>NC_135898.1:49287805-49647847 GCF_964194155.1 Cetorhinus maximus
GGAGAAGGGAATCTTTCCTTGAGCTCCATGCTCGGTTAGCTGGGAGGGTTTGCAATCCACAAGCCCATACTCCGAGGTCATGTGTGCTCCTGCCAGCCTTACATGTTGTCAACTCTGTACGTCTGCTAAGCTGACCAATAAGTGGGAGTGCCTTCCCACCTCAATGTGCTGGTGCTCTATCTCTCAAAGCTACAGCTTTAACCAATTTGAACCTTGGAATTGTCTGCATAGCGACCACAAGGATATCATCAAAAAGGGAAGTAGCGGTGGCCCATTCCTTCTGCTTAGCCTCCCCTCCCCTAAACACTCACCGAGTTCAGCGATGCTACATCCATATGGAGGTGTGTTGCGGTCAATGGTACTGTTGAGCGTGGTCGCACTGCTCATATGTTAGCTTGATAGGAAGACAATACTGAGGGCAAAAAGGGGCTGGAAGCTAAGATATAACGCAGCTGATGTGCGCTCTTTATTATCAATGAAGTGGAACCTTGAGGGCTCCATGGTGCGTCCGCATTTTCAAGGTTGCAAAGGGCAGGGCTGATCAATATGAGAAACTGATGGTGTGGAAAAGGAGGTGATCTATGTCCATTGAAAGGTCAGGTTAACAGGAGCCCCGCATTTCTAAGTGAGAGTGGAGGGTCTCGGTGTAATGGGGATTAAGTAACGCTAAGGACTGAGTGCTTTGAACAAGCGTTAACAGTTGTTGAGTGTCCTCGAGTGCCTTGGCCCAAGTCTAGCCTTGCAGTATCACCATCGAAGTGACACATAAGGCGTTGTTCCATTGCTGGAGATGGATCTCCTCGAGGCGGTTTGCCAGATTGAAGGTACACTGCCATGATTCCATCAAGGACTGATTCCACTGAAGACTGCAGTGCAACTCCTGCCTATTGCATTAGCGACTGGGATGCCGGAGTGACGCTAGAAGAGGCTGCACCTTCTATCGTGTGATTCCTGAACGACCTTCTGCAGTTGGTACCTCATCTCAGCAAGGGCACTTGCCCCCAAGGCTTCATACTGTTTCAAAAGATAAGGACATGGTGAGCAGATTGTGTGAATACTCAGTCTCCATTGGAGAACACTAGCCATACTGGTGGTGATGTTGGCCCATCATGGAGAATACTGGTCCGACAGGATAAGAACTGCTACTCGTCATCCTCCAGCAATCTGGTGGCTATGAGAGCCTTGTGTGCGCACCTCATCTGGCCTATGCTATGGTTTCTTCCCCTGCAGCCTCAGTTTCCTTGACCTCCTCGCCCTCATCCCTCTTATTGTCCTCCTTAGCGAAAGAGACATGCAGCTCTTCCATTTCGGCATTTGGCAAGTCCTGCCCCCTTTTGCAGCGCCAGGTTTGTGTAGGGCACAGCAAGCCACAATGATCCATGAGACCCTCTGGGGAGTGTACTGGAGCACTCCACCAGATCTGTCGAGGCATCAGAATCACATCTGGATGCCAATGCACTGCTTTACCAATGTTCATGTGGCAGAATGAGCATTGTTGTACCTTCCCTCAGCTGGAGTTTGTGGCCACCAGACGGGCGTCATCCACTATGTCCTTTATGTGTAACCTTTGTCACCGAGGAGCCAACACTGGATGTTGTGTGGTCCCCTGAAGATGCCCTGGATCTGCGATCTACTCGCAGGAGTCGTGACAGCTTCTTGGGTATCTTGCATAAATTTGCACAATGTGTTTCTGGTGGTCACAGGCCCGCTGCACGTTAAGCGAGTAGAAGCCTTTCCTGTTATGTATTGCAGTGCCTGTTGCCAGGGAGCTCTTCTAGCCACACGAGTGCAGTTGATGGCACCCTGCACCTGTGGGAATCCAGAAATAGCAAATTGTGATGAAGAGTCATACGGACTCGAAACGTTAACTGTATTTCTCTCCGCAAATGCTGTCAGACCTGCTGAGTTTTTTCAGCTATTTTTGTTTTTCTTTCAGATTTCCAGCATCCACAGTATTTTGCTTTTATCCCAGTGGTCTAGTTGCCCAGCTAGCTTGATCTCCAGCGAAATGCATGTAATTGTGGGTCTTGGCAAAGAGGGCATCTGTCACCTCCTGTATGCACTTGTGGGTGGAAGTTGGAGAGATTCCCGCAGAGGCCCCCATAAGAGCTGTGAAAAAAGCATTCACGAAGAAGTTAAGAGCAGTGGTGACTTTCAGAGCCACAGGCAAAGGACGTCCTCCCAGTCTCTGCGGCATCAACTCATGGAGAACATGGCTGATGTGAGCCACCAGATCCCTAGACATGCAGAGGTGTCGACAACACTGTTTGTCTCTCGCTCATCTGCAGAAAAGACTTGCATCTTCTGTATACCCTCTGTCTTGAGAGGCACCTACGCACAATGTTTCTGTGAGCCTCATCCTATGGGTGTGGAGGGGGCCCTGCTTTCTGCCCCTGGCTCATCAGGAAGAAGCACCTCCCTTTGGTGAGCCTGGTGCTGTCGTAGCACTCTTCTCTGCCTTTCCTCCTGCCCACATGTGATGAGGCAGGCAACATGAAATGCACCCTCCATCATCCTGAAGGTTTCCTCTCTGTAGGAACATTGAAAGAAGGACATGACTGAGCATCAGCCTCCAAAAGTTCTCTTTCTGTCGCTGACTCATGAGTGACTGTAGGTTCAAGTGCTCGGTTACAGTCTAGGCACCTGTTCGCCAATACAACTCTGGCCATCGCAATGTTTGCTCTCTGTCACATTATGCTTTCCCTCCACACTCACCCACCCCCTCCCCCCCCCGGCCCCATTTCAGTAAACCAATGCTAGGAGATGGATTTGGTCAGGTGCTTGGATGTCCTGCATTTATTGAGGCAATAAATTACTCAGTGGACTCTGTGGCTACATCCTTTGGAATACACATGAGGACACAATACTCTGAGGGGATGAGATTCTTTTAGGGGGCCTGGGAGTTCCCATCCCTGAACCTGGCAGCTGCAGGGTTCTGGGGTGGGCTTTCCAAGAGGATTCTCCTGTTTTTGGAGTCATTATCACACTGGGGAATTACCACAATTGGTACAATGGGTTTTGCAAGGAGATCGATGATTGGAACGCATCAGAATTAACCTCGCATGAATGTGCTGTTACATTGAAGGCTCCAAATTTCTCTATAGTTATTGAGGTGCTCCTAACATGTTTCAACTGTGCATTCCTCCTCCATGTGTTAACACAGATTCCAGATGGGTGTGCCTTTAATTGCCCCTCACCAGCCAGTGCTGTGATCCACTCCTCCCAGAAGGCCTAACAGCCCTCCCCAACAATGGTTTTTCAAAGTTTCACTTTCTGCTGTGCTGTTGCTTGAGGCTCCAAGGTGGTGGTTCTCAGGTTTTATTTCCAGACCAGCTTCAACCCTTCCTGTGTGATTGTGGAAATCCCTCATATCGTCCTGGAGGAGCATAACATTCAGGTTTCCGTCCCTCCTGTTACGCTCAGTCCTCCTCCTGTAATCCTCGATCACATTGTAATTGTGTTTGATATCACGGTGTTGCCCTGTGTCATTTGAGATGGATGTGCCTATGCCCCATGTAGACCTTACCCCTCCCCATCTTGAAGCCTACTGTACCCTCACCCTGCATGAGACCATCGAGTGCCCTCCCCTACACTACCCGTTCCCCATCTGCAGGCTGCAGATGCCTCCCCTGACTGTGACTGTACCATCTCTGGCTAAGTACCATGCCAGAAACCCTCTGAACTGCTGTGGCTGAGATGATGACTATGCCCTGCGCACTATGCTGGGCACGACTGACATGCCCTCCCCTTCCCTGGGCTGGGACAAGGACAGTCTTTTCAAGCTCAAATCATGACTTAAGTGCTTCTTTAGTCAGCTGTCTTGCTATATGCCTGGGACTCCCTTGGGACTGCCTCCGTCGACTCTCTTTACTATCTGGCCAGGAGATTTCTTTGCCCCCCCAGCCATGTGTCTGCATTCAACATTCCCCAGTCAAGACTTTGCCCTCCAGGCCCTTCACTTGCCTCTGTCTTGTCTCCTCCCACATATGCTACCTGTAGCATATTAGAACCCCACCCCTGCCTTCCCACTGGTCTAGTATATGGAGCCATGCCTGAGAGAGCCCCCTGAAGTCAATGGGCTGAAGCCAGGCACGGAGTCTGCGGAGGCACTAGCGCAGCAAAACACAAGGTAGGCAAACTTACCTCGAAGTCACGAGCAAAGTGCAGTTCACCAGGTGCACATCATAATGCACATCGGTGCAATAGTTTGACCAAACAACCAGATTGCCCCAATTCAGCCTAACTGTTTAATTTAGGTTAACAAAATACGAGCACTAGGTTTGTAAACTTTAGAAGTAAATAGCTGTTTTTTGAATAAACTGTCTTTAACTAGCGGCAAAGGAAAGAAATATGAACTGCTAACTTCTAACACTATATAACTCAAAACTCTACACCCTTAAATCCCTACACACACACACACACACATACATAAGACACACAAAACATTGATATAAGGGTTTGATAAAACCTTTCAGTTGCACCAATTCGAGTGTACAGGACTCGATATGTTGATTTTGATCGATGTCTTCCAAATTCCCTTCAGTTCTTGTTGGTGACACGAGGTGATCTTCCAGCACTTTCAGTATTTACTTCACTGGTTGAGCACTTGCCTTTCAATGTCTCTAACATTTATTTTGCCCTTTGCCTCTTGACAGGGGTTTTCAAAGAGAGAGCAGGCTATAGAGATATGAGGAGAAAAAAAAAGCTAGCTATTATTGTGGAATTACTGGAATCTTCCGCACACAGGAGGAGGTGGTTTTAGGTCTTGTTCCTTTCAGGCTAGCAGCTACTCTGCTGCATTCACACACAACCTGGTCAGGAGCCAATTAAAATGCTGTTGTCAGGCAGCTCCCTTGGTCCAGGACTCCTCTCCAGCACCATCCTGTTTTACATGACACACTGCTCCAGGACTGCAACATTGTATATATCTCTCATCTTGTTCCAGTGGACAGGTTTTTCAACTGCAGCCATTGTAATTTTACCACAGGCCAACAGAAATAAAAAGGTATGTTCTTTACAGCTATACTTGGATTTAATTGAGAAACACCAGGAATAAGGGAAAGTCAGGGCCGGTGTAATAAAGTAAGCCAAAGTAAAACAAAGCTAAGACATGACAAGGCAGCTCGGCCGAGTGGAATGTGTGTCCTGTAATATGTGGGAAATCATGGCTGCTGCTGGTGTCCTAGACGCCCATATGTGCAGAAGTACTGCCAGCTGCAGAATCTTGAGCTCCAGGTTTCAGAGCTCGAGTGGCAGCTGGAGTCACTGTGGCACATCCGTGAGGCTGAGCACTACCTGGATAGCACATTCAAAGGTGGTCACACTGCAGTTTAGGAGCCTGGAGGCAGAAAGGGAATGGGTGGCCACCAGGCAGTCCAAGAGAACTAGGCAGGTAGTGCAGGAGTCCCTTAGGGTCCCACTCACAAATCAATTTTCCATTTTAGAAGCTGGTGAGGGCGCTGGCTCCTCAGGATTGCGGTCAGAGCTAAGCTTGTGGCAGCACAAACGGCTTGGCTGTACAGGAGGGGAGGAAGAAGAAAGGAAGAGCTATAGTGATGGGGGATTCATTAGTTAAGGGAACAGACAGGCATTTCCGCAACAGTAGACGTGACTCCTGGGTGGTACGTTGCTTCCCTGGTGCCAGGGTCAAGGATGTCACTGAGCAGCTGTAGGGCATTCTTCTGGGGGAGGGTGATCAGCCAGAGGTCATGGTCTACAATGGTACCAATGACTTAGGTAGGAAGAGGGATGTGGTCCTGCGATCAGAATTTGGGGAGCTAGGTCAAAAACATGCAAGCAGGGCCTCCAGATTACTCCTAGTGCCATGTGCGAATGAATACAGAAATAGGAAGGTAAGGCAGATGAATGCGTGACTGGAAAGATGGTGCAGGAGGGAGGGCTTCAGATTCCTGGGACACTGGGACTGGCTCTGGGGAAGATGGCACCTGTACAAGCTGGATGGGTTGCACCTTCACAGAGCCAGGACTGAGTTCCTTGTGGGGCATTTTGCTAGTGCTATTGGGGAGGGTTTAAACAAACTCATCAGGGGTGTGGGAATCAGGAGAGAATGATAGAGGAATACCAGAGTGCACAAAATATTGGGAGACACAGATAACTTACTATTCTCTATACTAGTACTAATAGGTGGAGTCAGAGTAAGGGAGGAAGTCATGAAGTCTAAATCAGGGTTACTGTGTGTGGATGGGAATGCATGGAATATAGTAAATAAGATTGGGGAGTTACAGGCACAGATTGCCATGTGGAAACATGACAACAGTGACTTGGCTCAAGGAAGGGCAGGACTGGGTGTTAAATATTCCTGGGTACAAGGTGTTCAGAAAAGATAGGAAAGGAAGAAAAGGAGGAGGGGTGGCAGTATTGGTTAAGGAGACCATTGCAGTGCTGGAGAAAGATGATGTCCCAGATACAGAATCAATTTGACTAGAGCTAAGGAACAAAAAGGGTGCAATTACACTGCTTGGTGCAGTCCATAGGCCACTGGGAGAGACAACTTCAATGGGGCAAGAATGGAACCAAAGGTTGGCAGGAAAATCTGTAGCTGAACAATGGCCATAATCTTTCAGTCTTCCCTAGACTCAGGGGAGTGCCAGAGGACTGGAGAATTGCAAACATTATGCCCTTGTTTAAAAAAGGTTGTAAGGATAAGTCCAGTAATTACAGACCAGTCAGTTTAACTTCAGTGGGGAACCTTCTAGAAGCAATTATTCAGGATAGAATATAGACTGCCAACTAGCGGGAAAGATGCAGAGGAACAAATCTGTAGGGAAATTACAGAGATGCAGATATTATATATTATAGAGTAGTTATAATGGGGGACTTTAATTACCCAAATGCAGAATTTTCTACAGCACTATATTGTCACATGGAAAAATGTGGGTTGATAGGAAGAGCTAGCATGGATTTCTAAAGGGGAAATCATGTTTAACTAACTTGGAGTTTTTTGAAGAGGTAAGAGAGAGAGGGTTGATTAGGGTAATGCTGTTGATGTAGTGTACATGGAATTTTAAAAGGCATTCAATATAGTGCCACGCAACAGACTTGAGAAAAGTTATAGTTCATGGAATAAAAGGGACAGTAGCAACATGGATGCAAAATTGGTTGAGTAATAGGAAATAGAGGGTAATGGTCAATGGATATTTTTCAGGCTGGCGGAAGGTTTGTAGTGGAGTTCCCCAGGGTCGGTATTGGGACTGTTGTTTTTCCTGATATATATTAATGATCTAGATCTTGGTGTGCAGGGGACAGTTTCAAAACTTGCGGATGATATGAAACTTGGAAGCATTATAAATTGGGAGGATGAGAGTATAGAACTTCAAAACGATATAGACAAGGTTGGTGGAGTAGGCAGATAGGTGACAGATGAATTTCAATGTGGAAAAGTGTGAGGTGATGCATGTTGATAGGAAGAACGTGGAGACACAATATAAAAGTAGGGAGCACAATTCTTAAGGGGGTGCAGGAGCAGAGGGACCTAGGTATATATGTGCATAGATCATTGAAGGTGGCAGGATGGGTGGAGAGAGCAGTTAATAAAGTATACAATATCTTAGGCTTTATTAAAAAGGGTATAGAGTACAAGGAGGAGATTATGCCAAGCTTGTATAAGGCACTAGTTAGACCTCAGCTGGAGTATTGTGTACAGTTCTGGATGCCACACTATAGGAAGGATGTGAATGCATTGGAGAGAGTACAGTACAAGAATGGTTCCAGGGATGAGAAACTTCAGTTATGAAGATTGGAGGTTGGAACTGTCCTCCTTGGAGAGGAGAAGGCTAAGAGGAGATTTGATAGAGGTGTTCAAAATCATGAGGGGGCTGGAAAGAGTAGATAGGGTGAAATGGTTCCTGCTCGTAAAAGAATTTAGAACAAGAGGGCACAGATTTAAAGTGATTT
Source organism: Cetorhinus maximus (assembly GCF_964194155.1). Lineage (NCBI taxonomy): Eukaryota > Metazoa > Chordata > Chondrichthyes > Lamniformes > Cetorhinidae > Cetorhinus > Cetorhinus maximus. Next base: position 49,295,720 of record NC_135898.1, read on the forward strand.
GCAAAAAAAGCAAATGTGATGCGAGAAAAATATTTTTCACACAGCAAGTGGTTCGAGTCTGGAATGCACTGCTTGGAAGTGTGGTGGAGGCAGGTTCAATCGAGGCATTCAAGAAGGAATTAGATGACTATTTGAATAGGGTATGGGGAAAAGGCAGGAGAATGGCACTAAGTCATAATGCACCTTTGGAGAGCCGGTGCAGACATGATGGGCCGAATGGCCGCCTCCTGCTCTGTAACATTGTGATTGTTCGTGGAGCTTTTCTGTGCAGAAATTGGCTTCCGTGTTTCCTGCATTACAACTGTGGCTAAAGTACTTAATTGGTTGAAAGGTTTAGTGTATCATGAGGTTATGTAAGGTTCTATACAAATGTACGTCTTTCTTTCCTGGATGGTTGAAGTATCAAGTTCCAACTATCCAAATATTCAAAACTAGAAAATATACATTTTATATATGTTATTACTGTTGATAGGAATTAACCAGGAAAAAGAATCAACTAACTAATTTTTAGTTTTTATGGTGACCTGATCTTCAACTGACAGATTCGATGTCATCCAAGCATTACAGGGATAATTCTATCACCTCGGACTCCAGGTATGGAGCCTCCTCCTACGAACTCTTTAATACAGGTAAAGGAAATTCATTTCTTCTCCCATTGGCTTTGTTTCAGTACATCTTGAAAGGATTTGGAACGATACTTCTGTGGCTAAATTTACCTCTAAAAACAGTCTATTTGAAGCTTGTAAAGAGACAGTCAATTAAGTGTGCAACTCTTAAGATTGTGTTTCACCACATAAAAAATGAACAGTTGTTTTCAAAGCTCAATTTATGTTGCGTGTATTCAGGAGGAGCAGCTTTATTAGTTTTGAAATATCATGAATGATAGCAAAGTATGCAAATAACTATAATTACATACTTTTGCATTGAATACTGCTCATTCACCTGTTCAGTTTTAAATAAATTTGTCTGTCAGTTCATAACCTGAATGTCAGTCAGATAGAGTGCAAATTCTATTCACCTACTGAAGATGAGGAGATTCATTTGGTAGCACAAGGTACATTCCAGTAACATGCAATATTATGACAAGGATTCTTTGTGTGATCCCTGGATCTCTCAATTGTTTCACATAGATCTAGGTGGGTAAGAGGTGAAAAGTAGGCAGTAGCATATCATGTGTTCTTTATAATCTCTGTCTGACCCCCTATGCCTGCTGTGACTGCCAAATACTCTCAATTTTATCACATATGGGAAGAAATTTAACTAAGCAGCAGCTTTAACCCATCTTTCCTACCTGATGCTTTTTTGTTAACCAGCCCTCTTATAAATACTAGAGTCAAGGAACAAATCTTCTGCTGCATTATTAACGATTAGAGAAAAGGACAAGGAAAACAACAAATATCAAAGACCCAGAATGTGTTTTTAAAAAAAAGAGGAAAAACAGTAAATGAGAGAAAAGAATAACTGGAGTTTTAGGCATTGCCAATGACAGAAAACTGTAGGATAAAATGTTGAACTTTTATATAAACATATAATATATATAAATAAATGTTCCAGAAAGGGGGTTGAGAAAGCAACACCCCAATTTGCAGAATCTAGAGGTAATTCTATAGTGTTCTATGATTTAAAATATTTGATTAGCTATACTAATTTCTCACTAAATCTGAATATTGGAGATAATATTGATCTTAAAATGCTGTGGAATGATTGCAGGCTTAGTGCTGTGGAAGAGTAGAGGAGGTGGTGACATAATGGTATTGTCACTGGACTAGTAATCCAGAGACCCACGTTCAAATCCCACCACGGATTAAAAAAATTGTAAAAACCCATCTGGTTCACTAATCCCCTTACTTGGCCTGGCCTACATGTGATTCCAGACCCACAGCAATTGACCCTTAAATACCCTCTAAACAAGGGCAATTAGGGATGGGTGGCCTAGTCAGTGATGCCCACGTCCTGTGAATGAATAATAAAAAAAAACCCCAAGTGTACACGTTCACAGAACATTTAAGGCAACACCTTGCTTTCTCATGAAAGTGTTTCAGGTCAATGACCTTTCTCCACGATTCAGCCTGAACTACTGAGTATTTCCAGCATTTTCCACTTTTTAACCTCTGGGTTGACAAGGTTGTTTTCTTTTTTAAAAACAATAAAGGTAATTGAATTCTAGGTTTTATCTTCAGAGTATGGCACATAAAAACCAAGGAGAAATGATGAGGCTACTTAAAATTTCAGTAAGAGTATTGTACGTTGTACAGGCCTTCACAGTATAAGAAAGATATTGAAGTTTTAGATAGGGTGCTACCCAGATTCACAAGGATGATACCTGTCATAAGGAAATACAAATGTGAAGAGAGACTTGAAAAATTGGGTCTGATTCTGTTATAAACAATGCAGGTTAAGGGGCAGTATTTACATATATTTCAGAAGGATATAGTATATGAATAATTTGAAACATTACATAAGCATATCATGCTTGGGAAGAATGAATGACCTTGGACCAATGGTTCCTAATGCTTTCTACTACTGGCAGTTTCTTTGCCTCATGTCTTGGTATGTTGTAGACTAATTGACAGAGATTGATGGTAACCTCGCAGATGCATCTGTCCGTGACAGTATCGGTAGGAGTGAGCACCGCACATAGTGGAGACGAAGTCCTGCCTTCACAATGAGGATACTCTCCATAGTGTTGTGTGGCACTACCACCATGCTAAATGAGATGGATTTCAAACAGATCTAGCAGACTGGGTATCCATGAGGCGCTGTGGGCCATCAGCAGCAGCAGAATTGTACTTGAACCAATCTGTAACCTCATGGCTTGGCATATACCCCACTCTACAATTACCATCAAGCCAGGGGATCAAACCTGGTTCAATGAAGAGTGCAGGAGGGCATGCCAGGAGCAACACCAGGCATACCTAAAAAAGGTGTCAACCTGGTGAAGCTATAACACAGGACTACTTGCGTGCCAAACAGCATAAGCAACAAGTGACAGAGCTAAGCGATCCCACAACCAACAGATCAAATTTAAGCTCTGCAGTCTTGACATATCCAGTCATGAATGGTGGTGGGCAATTAAACAACTCACTGGAGGAGGAGGCTCCACAAATATCCCCATCCTCAATGATGGAGGAGCCCAGCACAGCAGTGAAAAAGATAAGGCTGAAGCATTTGCAACAATCTTCAGCCAGAAGTGCCAAGTGGATGATCCATCTCGGCCTCCTCCGGAAGTCCCCAGCATCACAGATGCCAGTCTTCAGCCAATTCGATTCACTCCACGTGATAAAGAAATAGCTGAAGGCCATGGGCCCTGACAATATTCCAGCAATAGTACTGAAGACTTGTTCTTCAGAATTTGCCCCTAGCCAAGCTGTTCCAGTACAGCTACAACACTGGCATCTACCCGGCTATGTGGAAAATTGCCCAGGTATGTCCTGTACACAAAAAGCAGGACAAATCCAACCCGGCCAATTACCGCCCCATCCGTCTACTCTTGATCATCAGTAATGGAAGGAGTCATCAACAGTGCTATCAAGCGGCACTTGCTTAGCAATAACCCGCTCACTGATGCCCAGTTTGGGTTCTGCCAGGGCCACTCAGCTCCTGACCTCATTACAGCCTTGGTTCAAAACATGGACAAAAGAGCTGAACTCCCGAGGTGAGGTGAGAGTCACTGCCCTTGACATCAAGGCAGCATTTAACCGAGTGTTCAAGGAACCCTAGCAAAACTGGAGTCAATGGGAACCAGGGGGAAAACTCTCCGTTGGTTGGAGTCAAACCTAGCACAAAAGAAGATGGGTGTGGTTGTTGGAGGTCAGTCATCTCAGCTCCAGAACAGCACTGCAGGAGTTCCTCAGGGTAGTGTCCTCGGCCCAACCATCTTCAGCTGCTTCATCAATGGCCTTCTTCCCATCATAAGGTCATAAGTGGTGATGCGCAATCATCAGTGAACGAAGCTCAACACCTTTCGCGACTCCTCAGATACTGAAGCAGTTGTTACGTTATACAGTATAACGCTTTGTTCAGATCTGACCGATATTATTGGAATCAAAGGAAACAACTGACTACTAAATGTTACTTTATTGTACTTACACAACTACAAGCAATAATCTCACGTCCTTCTGCCCGTCGGGGACCCCGCGGCAATGTTTGGTTGAGAGATCCTCAAGTTCCTTGGCACCAGTTGCGAATCCAGTCCATAGGTGAAGTCTGAATTCGACTGGAAGGTCCCCGCCTTTATAGTATGGTGTAAACAAGGACTTACCTTGTTTGCTACATTCTTTCCCGAGTTAGTCATGGCCATCTGGTGTTGGTAAGCATTTGACAGATTATGCTATATTAACCCATGAGTATCATTCTGAGACCATCCGCAGATTCCCACATTCCACCCCTCGATACTCAGGGGTTATCAAGCAAATGAGGATATGCACAAATTAATTGCTCAATAGCCATTACCTTATGATACAGTTATATAATTTACATTGTATTGCACTTTTGGTTTTATTGATATTACTGAGTATGATTAGTAAAATCACAATTGGATGCATAATTAAGGTGAGGATCATAGAGACTTTGGGAGACCATCTGCTGAAAATATCCCACCAATGATGGGTGGTTAAGGTATGTAATTTGTCCGTAATGCGAACTAATTCCTGATTCATGTATACCATGGCAACTTCCTTCTTAATTAAATCATGTTTTATGGTGGCCAAATACTCAGTAATTTTGGAGTGATTCCGGAGGAATGCTTCTAATTGTTTCAAAGTTACAATCAGAGGAAGACGTTGTATACCATTAATTTGCTTGCATCTTACTATGGAATTCATTGCCTAATGGGGTACATCTTATGGGTTAATGGATCATAAATCCGATAAATTTTACCTTTGCATAAACAGGGGGCTCTATTCGTTCTGAGTTGAGGTAAACAGTGCAACCACTAGTAATACAAACATGATTATGCCCGATTTCATGTATAATAGTATTATTTACGGGTAACTTCCTCCATTTACATGTTCCTCCCGAGGCTCGAATGGTGCACGGTTCAAATACTGGGGTGTGATAAGGACATACCAATCCTTCAGGCCAATGCTCACAATCCTCCCCAACATGGGTCTTATTATATTCATCTAACCATGTTCCATAGAATACAGGGAGCCAAAACTTAGCTCCAAATAAATGTAATGTAATAAATTTACACCATATATCTTTACGAGTTCCATTTAGAATTGTAAATGTTACATTGCATGCAGTATCATTACATTGCGTACGTTTCAGGTCTGGATTTATAGTTAAAGTAGTATCAGTCAAATTTAACAGCTTCATCCATACATTATCATGTACAGTATATAGAGTGAGTTTTAGCTCATTCTGTTGGGCTATCTCATACAATTCCATCAAATTGCAATGCATTCTATTTGCTTCCATACTTAAGTATTTTATAACTTTCCCAACCTATGTGTTTCCCGTGATCCCATACCATTTCTGCGGCTAGCCAATTCTTTAGATCACTTTTAGCTAACTGCTTATTCCAAACTGCTGAAAGTCTAATAGTATCTTTGGTTAAAAGCAAAAAACTGTGGATGCTGGAAATCCAAAACAAAAAAAAATACCTGGAAAAACTCAGCAGGTCTGACAGCATCTGCAGAGAGGAACACAGTTAACGTTTCAAGTCCGTATGACTCTTCAGCAGAACTAAGGAAAAATAGAAAAGAGATGCATTATCAGGCACGGACTGAGCATGTGTCTGGTCCCCTACAGTCCTCCAACTGCTGACGCCATGGGCACTCTGTCTCTGCCAGCTCCTCCAGCGACTAAGTGCCCTCACCGCTGTGCCCCGGGCCACTAGCTGATGATCTAATTCCCACTGAGGTGCTAGTATCTGTGCTGGTGCCTGCCTGGCAGAGATGATGTGATGCTGGTTGAGTCCAAGACTTCAGGGCCCTCAGGTGAGAGGGGGCCCCTGCTGCTCCTCCTCCTCCTCCTCCTCCCGGCCCTGCTCCACTGATGCTGAAAGGAAGAACAAGGATCAGTTAGCATGGAACCAATGTCAATGTGCATCCCTGTCCCCTGGATCATTCTGCTCTCATCCTTCCATAAGCAATGGTCAAGCCATGTTGCAAACTTCAATCACTGAACATTCAGCACGGCCATGGCTGTTGGGAGAACAATGGTGACCTCATTGCTGGGCAAACATACCTGCCCGTGGCACCCCAGCCTCACCAACACCAGTGGACCTGGGAGCATGGCGCCTCTCCAGATCGAGGGCCTCCTGCTCGAACCAGGTAGGCATCGCCACCTGGGCCGGCCCTCTGCCGGTCCTCACCCGCTCAGCGGCATTATGTGTATTCTTCTCCTGAAAAGGAGGGAACTGCATTGATTACTGCTACTTGTACCTGGGCTCTCTTCATGCATGGCCCACCCCAACCAGAGTGGGACATAACAGTGCCTCCTCACCCCGCTGCTGCTGAACACCCACACAAAGGTGCCAGGCCTATCGTTACCAGCCTCCCCCACCGCACCCCACCTGGCCAAATGCTGCCTACATCACATTAGGCACCACACAGTGCAACCTTCCATAGCAAGGAGGTACAAGTATGTGGAGCGCAGAGGACCGCAGATCGATTGGTGCCACGCCACCTTGAAGCTCCCCTCCCAGCATGTTATCACCCTGACTTGGACATGTCCTGCAGTTCCAGCACTGCGCCTAGGTGCAGCTCCTCCAGGTTGCCCCCCAAAACAATAATGTGGGTCTCAGTGTACCACTTGCTGTGGGTGCAGAACCCACCTCTTCAACACCCTCTCAGGGTGACCTAGGCATGGGCAATATCTGCTGGCCCACCCAGCAAAGGACACTTGCTGTCAATGATTCAATGCAGCTACTACACTCAGACTGTGGTGGGTAGCGGGGTAAGCCTATCTGCTGGGTTAAGTGACCAATGCCAACATAGTACTCACCCTTCCCGAGCACAAGAGGTCATTGAAGCGCTTGCGGCACTGGATCCACGTGCCTCACACCACATTGTGGGAGCTCCCTATCTCCGCCACCTCCTCCCAGGCACGTTTGGTCATGTGGGGGGGGCCTCCTCCTCCCGTCCTGGGGAACCAGCACCTCCCACCATGCTGCCACCTCCAAGGGCAACAAGGCAATCATATGAAAAATGAGGGGCACAGTGCCCCTGGCCCTACCCTCCTGCCTGGCCTGCTCACCAGCAGCGCTCTGGGGAGCCCTGCCAGTAGCCATGTTCATCAGCCTTTGAAAGGCTGCAGCAGCTTTTTTTTTTTTAAAAATAAAATATATAAACAGGTCACCATTAGACCCGGTGATCATTGCAGCCCCGCCGCTGCCCACCCACTCCCGCTGTTCTCAGGACCTGCGATTCATGGTGGGCAGGCCTTAATTGGCCTGCCCAAGTAAAATGGCAGGGCGGACCCAATTGCAGGCGGCGATCCAAGCCCATGGCCACTACCACCTGGAAGGACAAGGGCAGCAGATAGATGGGAACACCACTACCTGGAAGTTCCCCTCAAGTCACTTACCATCCTGACTTGGAAATATATCCCCGTTCCTTCACTGTCACTGATTCAAAATCCTGGAACTCCCTTCCTAACAGCACTGTGGATGTACCTACACTACATGGACTGCAGTGGTTCAAGGCGGCAGCTCACCGCCACCTTCTCAAGGGCAACTAGGGATGGGCAATAAATGCTGGCCCAGCCAGCGAAGCCCACATCCCGTGAAAGAATAAAAGAAAGAAAGTTCCTATGTTTAAAGTATTTATAATTGTAAAAGGACGAGTTGCTAGATCTGTTCAATATCTATCTATCTAGCACAGTGGTAGCGCTGCACAATATGATGGAGAGTATCCTCAATGTGAGGATGGGACTTCGTCTCCACAAGGACTGTGCAGTGGTTGCTTCTATCTATACTGTCATGGACAGATGCATCTGTGGCAGGCAGGTTGGTGAGGATGAGGGAGAGTATGTTTTTGCCTCACCACCTGCTGCAGACCCAGTCTAGTCACTATGTCATTTAGGACTTGGCCATCTCAGTCTGTGGTGCTGCTACCAAGCCACTCTTGGTGATGGACATTGAAGTCACCCACCCAGAGTACATTCTGCACCCTTGGTGCTTCCTCTAGGTGGTGTTCAACATGGAGAAGTACTGGTTTACCCTTCATGTTGGACACCACTTGTGGGGAGCCCTGAGGGTGGCAAGGCCTGCTTGATTAGCACCAATACTAGAAGGACAAGGGCAACAGATGGATGAGAATACCACACCTGCAAGTCCCTCTCTAAGTCACTCACCATGCGGACTTGGAATTATACTATCGTTCCTTCACTGTCGCTGGGTCAAAATCCTGGAACTCCAGGAAATAGCACTGTGGGTGTACCTACACCACATGGACTGCAGCAGTCACCACCACTTTTTTCAAGGGCAATTAGGGATGGGCAATGAATCCTGCCCTTGTCAGTAACACTCATCCTAGGAGCAAATTAAAAAAGCAGCATTGAATTCTGGTGGGGGTGGGGATGACAACACCACAAAAGGAGTGCAGCATTGATCTTCACACTGTACGATAACAGATTGGACAGTGGTGGAATACAGCAGTAATTGTGAATTTGATGGTTATGGGGACAGGTGAATGGCTCTGCTACTAAGAAATATAGGAATTAGAGGTGAGGAGTAGGCCACTCGGCCCCTTTGGGCCTATTCTGCTATTCGGTTAGATCATGGCTGATTTTCTATCTCAACACCCTTGCCGCCCTCAGTGCTTCCTCCATCTAGAAATCGATCATCATAATCAATGACTGAGCCTCCACAGCCCTCTGGGGTAGAGGATTATAATGATTTACCACCCTCTCGAGTGAAGGAACTCATGTTACAATGGTAGCTGATGTTAATGCTGAACAAGCCAGATCTCAAGTTAAAATCCACCTCATCTAATTGGAGAAGTGAGGATGGAAAGCCACTGAACACATAAGCACAGAGCTCCAGTGATGATAACTTTTAAAACTTGATGAATTAAAATGTTTAAAAGAAAAAAGATACACGGTCAGAAAAATCTTACAAAAATAAAATTATCTTTTTGGCAACAGCCCTTATAAATTCTTAACCATAAAATCCAGGAAGTATTACCCAAACCGAGAAATTGCTTTCATTTTTAAAACAGAAGTGCAATCCCATGACTTTCCAGAACAAACCCACGCTAATGTGGTTTTTTTCCCCAAAAAAAAGGGGAGAAAAAAAAGTTGCAGGTCAAATGGTCTCCTGGCACAAAACAGAGTTGCTTTTTCCCCCAATTAAAAAGACTTTCACAGCTTTTTCAGCATACTCCAAACACACAGAGTTGGCTTTCAGCAGGAGCTTTCCCCACAGCAACTCACTACAGCCAAAAACCTGTTTTCATTAGTACCCCTTTCATCTCAGTTCTCCATTGTCTTCAAATGTCCCTTTGAAAACTCAGCTTCCCAAATATTAAAGCCTTTCATGTTCCTATTTTTCTTCTTAATTTGGGCCAATAAAATTTAAAACCCCTGCCCCTGTTTCTGTAAAATGCAACAGTTCTTTGTTACCTTTGAAATGCAACAGCTACAAATCAATTTCAACACTTGTCCCCATATGCAAATTCATGTCTACTCTGTTTACTTGCAAGTTAAGACCCACCATAAGGCCCCATTACCAAATGCAAGAAGTTAACACCTTTAGTCTTTCATCCCTTAGATTTCACAGGCAATCTAACTCCAACAATCTCTCCTTTGATTAAAAGCAAAATACTGTGGATGCTGGAAATCTGAAACAAAAACTGCTGGAAAAACTCTGCAGGTCTGACAGCATCTGTGGAGAGAAAGACGGAGTTAATGTTTCGAGTCTGTATGACTCTTCAGTTCGAAGAAGAGTCATCTGGACTCGAAACGTTAACTCCGTCTTTCTCTCCGCAGAGGTTGTCAGACCTCCTTTGATTATACTTGAATACACACACAGCTTTACCCTTACCTACACAGAATATATTCTTAAACAAAGAAATACAAACATATACACATCATCACACTCACCATCTCAGTACTAAATGGCCTACCCTCATTCTGAAACTGTGTCCCCTGGTTCTAGACCTGCCCAGCCAGGGGAAACATCTTTCCTGCATCTTTGAGGACTCTGGGTCCAAACTCAATGGAGTTTAGGAGGATGAGGGGAATCTGATTGAAACTTACAGAATACTGAAAGGCCTGGATAGAGTGGATGCGGGGAAGATGTTTCCATTAGTAGGAGAGACTAGGACCCGAGGGCACAGTCTCAGAGTAAAGGGAAGACCTTTTAGAACAGAGATGAGGAGAAACTTCTTTAGCCAGAGAGTGGTGAATCTATGGAATTCATTGCCACAGAAGGCTGTGGAGGCCAGGTCATTGATTGTATTTAAGACCGAGATAGATAGGTTCTTGGTTGCTAAGGGGATCAAAGGTTACGGTGAGAAGGTGGGAGAATGGGGTTGAGAAACTTATCTGCCATGATTGAATGGCGGAGCAGACTCGATGGGCTGAATGGCCTAATTTCTGCTCCTATGTCTTATGGTCTTTGTCAGCAACACCCAAGAATGAATAAAATACAATGTGATTTTCTAATTTTCTAATTCAATACCTTGTTGAGCTCTAAGAATTTTATATGTTTCAATGACAGCGCCTCATTCACAGGCCCCGTCTCCTCACTGTTTCCTCATAAGACAATCCTGCCATTCCAGGAATCAGTCTGGTGAACCTTCGTTACACTCCCTTTCTGGCAAGTATATTATTCCTTCGGTAAGGAGACCAAAACTGCAAAGGGACAAGAAGGGTGAGTTTTCCTGGAGTGTGTTCAAGGTCATTTTCTGCAGCAGGATGTTTCTGGTCCAATGAGAGGGAAGGCACCGTTGGACCTGGCTCTGAAGAATGAGTTGGCCCAAGTAGATCAATTAACAGTGGGAGGGCATTTAGGGGACAGTGACCATTGTAGCATAAGGTTTAGGTTGGTCATGGGGAAGGACATGGAGCAATCCAGAGCAGGGATAATTAATTGGGGAAAGCCAATTTCGATGGGATGAGAATGCACCTGTTGAGGGAGCTGGAATCAAATGTTGGCGGAAAAAACAGTGGCTGAACAATGGGCTAACTTCGAAGAGACAGCGTTACAAGTAATGTCAAGGTATATTCCCTTGAAGGGAAAGGTAGGACAAATAAATCTAGAACACCCTGGATGATGAGAGAAATAGAGGTGAAGATGGAAAGGAAGAAGTATGCCTATGCCAGATGTCAGGTAGAAAATACAATGGAGAATCAGGCTGAAATTAGAAGGACCATAGAGAAAAAAAACTAAATCGGAAAAGCAAGGAGAGAATATGAAAAGAGGCTGGCAGTGGACCTAAGAGGGAATCCCATGTTCTATAAGCACATAAATAATAAAAGGATGGTAAAAGGGTAGGGCCAGTTAGGGAGGAGACTTGCATGTGGAGGCAGGAGAAGTAGCGGGGATATTAAACAAGTACTTTGCATCTGTTTTTACAAGGAAGAGGATGTTACCCAGGCTGAGGTGAGAGGTGGTAACTGGTACACTTGAATTTACAATCAAGAAGGAGGAGGTATTAAAAAGGCTAAGGCTATCTTTACTTAAAATTGATAAACTACCAGGCCCAGATTAGATGCATCCAAGGGTACTGAGGGAGGTGAGAGTGGAAATTTAAGAGGCACTGGTGATGATCTTCCAGTCTTCCTTAGACACAGGAGTGGTGCCAGAAGACTGGGGAATTGTGAATGTTACACCCTTATTCAAAAAGGGGTGCAAGGATAAAGCCGGCAACTACAGACCAGCCAGTTTGACTTCATGGTAGGGAAGCTTCTGGAAACTATGGTTCAGGGCAAAAATCAATAGTCACTTAGACAGGTGCAGGATAATTAAGGGAAGCCAGCATAGATTCATTAAGGGAAAATCATGTTTAACTAACTTGGAGTTTTTTGAAGAGGTAACAGAAGGTTGATAAGGGCAATGCTGTTGATGCGGTGTTATGTGGATTTTTTAAAGACATTTGATACAGTACCACACAATAGATGAGTAAAATTCATGGATAAAAGGGAAAGTAGGCACTTGGATAAGAAATTGACTGAGCAATAGGAGACAGTAGTAATAAATGGTTGTTTTTCAGATTGGAGGAAGGTCTCTAGTGGAGTTCCCCAGGGATTAGTGTTGGGATCCTTGCTCATCTTGATATATATTAATGACCTAGACTGTGGTATGCAGGGCATGGTTTCAAAATTTGCAGATGATACAAGACTGGAAGCATTGTCAACTGTGATGAGAATAGTCTTGTACTACAAAAGGACAGATATATTGGTGGATTGGGCAGACTGGTAGATGAAGCTCAATGCAGAGAAGTGAGGTGATTCATTTTGGCAGGAAGAAGGTGGAGAGACAGTATAAAGGGAGAAACTCTAAAAGATATGCAGGAACAAAGGGACCTTGGTATATATGTATATAAGTCATTGAAGATGCTAGGGCATGGTAATAAAACATATAGTGTCTTAGGCTTTATTAATGGAGGCATTTGGTACAAGAATAAGGAGGTCATGTTAAACTTGTATAAAATGCTAGTTAGGCCTCATCTGGAGTACTGCATCCAGTTCTAGGTGCCATACTTGAGGAAAGATGAGGGCATTGGAGATACACAAGAATGATTCCAGGGATAATGAACTGTAGCTATGAGGATAGATTGGAGAGGTTGGGTCCGTTTTCCTTGGAAAAAAGGCGGCTGAGAGGAGACTTGATAGCGGTATTTAAGATCCCGAGGGGTATGGACAGGGTAAATAGTGAGAAACTGTTCCCGCTCAAGAGTACACCAAGAACTAAAGGGCACAGATTCAAAATAATGGACAAAAGGATAAAAGAAATGACGTGAGGAAAAATTTTCACCCAGAGGGTGGTTGGAGTCTGGAACAAACTTCCTGAAAGGGTCGTGGAGGCAGGTTTGATTGAGGTATCCAAAAGGGATTTTGATTGCGCAAGGTTACAGGGATAAGGCAGGGGAGTGGAATTAGACAGAATGCTTTTTCAGCGAGCCAGTGCAGACTTGATGGGGCGAACGGCCTCCTTCTGCACTGTAAAGATTCTGAGACAGGATAGATAGTAGCAGACTGCTTCTGTTAATTGAGGTCAAGAACAAAGAGCCAAAAACAAAAAATAAAAGATTTAGAACAACGGGTAGGGTTAATGGTCGAGGTAGAAGCTAATCAACATTCAAAATTTAAATTGAATAGATGGAAGGGATGAAAGGATATGGGAAGGGGATTGGTAAATGAACTATTTGCTCTGTGGAGAGTAAATGCTGGCACGGACTAGTTGACACCTGGCCTGTTCGCATGCTGCAATGTTCAAGTATTTCTGTGCAGACTATTGCATAACACTTGTATGAAACTGCTTTTCCCCTAATTTTATTCAAGGTGTCAACCAATTTATTTTAACCTGCTAAGCCTCTCCACTAAAGTAGCAGAGAGGAATTTCAAACAAAGGCATTAAGCATTCTTATACAATTATCCCATGTAATTTCAAGATCATGGAGAAGAATGATATCTCGGAGTATGTTACAAGGCTTAAACACATTGGAGCAATTTGGAGAATATCAGGCTTCTAAGTATGGAGTTTCGGATTTTATAAATCGCTGTGTAATTCCTAACCTTAAATTTACATTTAGACATATTTCTTTACGTTTGGTCTTTTCCAAACTCTCCTTTTGCAGGTTTTAGTGTTGGAATTGCATAAGTAGCAAATGCTAACGGAAACTTAACTGGACAACTCACTTCCAAAAATATATTAAATGTTATATTGGGATCACAGCAGTGTGATAATGTATTGAAGCATTGCATAACTCACATGTGCTGTTACATTTCCTCAATTTTCCAAGGCCCTCATGTCGCATAGGCCCTTCTCCCTTCATTCCATATCTAAGGGAGCCCAAACCTAATAACTCAGTCACTGAACATGGTCACTGGTTTGTGAATTCTATAGTAAAAAAAAAACAAAAATGAAACAGGCTTACATACGAATTAAGAGCAGGAGTAGGCCATTTGGCCCCTTGAGCCTGCTCTGCCATTCAATAAGAGCATGGCTGATCTGATTGTGGCCTCATGCCTGTCTACCCTTGATACCCTTAGATTCTTGACTAACAAGGGTGTCAGTCTACCTCTGCCTCTCCCTGCCTCCACTGCTGTCTGTGAAGAGTTCCATAGGATCATGACCCTCAAGAGAGAGAAATTCTCCTCTCCATCTTAAATGGGAGTCCCCTTTTTTTGAAAGTTATTTCCTGGTTCAGGTCTCTCCTACAAGGGGAAACATCCCCTCAGGATCTTACATGTTTCAATAAGATCACCTCTGATTCTTCTAAACTCCAATGGATACAAACCCAACCTTTCCTCATAGGAAAACCCCTTCATCCCAGGAATCAGCTGAGTGAACCTTCTCTGAACTGCTTCTAATGCTATTATGTTCCTTCTTAAATAAGAAGATCAGAACTGTATTCTAGATGTGGCCTGTACAACTGTAGGAAAGCATTCCTACTTTTATATTCTATTCCCCTTGTAATAAACAAAAACACTCCATTTGCCTTCCTAATCACTTGCTGTACCTGTATACGAACTTTGAGATTCATGTACCAGGATACCCAGATCCTCTCTATCTCAGTTCTGCAATCTCTCTCCATTTCGATAATATATGTTGCTTTTCTATTTTTCCTGCTAAAGTGGACAAGTTAATTTTGCTATATTGCACTCCATTTGCCAGATCTTTGGGCAATCCCTTAACCTATCTATATCCCTTTGCAGACTCATTATGTCCCCTTCACATACTTCTTTCCTACCTATCTTTGTGTCATCAGCAAGTTTAGCAAATATACATTCAGTCCCTTCATCCAAATCATTAATATAGATTGTACATAGCTGAGGCCCCAGCACTGATCCCTGTGGCACACCACTCATTACTTTCTGCCAAACCGAAAGTGATCCATTTATGCCTGTTTCCTGTTGGCTAATGTAAAAAGGTATTTACAGATAGGTTAACATCCTACATGGTATAACTATTTCTATTTTCTTAGAATGTTTTCAAAAATCAATATAAAAAAATTTAAGAGAATTGTCAGAGGTGAGAAATGTCTAATTGAGAGTTTAGTCTAATTAACTAATTAGCACTTGTGACACCCCTCCCCCACCTCCATACAGTCAAGTGATCCATGATTCAGAGTGTTAGGTTTTTAAATAGGGCCAATTAAAACTGAACAAAAATAAAACAACCAGCAAAATGAGGGGCGAAATAACGAACTATTGTCAATATTGCCAAACTGAAATAAAAAGAGGATTCATCAAGTACACATTTCAGGCCAGTCTCTTGTAATCGTTGAAACATGTAGTAGCATTTGCTTTAAATGCATCTGTCTAAAACACTAAACATCATCTGAGTCCTGTGCTGGTGATACTCACATAGAACCAAACAAAACCACCTCTCTTAGACCTGTAATTTCATGAGCCTTAAGCCAATACTCAAGAGGGCCCACAACATTCTGATTGGAGCTCATTACATATTCCTACATTTTAAATTTATGCCACTGAAAATGGTTCTCATCACTGTATCCTGGCAGCTAGCCTGGAATGTGGAAATATTATTCTTTTGTAAATACAGTACTGTATTGTTTGCAATTTGATGGCAGGAGTATGTGGAACCAATGAATCACCCCAAACCTTCGAAGGGAATGAAATGAAGAGGGTCAGGGTGGGGTGAATGCTAGATAATGGACTGGATATGACATTTGAAATTAAGTTCATGGTCCAGCAGAATACCCAAGTTGTATATCGTTGGATTCAGCATAAACAGGCATCCAGGATGTTGAACAGAATTAGAATCAGGGTCTAGGGCATAGAGCTTCTGGCAGGCATTAAACAGAATGACATGAGAGAGATCAATTAGAGCTTCAGAACGTCCTGATTCATCCAACACTTAAAGTCTTACAAGCATTTGAACAGATGCAGTAGAGAAGTAAAGCTGGGTATCATCAACGTCTGAAAGTGGACTCCATGTTATAATGTCAGACAGTGGCATCATATGGACAAGAAAATAGGATGGATCAAGAATGGAACCAGGGAGATTCCTATGTAGACACAAGGAGCATAATTGCAGGAGATGTTCTGGCTCACACTGGGGAAGAATGGAACCATCAAAAGCAGTACCACAATGGACCACAAAGAGGCAGTGGAGGAAATTATGTAATTAATTAACTGTCAAATACTGCAAAGTGGTTGAAAAGGGGCAAATCACCACAATTGCAATCAAAGAAAATGTCATTGCCTATATTGACTGGAATGGAGAACAGTATTAAAAAATACACCTAAGGGTTTCAAGTAGGATAGATAATTGCACTGATTAAATAAAAATTAAAATTTTAGCACAGTATAAAAGTTCTTCAAGAATAAACTTTGAGAACCAATGACACTATGCATATATACTACAGATACTGCAGTATAATGGCAGGCTTGGGTATTTGTATTTTTAACTAAAAAACAAGGTGAAACATCCCATCAGGCCTGAGTTACACTGCTAACTGCATTTCTCACTGAACCCAATGAAAGAGGGCAGTGCATGCATTTTTATACCTCAAAGCCCTACTCTCCCAACAAAGTTTTAATGTTATGAGAAAGCAGGAACGTGCAAGAGGGTTTTCTTTTGACAACAAAAACGGTTTCACACTTTATAACATGCTTGGGAGATTCAATAGATAAACATTTTTAAAATGTGGCTGTGCACAGGACTGGAGTTATACTAATCCCAGAAATAGTCCATCACTTTACAGCTTTAGCATGCTCAAGAGTTGATACAGATCAGAAATCACTTTTTACATTGAAAATATTAATGTTACATTGCTGCTATTGCAAGTCACATCAAAATCTCTTGGATGTCATTTGACCAGCTGACCACCCTTTGTTTCTTACCAGGTTTCTCTTCTATCCTAAAGGTTATGACACTTTGAGGATTTGGTTCAAACAAATGCCAGTTTCCATCCAGTGCATTTTGTAAGTGGCCATCCTTCATTTGCAAGCCTCGATTGTGGATGTCACTGACCCATTCCATCCTGGGGTCACTACCACTGAGCCCAATCCTGCCTTCACCCAACATCCATACAGGCATACTTCCAGTAAAGGCCACCAAATAGCAATTAGAATCAGAAACCCAGGCCCATTATCACCAGCTTCTAAGGGGGCTGAAGCCAATTGCAGTGGCTTTAAAACAAAGACTTGCAGTTAAGTAGCACCTTTCATGACTACCAGATGTCCCAAAGTGCTTTACCACCACTCAACCACTTTAAGAAACATAAGAATATAGCATAAAAGAGGTAAAATACTCCAGATGCTGGAAATCAGAAACAAAAACAAAAAATGCTGGAAAATCTCAGTAGGTCTAACAGTATCTGTGGAGAGAAAGACAGAGTTAACGTTTCAAGTCCATATGACTCTTCTTCAGAGCTCTGAAGAGTCATATGGACTCGAAACATTAATTGTCTTTCTCTCCAGAGATACTGTCAGACCTGATAGGAACATAGCAGCCAATTTACACACAGCAAAAACAACAGCACCAACGATCAGATACTTTTTTTGTGATGTTAATTCAGGGCTAAATATTGGGGACAATTCCCCTGCCCTTCCTTGAAAGTGTCATATGTCCATCTGAGAGGTCAGGTAGGTCCTCACTTTAACATCTCATCCAAAAGGTGGCACCTCCAGTAGTGCAACACTCCTTTGGTAATGTGCTCAAAGTCCAGAGTGGGGCTTGAACACAAAGCCTTCTGAATTAGTGGCAAAGAGTGTTACCAACTGAACCACAGCTGACACTGGCATGACTTAAATGTGCTGACTGGACACAGACCAGGAATAATGGAGGGAATTTCTTTAAAAAAAAAGTCTTGTAGTTTACTAATCTGACTTGGCATTAATTGCAATTATATTGTAGCGTGTATGCTGCCCAAGGGGTTTCATGGTGTATTTATACTGCAGTTACCATTTATGTGAAATGATTGAGAACATATGCAAAATCATCTTCCCTCTCTATAACCATTTAAGTCCATTTAAATGTCTAAAGTTCACACCAGATCTAACAGACTTTTGATTATTTTCAGTTTTGACACCACAGTAGAGTTAGTATCCTCCATGTGCTTGAGGTTTCACATCAACCCTAGATACATTGAAACTATAAGTCACACCTGGGTCCAAAGTTGAGTTGGGCCCCAATTTCATCCAGAATTATGTCTTAACTTTACTGTTGTACCAATGTTGAAACTGCTTCACAGCAACACTAAAAATGCGGCAGGAACATACCCCAAGGGTACATTTATGCTTCAGTGAAAAGTACTGCCACTTCACACAATACGAAGCATTATAAGGGGTACCTTTCCAACTTTGTGCACCTGGTGAGGTGCCCTGACTGCCAACAGCACATGTTGGAAAATCAAACAGATTTCATGCCATTTTCTAGCCCGTGAACTGGTGAGCAATCGCCCCCATAGTGTAAATGTATTGTAAATTAAGATTAAGAGCTAGATACAACTCCAGCGTGAAGAGAAGCGAGTTTTAAGACACACTCTTGCTCAGTTTCAGGTTGAGTCAAAACTTTGATGTACACTAAAAACATTTGAAAATACCCAGTAGGTCAGGCAGCATCTGTGGAGAGAGAAACTGAATTGATGGTTCAAGTTGATGACCCTTCGGCAGAACTGATTTGAAAAATTGGCCCCAAGATTTACTAGGAGCCGAAGAGAGTGAGGTGGAGGATTTTCAGACGGGTATCCTTGAAGTTAGGGCTTCCCGTAAGTTTTGCCAAATTTAACTGCAAGGTATCTTTGGAATTTGGTTTCAACATGATTCCAAGCCACCAGCCGGCTTGACCATCAGTCTGCCTGGAATGTAGGCTGGGAGTGGATATCAGGGGGAGGTGTGGGCTTAGGGTTCATCAAACATCGCAGGGAATGAGGAGGGATCCAGACACTGTGGGGAAATAGGTGCATCATTGAGAGGGGGAGGGCATACAATACCAGGAAGTACCTGCTAAACAAGGACAAAACAAGGACTGAAGCAGTTCATGTCCAGATGCAACAAGACCTAGACAATATCTAGACTTGGACTGGCAAGTGTGGCGCAATGTCGCAAGTGCCAGGCAATGACCATCTCCAACAAACACCCCTTGATGTTCAATGGCATCACCATCACTGAATCCCCCACTATCAACATCCTGGGGGTTATCATTGACCAGAAACTGAATTGGACCAGCCATATAAATACTGTGGGTACAAGAGCAGGTCAGAGGCTAGGAATCATGCGATGAGTAACTCACCTCCTGACTCCCCAAAGCCTGCCCACCATCTACAAGGCACAAGTCAGGAGTGTGATGGAATACTCCTCACTTACCTGGATGAATGCAGCTCCCACAACACTCAAGAAGCTTGACACCGTCCAGGACAAAGCAGCCAGTTGATGGGCACCACATCCACAAACATTCATTCCCTCCACTAGCGACGCACAGTAACAGCAGTGTGTACCATCTACAGGATGCACTGCAGGGATTCACCAAGGCTCCTTTGACAGCACCTTCCAAACCCACAACCACTACCATCCAGAAGGACAAGGGCAGCGGATAGTTGGGAACACCACTACCTGGAGGTTCCCCTCCAAGTCACTCACCATCCTGACTTGGAAATATATCACCGCTCCTTCATTGTCACTGGGTCAAAATCCTGGAACTCCCTTCCTAACAGCACTGTGGGTGTACCTACACCACATGGACTGCAGCGGTTCAAGGCAGCGGCTCACCACCACTTTCTCAAGGGCAACTGTGGGTGGTCAATAAATGCTGGCCCAGCCAGCAAAGCCCACATCCCATTAATTAATTTTTAAAAACTCCTGGATGATTCCTGAACATCAGTCAAACAGCCCCCCTTCCCCCCCCCACCCCCGACCCCCGCTAGTTTTTATGGCAAATGAATAAAAGGTATTCAAGAAAAGTTTTAATGCCCAATTTTTTCAGCAAGTTCTGCAAATCAATCTTCATGAAGATTCCAAGCCAGCTCTGGAGAATTTACAGCCATAATCCCAAATCCAAGGTCAGACCAATTGGACTGCAGTCAGACCAAACCAAAGCTGTCTTGCTGCCGTCAACCACCTTTAATATCACCACCTCAATGTAATCAATTAGCCTGCCTCACAGGAATTGTACTGTTTATCCTCTCAACTTTTAGACAGCAGGGTTTATTTTTCATTCCTTCAGGATTGTTCTGGGAAAAGGATTTTTTCCTGTATTGAGCGGTTAGGATTTGGAATGCAGGGCCTAACACCATGGTGGAAACTGGTGCAATAGTAGCTGTCAAAATGGACTTGCAGGAACAGGGGGGAATTTCTCTTCCAAAAGACAGGATGGGCCAAATAGCCTCCACCTCTGCTATGCTATTATGGGGGGGAAGACAGTGGCCTCATGACAATGTCATTGAACTGGCAATCCAGAGGCCAGCCTATGGCAGCTGGTGGAATTTAAATTCAATGAACAAATCTGGAATATAAAGCTAATCTTGGTACCATGTTGTTGTTTCACTTCGGGGAAGGAACTCTACCAGCCTTATGCGGTCTAGCCTGCAGGTGACCCACAGCAATGTGGCTGACTCTTAACTGCCCTATCCCCTCTCAACTCAGTTCAAAGGTAATTAGGGATGGGCAACAAATACTGACCTTGTAAGCGACGCCCACACCCCATGAAATAATTTTTAAAAATCCACGATTCTATGACAAAAAAAATGATTATAAATGCTTCCTGGCTGAACAAAATTACCAGTGACAGAAATTGCCGTTAATTAGAAGATTGGAACGTTTTGAAGGGGGGGGGGGGGAAAGAAAATCGGCAATGTGTAACAGGAAAATGAACACTTCACCTGAACCGTTGCAAGGCGCAATTTGGGTGAAGATTAATCTATCCGCTTGATAGTACTCGTCCTGTCGGATTTAGCAAGCATTGATTTATAGGGAACCCTGGCGGTCATTCACTGGATCCATCTGTTTCTCTGTACCAGCTAATTAACAAAGAACAATTAGCCAATTGACCAATTAGTTGCAATCCTCTTATCTACACTCAATAGGGTATTCATGGCTTCATTATAATTTCTCACCGACACAAAGCAGCAAATGGATTTAAAGCAGGCTCCATGGGCCTGTGCAAGAGAGATGATTTCTGTGGTTTTAAGTCTAATTAGTTCGAGATAAATAATCCCTCAATCTCTGTTTAGTGAGAAACTGCTTGCATTAAGAGCAGTTTTTAAAAAAAAAACAACACATTCCAATATTGGCCATCGATGAATCATAACAGAATGTAAAACTTGATGACATAAATTTGATGGATTGTTAAACATGTTGCTGTGGGTTTTGCTTTTGTGGTAAAATAAAAAGCCCCCAAAATGACTTTTTTTTTAACTGAATGGAGGACTAAACAAAACTATTTTTGTGTAAAATTGACCGAATGCAAACGGTCAGGTGAAAGATTTCTAGTTTATAATTGAAGACGCGCATAGGAAGTCTGGTGATGCGGACCCCAAGTCTTTCTTGTTAATCCGTCAACATTCATTCACAGGTCGGACGTTAAGATTATGGTAGGTTTTCGACTGTTCCATTCTTGATTTTAATATCAGATAAACGCCCTGACCGTGGGAGTGACTGGGGACTTATTAGGTTATACAGGTGGGCGAGCTGGGGGCATTAGTCATCCTAATTAATTGGGGGAATGGTCATGAAACCTGCTCGACCCCGTCTTAAAGTTGCGTCCAAACGAGGTAATTAATAACGCCGTCTCCATTCCACAGGCATATTATTACTGGAAACTTGACGTTGATATCTTATTCAGCGGGTAATTGTTGGGTTCTAAATTGGTACGTACATACACCAATTCCTCATGACATCACCTCTGAAAATGAAGGCCCACAAAAGCCTGTCCTTTTTAAAACTAATAGATGCACTGTTCTTTCAGGGCAAATGAATTCCCTGCAGATAATGATATGAATATTCCCTTATTAGCTGGAGCTCCGCGCCGGGGATTAGATGCGACGGGTTTTGTACATTTTAAAACAAGAGCAGGCAATGGACAAATATGAAGTCGGTTTGTAACAGCAGCTGAAACGTCAACAGTGCAAATGTGGCCCCGAGATCAGATAAGCGTCTTAGTGTTTAAGACAAAATGTGTAAGTCATTGGGGAGCTGTTTGTTAAAATGTTGTTAACAGTACATCATTACAACTGCAGGACGTCTGAGCGTTTGAGAACAGAGAGGCGTTTTAATTAAAATGGAATGGCTGTTTATCGTCTTCAATACTTGAACCTGAATAAAGTGGGTTTTTTTTCTCCCTGGTTTTACTAAATTTCCTCCTTGATTCGGATGACTGACCCTGAAGTGAATTTTCTTCAGTCGCCTAAATTCTTCTCTGTTGAATATCAAACTTGCTCAGTTTTTTTTCCATCCATTCTACCGTAACATTACGTTTAAACGGTTACTAAGTAATCTAGCCTTGGTTTATCCTAACACTAAAAAACATGTTTTAAGCAGTAACGTGTGAAAAGGGTTGTTCAAAGAAGGTCACATTGAATTGTTGGACAGACAAGAATAGGAAGTCTTAGATTTACACTGAACCCCTGTTAACATTATCCGGATTCACACTGAACCCCTGTTAACGTTATCCGGATTCACACTGAACCCCTGTTAACGTTATCCGGATTCACACTGAACCCCTGTTAACATTATCCTATGTTAGCCTTGAACACATGGAAATATGAATTGTACATCTTACAATTGTAAAAAAGACACTCGAAGCTCCAGTTAAACTCGGGTTTGAAATTAAATATTACAGATATAGGCGCAATGCGACTTCCACAGAAATCCAATCCTCCCTATGTAGGACACGTTAATATGGTCAGTTTGTCTCAGGTGAAGTTCTGTGTGGTCCTTTAGTGACATTAAATAAATAAATAATGACAGATCAGGCCGTGGATCCGGATAATTCGCTCTTCTCTTTCACGCCTTTAAATTATGACTGAACTGATATGATCAGTAGTAGAAGTCCAATACTAGATTGCAGGTACTAGGGAAACTGAATTCAAAGCCGTTCTCCTCTCACCCAACTCATTGAACCTGAACAAAGTGATTGTTTGCGAGCGAGACAAGAGATCCATTGTTCGCTGTATTAATAAAACGCAGTGAGCCAGGTAAATCCTTTACCAGATGAATGAGCTCCTTTCTCCCCTTCAAATAATTCACCTCGACTTGCTTAGAATGTATGTACGTGTTTCTCTTTAATTATTCTAATGAGCTTTAGTTTTCAGACATTACCTAAATACTTCTAACAGTAACGATTTTGACCTGCGACTCGCCTGATCAGAAGGCAGAGGCAGGTGAAACTGCCTGAAAGAGACTCTTATTTTAATTGGGGAAAACTTTCACAGATGAAAAGAATGATTACCACAGTGATACTTCTAATTATACGGTAATTATGATCCTGCAGTGCCCCGCCGTGCTGCGTGGAGCAGTCGCCCCTAGCACACATGATCCAAAAAAAGTCTGAGACGGGACATGTTCCACCAGCTCCCAGAAACTAATTTGAACTTGCAACCCTTTAACTGTCAATCAAACAGCAAAAGTCACAGCACTATCACATTGTTTAGCAGTAAATTCAATATTTCGCGAATATATACTGATTTAGGTACCGCGTGAAACAAATGCATCAAATTGCACAAAATATGCTTATATTGAAGAATGAAAGACAATGTGCTGGCTTTAAAAAAACACTTCATTTACTTCCTGTCTTAAAAGTGAGCTATACCTTCACTAAGATATCACGTCTGATATTGCTGATGCTATGCCACGCGTTATCCAAAAATATTTTAGGTTGAAAAATGTTTTTTTTGTCATTGTGAGCTCTTGTCTAGTTTGATATTCCAGAAAGAAGCGCAAACTACACAAGAAACGTCGATAGTGGTTACACATCACATCAATCCTCGAAAATTAAGTTTGAGAAGAAGCAAGTGATATCTCCACTCCGGGTGCTCTGAATGCGCCAGGTAGTATGGGTGGCGCTTAGTTTATTTTGAAAGAGTGTAGCTGTGGGACGTTTAAAATGCAATAGTGAACAGGGACAATGTGCCTGCAATGATTGTCTGAAATAACTGTGCTGGCTACTTTGACTCTACAAAGCCCTAACGCTGTGTAGTTTCGCGAAGTTAAATGTATGCATTTGTTTTAAAGTATATTAACCTAGGATTGCTAACTAACAAGTGACCTAGAGGCGATTGAGGTTTAGATTGGAAATTCTAGCAGTGTTTTTCAGAGTTAATCTTATGCTAAAATGCGGATGAACTGTGTTCATGTAAAAGTAAGGTACCCAGATGAAACTGGCAGCATATTTGCCCGATCTGTGGTGGAGAAGGGATTTGACAGGACTCCGAAACTTTCGTATTCTAAACTTGATGGCATAACAAGTTCAAGACGATCCGGGAATTTCTTTGGGAAAGTGAACTACTATTGTAGACCTTTCTCACCATTCAGATCCAGTAGAAGCGCTTCAGTCCCCTGTGCAACAGGCCTTACAACAGGAGCAACAAAGTTTCCAAATAATGAGAATTGAAGACTCCAATCATAGCCAGTAGAAGCGTGCACCCGTTAACTCATCCAGAAAGGAAGGCTGAAAAGATATTCAGGCTGCATTAATCTACAAACAAGTGTACTTTTGTGTCTCTTTGGTATTATTTTCATTGCCATCAATTTGGTACACAGGCTGTGATTCTAGACTGGCTATCAGGTTGCTTAAGACCCCTGTCCTGCACGATTCTACCACAGAAGTGCTGTTTGATTTAAACTAACTCCCAAGTTCAGTTGGCGGAGGGGGGAGGAGGGGCACTATTGAGAGCAAGTTTTGTACAAGCAAATGATTCTATTCTGAAGAAACACTCTCGCCTTTCCCTTCCCAAAATGACTACTATCTGAGCCTCAAAAAAAGTTTGACCTCCCGATGCAGTGGTACAAATTACATAGCAGGAGAGCAAGAAAGCTGAAAAGATCCGAAATACGTTCATATTCGGCATGTTTGGAGTTAAAATAGGTTTCTTTAATAGAACATATCAGCATGGCGATTCATTCTAGCCTCCTGTAGTAAAATCTGATGTTTGTAATTTTTCAATAGAATCCATTGATCGTATGCCTAACGCTTATGTATATGTCTGTAGGCCAACACTGAGCGAGAATCAAATCCACATGCCACTCGATCCCATATACAAATGGAGTTAGACATTAAAATGGCATGCTGCATTAAACACATCAGCATATTTCCTTAAGGGCCCCCTAGAAAAAAACGGCATGTTCTTATTTAAAAATGACTATAACTGTATCCTTGTTATGTCAAAGCTACAACTCACGTTCACTTGTCGTCACTTTTATACAGAATGAGTGTAAAGCTAAAAGCCCCTGAAAGTTTGCGCCCTATAAATTTTCAAACCCAAGTTTCCAAATTGATTAAAACATAAATTCACATTGCAAAGATTAAAAAGAATTATGGAAATTATTAAAGCTGTTTGAAGTGTGTTTCCAATTTTGAAAATTTGTAGTTAATTCTGCTTAATGGTGTAATGAAGTTTTACGACTTAAATTGGAAATGCATAGGATAGTTGATAAACACCCATTTTCTAACTTGGGTCTCAATTCAACTGGAACCTGTTCACCCGCCAGGTTACTAATCATCTTAATCCCAACTGCTGAGCGAAATGGTAACTCTCAAACTAATCAGACACATAACACAATCCACCCCAGTTATAATTAAAGATCTGCTCTACATATAGAGAATATTACTGTTATAGAGAGTGAACAAAGAAATGGTCCCACTTATATATAAAATATTGGAAAATAGTCACAAATGTGGAGGACTAAGAGTTTATTCTATGGATTTCAGATCACTCTTGGAAATGTGTGTGTATATGAACAACATACACTAGGAGCAATAGAAATGCAACGGATCTCTGCATTTAGATGTGTGTTTTTGCTGCTGTTTGACACGGTTTCTCCTATTTTCATTAAAGCCTTAAGATGTGTTTTTAATTTCACGATCGGCAATGTGGTGAGCAGAAGGTTTCGAAAATATGAGAACTGGGGTCAAACAACTTGCTTAAGAACATTGATGCTGAGGCAAAGAGCGTCGATCGCCCAGCTTCATGCGTTACTGTGAATTGCAATTCACGGTTGGTCGTTCTAGGGCAGAGAAAAAGTTTATTGCACATAAAGTAAAAAAAACTAATTTTTTTGGCGGAATGACGGCCTGTCATTTTATCTACAGTAGGCAGCTGGTTGGAGACTTCGCTGAGCTCCGGGTGTTGTTATCGCTGTGCTAGGACTCCATCTGACCTGGCTTCCCGGAGCAGGGTAATTATACTTGTATTAATGAGATGAGATTAAGTCCTGCAATGGTCGAACACCAGCTTTAACCGAGAGCTGGTTGTCCGGAAAAGCTAAAGAGGGAGAGCTTGAAAACCACCTTTTAGAATTCGTTGACAGCCCAACCGCAGGTCTCATTTTAATTGAAGTGTTAATTCGGCGCTTCCACCTCCCCCAACCCCCGCCAACCGTTCAAACTTCAAATCTAGTTTTTATGCCACATCCGTGGCCAGAGCCTGATTACACTAAATGGGCTGAATATTCATAGGTTAAATTGAAAATATAAAAGCCCTTTAGAATGGTCCAACTATTTGCACCGTGTAGTTTCATATACGCAGCCACTCCAAATTGCATCTTTTATGAATATTAAGCTATTAATCCGGAAAGCACATCATTAACTCAATGCAAAGTGCTGACGATTAGTCAGATTGTAAACTGTTTATTATATAACAGACCCCCCCCCCCCCCCCCATCTAAACCGGCACATTTAATCGCATGATTTATTAAACTTGGTTAGACTGAAGTCGGAGCCATTTTTAGAGACGCCCATTTCTTTCAGTGGCAGATTCCCACGAGTTAGAACGTGGCCTATATGATAAGAGAAGTAACTCGGGAGATTGCATTGAGAACGAAGAACGACAAGTATTAACGTCAATTGTGCCAGTCGGGGGCTACCGGATTATTGTACAATAAAAATCCATTCTGAATTGACAGGTCAAACTTTCACTTTATTTAAGGGGGTTGCACTTGAGTTATGCATTAACTGAAAGAACAATAAAGGTTGTGCATTGTTCGCGAACAGTGTGAGGGGGTGGGGGGGTTGGTTGGTGCAGAATAGATAGCCTATAATTACACTGAAGTGTATTATTCACTGTTAATGACTATCTACTCGGTTATTGTTGCTGATAATCACCCTTCTTAAAATTACATCTATTTTTCTTTGGGAATGAAAATGATGTAAAGCCTGATCTGCTGCATGCTTGGCTTTATTTCATTAAAACCGTGTCTCTCTATTCCAAACTGCTTTGCTAGCCAATTTCTGACCAAGTTTGTAAATTCCAAAAGCAAGGCAGCTAGATGTGACTGTGCGCTGACTAGTGTTGAGTTAAGAAGAGACACAGGAATGAATCGTTGCAATAAAGATCTCTTCAGCAAAATGATCTGCGTGGGTCCTGTGACTGTTCTTCACAGAGATATCTCAGTAAATAAACATTTCATTCAAAAGATAAATTCATACACCGAACTGGTTTCATTTTCGTGCCATACGTATATTAGAGATTGCAATAAATTTAACACATTCCCCAGAAATTACTGATCTTAATATGACTTTGATCTGATTTCTTATCTCGGGAGGACGTATTTTAAAGTTTAAACTGCAAAGTCTCGTATATGTTTCACATCTGCATTTAGTCCAATATTTTAAAGATCTCTCTGATTGGAAAATCAAATGCGTCTTCATTGTATTATTTATAGCTTAATAATATCCCCCAGTGCCTTCTTTTTTGTCTTATGTCCATGCTGTCCCTAATTCAGAATTAAACTAATTAACCAGTCTTTTTATTTGCCCGAAGGACTTCCTATGGGTAGAAAGTCTGTATTTGTATTCCTAAACACATCTTTAATCTTTTCTGTTTTGTGGTTCTCTACATTTTATAAAATTGCTGCTGGCAATGTAAACACAGGGTACGGTTTCAAATTGCAAGTTTTGCAGAAAATGCAGGCCGCATGAACATAGAGTCACTGACTTAAAAATGTTATAAAAGCGCCTAATCTTAACTTCAAACCATGCAATTACTATGATACAATAGTAATCTAACATCAAATGTTGCATTTAAAATAAGTGCAACGCTGATTGTATATCAAACCCCAGATACTGATGACAAGAAATTGAATATTGTGCAGGTTATCAGAAACAAATGTAGACACGCACAAATTAATTCTAATAAGTACAGACCAGCCACTTCCTGCACATAATATGTAACTGATACTGTAATTAAAATGCGACACGCAGGCAAAAATCCACACTAATAATCCGGGCTATGCGAGAAATCAGATTTATTTCGCAATGCTTTTACTTGCCGGTAACTCTATGGGATCCTATAACACTAGGATTGCCTCGTCCTCCTCTTTGATTTTTTCTTATTAATAAGTAACGGGGTTAAACTCAGTGAGTACCAAAGTAGAACAGACCAGATGTTCATTTGTAGTCTCAGCGTTACACACTTCAAACCTCAGAGTGGATGGATGGATTTTGTACGAGAGTGACACTGCAGTGCGATCGTTTCATTTTCCATTGATCAGCTACATGCATTCAGCGTGGGAGGAGGCAGCAAACTGGAGAGGCTGGCGTCAAGTGGACCATCATTGAATATGCCGAGGGCAAAACAATAAATAAATAGGATAATGTCAAAGGCTGAAATTTGCAATAATAATTAGTCAAAGTAAAAGTTGAAGTTATGCCGGCTGAACTCCATTTCCCTGAGTGCACCGCACCAGTTTCCGCTAACACTTGAGTCATCACTTCCTCTGGCGGGTTAAACCCAATAGGAAGCAGTTTGGAGTTTGTATCATTTGGTTCACATGTTAAGTGTGTGGGCTTGTGTGAAGGGTGCCGAATGCTGAGTGGCGTGTGTACCGACGCATCAAGCTTTGCTAGAGTGAAGCAATGATTTACCTGGGAAACTTATCTATTTTGGGTTATTTCAGGACCGGGAGGAGAAACGTTTGAAAAGGCCCCGTGGATCAGGCTGCTATAATTATCACTTGTTTTTTTAAATTAAAAATTGCCATTCTGGTGTTTGAAGCCTTTAACGGTGCCTCCCTAACTTCCTCCAGCCAGCCCGAGAAATCCCTCCTGCACCAACCAGAGTTCTCTGACTCCGGCCGCTCCCCTGCACCCAGCTTCGGCAGCCCACACTCTGCGATTCCCAATTTCCCCGTCCCTCTCTAAGACCCTACACAAAAACCACCTCTTTGACCAAGCTTTAAATCACCCTAATATCTCCTTCCTTTGGTTTGGCATCCATTTTTTTTACTTACACCACTGTGAAACACCATTGGGCATTTCCAACGTTAAAATTGTTTAGAAAATGCAAGTTATTGTCACACTGTGTTGCTTCATGTTTAAGTTTACAGGTTATGAGATAAATGTACACAAAGGTGGGTTTTGGACGGAAGGACTGGGCAACTGCTGCATGTTTACGGTATGTGCTACATCACACATACCATTGAACTGAATCAGGGAACAGAAAGTTTGTTATCCCTACAGAATGTTGTGATTCTTTAATTTCATTAAAATTAATGTCCTTTACCAGATTACTGAGGTAAACTTATGATTTTGTGTACATTTCTGCAGGTTTCATAAGATATATTTTTGCAAAGTAATTGGAAGAATAAATATAAACAATGACATCAGGGCACAGTGATTGGTTCCTGCTTTAAGAATGGTCACCGAAGTGAAGTTCTTCAATCAAATAGGCTCTTCTAATTCTCTGTCATGAGGTAATACAAATATCGCCTGACTTCACCCCTGCTCAACTGCTGCTGAAACCGTCGTCTGTGACTTTGTTAGCTTTAGGCTTGACGATTCCATGCCCAATACATTCTACTCTCCATAAACGTGAGGTCAGCCAAATGTTTGCTGTGTATGACCTGACACCAAGTCCTGTTCACCCATCACCCATGTGCTCGCTCACCTACATTGTCGTCAGTTAAGCGTCGCCTTAATTTTAAAATTCTCTTCCTTGTTTTCAAGTCCTTCCATGACTGCTTTCCTCCTGAACTAATTTTCTCCAGCCCACAGCCCTCCAAAATATTTGTGTTGCTCTAGTTCTGGTCTCTTGAGCATCCCCAATTTTAATGGGCTGCTCCCCAGGACCCAAGCTCTGGCATTCCCTCCCCTCTCTACCTCACTTTCCTCTTTTAAGACACTCCTTTAAAAAACTACTTTGACCAAGCTTTTGGTCATTTGCCCTAATATCTCCTTACAAGGCTTTTTTAAAATCAAATTTTGCTTTATAATGCTCCTGTAAGTGCCTTGGGAAGTTTTATTATATTAAAGGCTCTATCTAAATGCAATTTTTCTTATTTCAAAATGTTTCTATCTCAAGACTGGGAACAAGATGCAAAGTGCAAAGGAAGCCTACTTTGTGAGAGCATCCTATGTTATGTAAAGATCCCCTCAAAGAAAGATAAAAGATGGCCATTGAAATGAGAATGACTGTCCATAAATGATATTATATGTTTATTATATGGATTATTACACCCTAATGTCAAAAGAAATGCAGGGAGCAGCAACCACCACTCCGCCCTGCTTCTGTGGATCTCACAAAAGCATTTGATACCATGAGCAGGATGGGCCTCAATGAAATACTAGAGAAAATCAGCCGAGCTCCCAGGCTTCGCAGTCTCATACACTCATGGTAACATGCACGGCACCATTCAGTTGGACTGCTCCAGCTCTGACTGTTTTGAGCATTATCCCCTACTCAGTTTTGCATTTTTTTTTTCTGTCCTCCTGACCTATGCTTTCCCTGCTGACATGAAAGGATCAGATGGGAAACTCCTCAACCTGTCAAGACTGAAATTAAAGAGAAAAGTGCTAAAGTCTTGATCAGAGAACCTCTGTATGCAGATGATGCTGCAGTAGTTGACCAGACAAGACCAGCTCCAAAAGACTCATGGATCGTCTGTCCCATGCCTGTGTCATGTTCTCCCTCACCATCAGTGTGAAGAAAACTGCAGTTATGGGACAGGGTGTTGTGTCTCTGCCTGTGATCAGGCTCAACAACACATTACTGGAAGCAATCCGCAAATTCTGCTACCATGGATCTATGGTGACAGACAACCTGTCCCTTAACAAAGAGCTCAGCACATGCATTGAAAAGACAGCCACCAACTTTAGCCCACTGACAAAACTGACCCGTAGGACCAAGATGCTTATCTACAAGGCCTGTACCTTCTGCACATTGCTGAGTGGCAGCAAAGCCTGGACAACTTACAGCTACCAAGAAAAAAGGATAAACAGCTTTCATCTTCAGCCCTTATGATGCATGCCATCACCAAATGGAAAGACAAAGTCACCAATGAAGCAGTCCTTTCCAGGACAAACATGCCAAGCGTGCTAGAGCTAATCAAGTAAAGAAGGTTTTGCTGGCTTGGGCATATGCACAAGATGGAAGATGATCACATCCCCTAGGATATGCTGTACAGGGAAGTACCCCATGACAAGAGAACAGCAGATCACCCAAAGCTCAGATTCAAGGAAGCTGTCAAAAGAGACATGAAAGCCTACAATATCAATCATAACAAATGAGAAACTCTTTCTAATGATCGATGCAAATGGTGACAACAGCATGGGCAGGATTATGCCACCACCACAGCATGTAGTTTCCAAAACATCAAAGCAGACACCAGCCCTGCAAACAAAGCGTCAGCTGAGATCATCCTGCACCACTGGCAAGTGACAATTTAATGTGTGTAGCAGACTTTGTCTTTCCAGAATTGACTTGTTTAGCCATCAAAGCAAGTACAGCAAATAATCTCACCAAAGTTCTGAGGCTCCATTCTCATCATCTATCACAGATGGAAGGATGAAAAATTATTTCCCAACACACAACTGTATTGTAACATTTTGGTAGCCATAATAGCCTCCAAAGCAATGAAATATTTATTTTTTTGTCAGTTAACTTCTGAGTGCAGCAGATAAGTTGAAACAGAGATACATGTTAATTCAACACTCAGCACAACAGTTGTAATGCAATGTCATTAAAGCAAGCAGAAAGTGTGCAGTGGCTGTATGTTAAATTTGGTCCTGCGGCTCTTCTAATATTGGTACAGGGTTGATATTGCTGCATGGAACTTCTACACCGACTATTGATAATCTAATATTAATTTCCACCATTACATATATTCAGAATTGCACCATTAAAAATCAGTACATGACTTTCTGAATAAAGAAATGTTCAACTGGTTGTAAATATAACTTGGAACCCAAACTTACAATTCACCAGTATGTAATAAGTGGAAGACAGATAACATGAGCTGCAATTTGTGGAGAGATGCTATAAGGTAGTTAACATAACATAGCCTTAATCAACAATCATGAATGTAAAATCGAAAGAAGCTATTATAAAATGAGCAATTACAGGTTATGCTATGCCCACCACATTGAGAACATTCCCAACGTGAATGGAAATGATGTACTAATTTTCATAAATGCCTATGATTTGCCCCAGAATAAAGAATCTTATTGTGCATTGTTGCAAGAGCATTAAACACTCGTCCATATTACATATTGAACTGATAGAGAAAAACAGCAACCTTAAAAATGTCCTCTAAGCCCTTAGTAACTGCTGTTGCAAAGCTCTATGGACTTCTCTGTGCATCTTGACAAAGATTCACGTTGCATTTTACATACTTTTCTAATTAAAAAAATTGATCTACATGACCACAGAAGAAGGACCGATTTAATATGTTAAAAAAAAAACTTTAATTTTTCAGTATGTCATAAAGTGCCTTATAACCAATGAATTACTTTTGAAATGTAGTCATTGGATTTCTAAACAAGCAAAACGCAATCACGTTTCTTAGATCTTTTTTATAATGAAGGAACATGAACATTTTGTACATGGAAAGTCATATATTTCAAATGGTGTGTTTATAGCTTTGATGCTTGACTAAGGGCATTTAACTTATGCACAGATGATTTTAAAACAGTAAACACATTTTAAAAAATAAATTCTCCTTGACTTGTGTTAATTGGAACACATGGAGACCCAGTTAAAACAATCAAATTAGCAACATTGTTGCGATGTTGTTGGTCTTAAATAGTTTGGAATGACAAGAATGTTTAGAATATCATGGAGGGGGCACATGAACGTGTTCAGAAGAGCTTTGGCACATGCATTTTGTGACTGCTGAAATTAGCCCATGTTGCTTTCCTGCCTGTTGAACTGGAACTTTTATTTAGCGATGCCACCTGATGATACTGAATTGAGAAAGGAGAAATGAAACGGCCACCTAGGTATTTATAGACTTTGTAATTATTATGCTGCTTCAGGTTAACTACACATCAAGAGAAGAAAAATCACTCAAACGTCATTGTTCCTAATGAGTTGAAGTTGAAGTTGCCCTATTTTACAGGCCAGCTTACGTTTGTGGAAAACAGAAATGCATAAGTGACAAGTTCATTGAAGCAATGTGACAGATTATGTTTTCCTGTTAGTATTTGTGAGCAGTGTAATTAAAATCACTCAAAAATCAATAAATAGCAGAAACTGGAAAGAATAATAGTAATTTTGTTATGCCTTTGTTGCCTCACAGATGCTTTTCTGCCTCGAGAAAAATCTGAGCAAACTTGATGTTTCTGATATATTTTCTATTTTTGAACTGACAAATGTGAATGCCTTTAAAAGGGCCTCCCTGTAGTTAAAATTGGCATGTTATTTGCTGAACAAGAACTGATTATAGCATGAGGCACAGTCAGAGACTTTGAGTCACTGAAAGGCCCTGATCCACCATAAAACATAATGCAACCCTCCTGGGATGAGAGGGTTGTCCTACGAGGAGAGATCGAAGAGAATGGGCCTATATCCTCTGGAGTTTAGAAGAATGAGAGGCGATCTCATTGAAAAGTATAACATTCTTTAGCAGCTTTGACAGGGTACTTGCTAAGACACTGTTTCCCTTTGGATGGAGAATCTTGAACTGGGGTCATAGTCTCAGGATAAGGGGTCAGATATTTAGACCTGAGATGGCTTTATAAACAGAGGCATAGAGTACAAAAGTAAGGAAGTTGTGCTAAATAGTTATAAATCAATGGTTCTGTCCCAGCTGGAGTGTTGTGCCCAATTCTGCGCACCACACTTTAGGAAAGATGTCAAGGCCTTGGAAAGGTTACAGAGGAGTTTTACTACCATGGTGCCAGGGATGCATGACTTCAGTTTGTGGAGAGACTGGAGGTGTCGGAGTTGTTCTCCTTAGAGCAGAGAAGGTTAAAGAAGGATTTAATAGAGATATTCAAAACCACGAAGTGTTTTAATAGAATAAATAAGGATAAACTGTTTCCAGTGTCAAAGGTGTTGGTAAGCAGAAGACACCGATTTAAAGTCATCGACAAAAGAAGCACTGGCAAGATGAGGATTTTTTAATATTCAGTGAGTTGTTATGAGTTGGAAGGTTGACAGAAGCAGATTCAATAATAACTTTGAAAAAGGGAATTGAATAAATACATGAAGGGGAAAATGTTGCATGGCTCTGGGGAAAGGGAAGGGGAATGGGGCTAATTGGATAGCTTTTTCAAAGAGCTGGCATGGTGTGCTGGGTCAAATGGCCTTCACCTATGCTGTCCTTTCTATGATTTTATGGCAGCACAAAATCTCACGAATAGAGCAACAGTTCCTTAGAACAATGGCAACAGTTTCACACAAGACCAGAACAATCTATTCAAAAAGCTCCGATAATCATGTCACAAAGCTCTAAGTTAGTTGTGTTGCCAAGAATGTAATGATCATATCACATAGAGCTATGATAGTCATGCCGTTAAGAAATGAATGGCCATTTTGAAATGGACTACAGCAGTTCCGTCACATACATACGAACATACGAATTAGGAGCAGGAGTAGGCCACTCAGCCCCACAAGCCAACTCCGCCATTCAATAAGATCATGGCTGATCTGATTTTAATCCTGAACTCCACATTCCCGCCTACCCCCAGTAACCCTTCATCCCCTTTCTTATCAAGAATCTATCTAGCTCTGCCTTAAGAATATTCAAAGATTCTGTTTCCACCGCCTATTGAGGGAGAGTTCCAAAGACTCACAACCCTCTGAGAGACCCTCATCTCTGTCTTAAATGGGCAACCCCTTATTTTTAAACAGTGACCCCTAGTTCTAGATTCTCCCACAAGAGGAAACATCCTCTCAACATCCACACTGTCAAGGCCCCACAGGATCTTATATGTTTCAATCAAGTCACCTCTTACTCTTCTAAATTCCAGCAGACACAAATCTATCCAACCTTTCCTCATAAGACAACCTGCCCAATCCAGGTATTAGTTTAGTAAACCTTCTCTGAACTGCTTCCAACGCATTTACATCCTTCCTTAAATAAGGAAACCAATGCTGTACACAATACTCCAGATGTGGTTTCACCAATGCCCTGTATAACTGAAGCATAACCTCCTTACTTTTGTATTCAATTCCCCTCACAACAAATGATAACATTCTATTAGTTTTCCTAATTACTTGCTGTACCTGTATACTAGCCTTTTGTAATTCATGCACTAGGACTCCGAGACTCCTCTCCATCTCAGAGCTCTGCAATCTCTCACTATTTAGTTAATATACTTCATTTTTTTGTTCTTCCTGCCAAAATGGACAATTTCACATTTTCCCACATTACCCACCATTTGTCAGATCTTTTCCCGCTCACTTAACCTATCTATATCCCTTTGTAGCCTCCTTATGTCCTCTTCTCAAATTCCTTTCCTAAGTCATCCCTAAATTTAGCAGCCATGTATGATAGGGGCTAGATACAGACTGTCCTATATGTGTCCTTCAGTTGTCACCAGGAAAATGCTTTGCTGTTTTGAGCAGTGACATTGGGCTGAATTTTGCCATCGGCAAGCAGGGGACAGGGCCCACTCGCCAACGGCAAATGACACGGGATGACATCAGGGGGAACCCCTGACATTATCCCGCTCCATTTAAATCTTCAGGAAGGTGGGCCCGCAGCAAAATCAGCTGTGCGCCCGCCAACCTGTCAATGGCCAATTGAGGCCATTGACAGGATCATTAAAACAATTAAAGGACCTGCCCGTCCAACCTTAAAGTTGGCGGGCAGGCCAGGAGCTCCGGTGGCAACTAGATAAAACATGAAACCTCATCTACCGGCGGGATGAGGTTTCATGTAGGGATTTAAAAAGTTGAATAAAGTTTTAATGAAATTTATTAACATGTCCCATCTTGTGTGACATTGTCACATGAGGGGGACATGTTAAGGATTTTTTTTTCTCTATTTTTAATGTTTATAAAGCTGTCAGCGATCTCCCTGAGGCTGCACTTAGTCTCAGGGAGATGTGCGCTCTTTCGTGCGCATGCGTGGAAGAGCGCACTCTCGCTTTTGGGGAATCCCCCTCTGCCCGCACAGGAAGCCCTTAGCACTTCCCACTGGACGTTACGCTAGGCGGGCCTTAATTGGCCTGCCCACTTAAAATAGCGGCGGGGCCCGCTTCTCTGACGGGGATTGGCTCCCACCTTGCTGGAGATTGGGTCAGGCCCGACCGCCCGCTAGGCAGAAAATTCTGCCCTTTGAATCTTTCAGGATTGCCTGAACATACAAATGTATAAAAATGAGGAAAGGTAAAGAATGTATCCTTGCATTGTGCGACCTCTGTACACCAGCCCACCACCTCCACAAACACACAGGCCAGGAATTTTCCAGCCGCATTGGCGTCGGGTGTCATGGTGGATGGGGACTGGTGGGGGGAGGCAACACTATGCCGAGAAGGACAAAAATCAGTTTCACGCCATCGTGAAACCAGTTTGCGATCGTCCGCTCCGCCCATCAATAGCAGGCCGTGTTTCCCACCGCCGATATTGGGAACATAATTTCAATACATTAACATCTCAATGTAAACCTTGCTCACTGGAAACAAACCCCCATGCTGGATCATCTGGGCATGTCAGTATGATTGAACACCAACTTGTTTCACAACTGTACATAAGCGACGTTCACCTAGTGAGCTGCACTTCACTCGGGACTTCGAGATTTGTTTCTACCTTGCTTCAGTCAGCACTCGTGGTCATCAGTGCCAGGCTTCACAGACAGCACCATGTCACTTTCAGGGGGGCTCACAGGTAGATCTCTACCTTTCAGACTAGCCGTAAGGCGGGGGTGGCTTTTCCATGGCTGCAGGGATAGGGCTTGCTTGGGGAAGGGGGGTATCCCAGGTTGTGTGTTGTGCACATGTTGATCTGTGCAAGTGGCCTCAAGATGGTGAGCACTGAGGAGTCAGTCTCCAGAGGAGATGAGGCCAGATGGAGATGTGAGAGAATGTGCGGTAATGTCCTTTGAGCCGGCAATGAGTGAGATGCCAGTGAATGTGTGATGGCCTTGTGAGTGTGTGAGTTTAGAGTGATGCCTTGCCCTGGCAGCACAGATGAGATCATTCACCTGTTTTCTGCACTGAATGGCTGACCTCTTGTGTGCAGCGTTGGCACTGACCACCTCTGCCACCACCTCCCAAGCCGAAGTGATGAGACTGATGGGCCTCCTACGGCAAGAGCGGGGGTAGAGGACATTGCGGTGGACTTCCACGGTGTCCCAGGGATGCGTCACTGGACCAGGGGGCTGCACTTCTCTTGGCTTTTCAGGGCCATGTCTTCACTGGAGCAATCCTGGGCTGCCAGCATCGAGAAGTGTGCGTGCGGCTGCAGTTTAAATATGGCCCCTGCTTGAGGAAGCGGCGAGGTGGGCAAGTTAGAGGCCACCCACCAGCAAGACAGCATGTTTCCTGTGACTGCATAATTGATGAGGCGGGAAATGGGATGATATAGCGTGAAAACCTGCCATTGCGGCCAGTGGGTAAAATTACCTTCCCGCCCACTTCTGCACTTAGTGCAAATCTGGAACAATTCCGCCCACAATCTCCTGGAAATGGGGATGGGAAAAAAAACAAAACAAACCTTAGGCCAATTTAAGAAATTTCTTTCAAGAGACCATTGGGAGATTTTGTGACAATACTCCCATGACCTACCTTGTACCACCCTTGAGAACATGCTCAGTTTTTGAATGTTAACACTGAATCTACACTCCCAGCATATGCCAACAATTTGTATCAATTGTTGTCAGCCCTCCTGACATCTAACCTAGTCTATGCTTGTGTAATTTATACTTTGGTGCTTTAGTCCTTGGTAACCTAACTAGTTAAAATAATCTATCCACTTGGACCAAGTGTAATCCTTTCATGATTTTAAGGACTTCAATCAAATCTCCTTGAAGTCTTCCCACAGTAAAAGGCCCCAGATCTCCACCCTATGACAGAATGAATCTACACTTGGAGAGGGAGGGATTAATCAAGGACAGTCAGCATGGTTTTGTTGAGGGGAGGTCATGTCTGACCAATTTGATTGAATTTTTTGAAGAGATGACCAGGTGTGTAGATGAGGGCAATGCATTTGACGTAGTCTACTTGGACTTCAGCAAGGCTTTTGATAAGGTCCCGCATGGGAGACTGATAACGAAGGTAAGAGCCCAAGGGATCCAAGGCAATTTGGCAATTTGGATCCAGAATTGGCTGAGTGGCAGGAAGCAGAGGGTATGGTCGAAGGGTGTTTTTGTGACTGGATGCCTGTGTCCAGTGGGGTTCCACAGGGATTGATGTTGGGTCCTTTGCTGTTCGTGGTATATCTAAACGATTTAGACTTGAATGTAGGAGGGTTGATCAGTAAGTTCGCGGATGCCATGAAAATTGATGGGGTGGTAAATAGTGAGGAGGATAGCCTTAGATTACAGGAGGATATAGACGGGCTGGTCAGATGGGCTGATCAGTGGAAAATGGAATTTAATCTGGATAAGTGTGAGGTGATGCACTTGGGCAGGACAAAAAAGACACAGGAATACATGCTGAACGGTAGGACCCTGGGAAGTACTGAGAATCAGAGGGACCTTGGTGTGCATGTCCACCGATCCCTTAAGGTAGCGGGACAGGTAGATAAGGTGGTTAAGAAGGCATATGGGATACTTGCCTTTATTAGCCGAGGCATAGAATATAAGAGCAGGGAAGTTATGCTGGAACTGTATAAAACGCTGGTTAGACCACAGCTAGAATATTGCGTGCAGTTCTGGAATCTGCATTTTAGGAAAGATGTGATTGCACTAGAGAGAGTGCAGAGGGATTTACCAGGGTGTTGCCTGGGCTGGAGAGTTTTAGTTATGAGGAGAGATTGGATAGACTGGGATTATTTTCCCTGGAGCAGAGGAGATTGAGGGGGGACATGATTGAGGTGTATAAAATTATGAGGGGTATAGATAGGGTAGACAGGAAGGAACATTTCCCCTTGCTGGAAGGATCAATAACCAGGGGGCATAGATTTAAGGTAAGGGGCAGGCGGTTTAGAGGGGATGTGAGGAAGAATTTTTTCACCCAGAGGGTGGTGGGAATCTGGAACTCACTGCCTGAAAGGATGGTAGAGGCAGAAACCCTCATAACACTTAAGAAGTATTTAGATGTGTACTTGCGATGCCATGGCATACAAGGCTATGGGCCTAGTGCTGGAAAATGGGATTAGAGTAGTTAGGTCCTTGTTTGACCGGTGCGGACTCGATGGGCCGAAGTGCCTTTTTCTGTGCTGTAGACCTCCATGACTCTTTGACTCTTTGAGCAGAATTTTGCCATTGGTGAGCAGGGGGCGGGGCCCGCTCGCCAACACATAAAATGACACGGGATGACTTTGGGCGGAACCCCCGACGCCATCCCACCCCATTTAAATCTTCAGGAAGGTGGGGGTGCAGCAAAATCAGCTGCGGGCCCGCTGACCTGTCAATGGCCACTTGAGGTCATTGACAGGATCATTTAACCAATTAAAGGACCTGCCCGTCCAACCTTAAGGTTGGTGGGCAGGCCAGGAGCCCCGGCGGCAAATAGAGAAAACATGAAACCTCATCCAGCGGCGGGATGAGGTTTCATGCAGGGTTTTAAAAATTGTAATAAAGTTGTTCTGTAAATTATGAACATGTCCCAATGAGGGGACATGTAAGGGATTTTCCTTTTCTCTATTTTTAGTAGTTTTAAAAGTCGAAGCAGTTAGCCTCAGGGAGATGTGGGCTCTTTTGTGCGCATGCGCGAAAGAGCGCACTCTCGCTTTTATGGATTCCCCCCATCTGCACAGGGAGCAGATAGCACTTCCCGGCCGACATCACGCTGGGTGGGCCTTAATTGGCCCACCCACATAAAATGGCGGCGGGGCCCGCTTCGCTGGCGGCGAGCAGCTCCACGCCTGCCGGCGGTTGGGTCGGGCCCACCCTCCCGACAGGCAGAAAATTCTGCCCTATAACTCTATATTGACAATCTTAGTGGCCTTCCTCTGAATTTTTTTCCGGATCTCAATTATCATGCTGCAAATGAGGGGACTAAAACTGGATATGGAATCCTGGTTGTGGTCTCAGAGTAAAAATATTTATTTTAGATTTAATTGTCCTGGTAATACATCTAAACACCCTATTTACTTTTACAATGGCCTCCCAGTACTTATTGAAAAAACAAGCCATCACTACCCTACATGGAAAACCACTGCAGGTATTAATTAATCTCTTCGTGCTTCCTGTCATTAGTCCTGGAATTGTCTTTTGCTAGTTAGTACCTACTTCCTTGTGTCTTGCAGTGATGGTTAATTTGAAATAACACTCAGAATTAACCTTTAGATTCACTTTTTAATTTAACCAAAATGTCCGCCTTGGCTCCATCAGTAACACTCGTACCTTTGTAAGAGAATGTTAAGGGTTCAAGTCTCACTTCAGAGACTTAAACACACAACCTAGGGCTTCAACACTTCTGTGCGATGCAGAGGGAGTGCTGCACAGTTGGAGGCTCCATTTACTCTCTCAGGCAAACATAAAAGATCCCACAAAAAATCTCCTAATCAAAGAGGAGCAGGGGAGTTCCTCTGATTTCCTGGCCAACATTTATCCTCAACCAGCATTACTAAAACAGATTATCTGATCATTATCTCATTTTTTGGTTGGGCTTTGTTGTATACAAATTGTTTGCAGTATTTCCCTGAATTACAACAGTGACTATTTTGCAAATGTACTTCGTTGGTTTTAAAGTGCTTTGGGATATCCTCAGGCTATGAAAGGCACTATATGAATGCAGCTTCCTCTTTTTATCAGTACATTACAGCAAAGAGGGAAATGATACCACATGAATACGGCCTTCTAATGCAACACATTAGCATTGTTAGCGCAACCATACACACACAGATTCAGTTAAATATGTAATAGTTATTAAAAGAAATTGAAAACTGACAATAATTCCAGATTAATAATAGCTGGAGTTTCCTATTTTGATAACAGGATTACCATAAAAGAGCAGGTTAGCATGGGGATCACTATCTCTCACAGAAGCTCATGAAAGGATATTTCTTATTTAACTCTTGAAACAAGCTGTTACTTATGAACAGGATAAATAGGAGTCAGTGAAACTAGTGTATTTTTGAGTCAAATAGGGCATCAATAAAGATGGTAACAATCAAGAAGCAAATTAAAAGAAGCGGGTGTACTGGAGAAAATAATAACTAATGAAACTTACTGAACTTCTGCTACCTTGTAGTAATAATATTAACATAGCGCAAACTAAATAATTCAACCTAAAGTTCAGAGAAAACCCAAGAATATAGCCTTTGTAATTTTCTATTTCCCAGCACCTGTTTTTGTTTAATTTTAAGTGTGCAAACATCTTATGAGCTGACCTGCAGAATGCCATTAGTATGCATATCACATACATAAACCAGATGGATTTTGTTTTAATTTTAGATTGTCTGCATTATACCGAGGATCATCTTTTCTTTGTAAACAGCACTGTCTCTTTAACCTTCTACCATTGTGCTTGGGTTGGTTTGCATTTGTAGTTGTACAGCCTACATTTCTAATTTTTTTCTCTTGTTTCAGTTTGAACATGCACATTAGCAAGATTGTGCTTTATTTCCCCTTATTTTCTCCCTATATCTCCCAAGGGTAGTGATTTCTGCTCTTGTGCAGTTCCATAAGTGCCAGCTGAAATTCAGTAGCTTTCCCAATTGGTTATTTGGATCATGAGTTCCAGCAAGCTAATGAACGTTGGGTGGTAGTGATGTGAGGAGGGCAGGGGTGGTAAGTTTGATTCTGTCCTTACCTGATGTCGCACAATCCATTTGCTACCAAAAGTGATTAGAAGTGGGAATTCAAGCTGATTTTTCTCCTCTGTAGCCCAGGAACACTGACACCATTTTTGTACCTCATCAAAACTGCTGCTAAGACTGGAGTACGCACAAAGAACAAGGATATAACCCAAACCTTCTTGGTCTGTGTAATTTAGTGCCGCACACACTTTCCATTAAACCACGTGGAAAACCTAACAAGTTTAAAAGATGTACAGTACAACATAGTGCTATTTATTCAAACCCTTAACAGACTAGAGTACACTGGACAACAATTTACTTGTACTTCTTTCAATTTAGTACACTTTATTCACTGCTCATGATGTGGTCTCCTCTACACTGGGGAAACCAAATGCAGATTGGGTGACCACTTTGTGGAACACTTTAGTCTGCAAACATGACCCTGATCTTTCAGTCACTTGTAATTTTAATTCTTCACCTTGCTCCCACTCTGATCTTTCTGTCCTCAGCCTCCGACAGTGTTCCAGTGAAGCTCAATGCAAGTTCAAGGAACAACACCTCGTTTCCACTGGGCATTTCTCAGCCTTCTAGACTCAATACTGAGTTCAACAAACTTTACATTATAACCTCCGCCCCCATTTTGTTTCATGTGTTTTGTTGGTTTGTTTTTTCTCTCTTATTTCTT
Source organism: Cetorhinus maximus (assembly GCF_964194155.1). Classification (NCBI taxonomy): domain Eukaryota; kingdom Metazoa; phylum Chordata; class Chondrichthyes; order Lamniformes; family Cetorhinidae; genus Cetorhinus; species Cetorhinus maximus. The sequence goes on from NC_135898.1 coordinate 49,338,770, forward strand.
TCTGAATAACTTTGCATTTGGACGGTTGTTATCCTGCCGTTCACACCTCGTCTGGACACGTCTTTTGTTTCTTTGCTTATCCAATTACCACTCCTTTAGCTTTGCACTATGAAACCTATTGTCATTTAATCTCTCCTGCCCTTCAACCTAACAGAAACCTCCCCTTTTGTTCCTCTTGCTACTCTCCCCCTTTTCACACGCTCAAAACCAATACATTCCTAACTTTCCTCAGTTCTGATGAGAGGTCACAGATCTGAAACGCTAATGCTTTCTCTCTCCACAGATGCTGTCTGATCTGTTGAGTATTTCCAGCGTTTTCTGTTTTTATTTATAATGACATTGGATGTGTTACATTGATGAATATGGTCAATCTCTTACCAGTCTGAAGAAGAGTCGTTGGGACTCGAAACGTTAACTCTGTTTCTCTCTCCACAGATGCTATCAGACCTGCTGAGTTTTTCCAGCATTTTCCATTTTTATTTTTTACTTGTCTCTGTTATCTTGCTGTTGCTACTTCTCCACCTATCTCGTCTCATCTGTCTCCTTCTCTAATTTGCTACTTCTCTGTTCTTAAATTTTATTTTTGTTTATTTGTCCTCTTTTGTTTCTTTCTCCTTTTTATTCTCTTTTTGGACCAAGGGTAGTACAACATGATAAACTAGGGAAAGAAGTTACCGTGCCTCATTCTTAACCTTCCATCGACTCTTCCCAATTCTATTTGCTTTTCCCCCTAAGGTGGGCAGTAAGGGCCCAGCCCAGCCCTCTCCCCATTAGTTTCTCTCTTACCTGCCTGCTGCTACTTAAACTTTGGTCTGCTGCCCGCTTTTTCTTTTTAAATCGAGTTAGAATGAGGAAGAAAACTACTTGTACGCCTTTCTCTCTTTTTGTGTTCTTTGTCCTGTCTCTCCCTCTTTTTCTACAGGTGTTCAATATTATATTTTTTGTTTCAGGTGTATTTATTGGCACTGACCTAGTAACCTTTTCAACTGAAGATAATTGTGTGGCTTCAAGTTCCACATTTTTTGAAAATTTAAATAATATTAAATGAAGAAACTTTCTCTTTCAAACATGCCTCTCTCTCACTTCTTTCCCTTTTCCTCTTTAACACTAGTTTCTTTATTGGATTTCACAGTGGACAACATGAGGTTATGCCTGTGATTCCCTGTGATCCAGGGGAAGATTTCCTTTTTTATGCTACTTGCAAACCTATTCTTTTAAAAAATTACACTTAGTGTCCATAGGGAATGTTTCTCCATAGCGTGTTGATAATCTTACTAATGCCATCTTAAGAATCAGCAGGGCCAGCACTTCTTAATTAAGGGAAGGAGGAGAAACAAAAAGGAAAATAGCAGGTTCCACAACAGTACTGACAGCAGATTCCTTGTCTGTCCTTTTGGGGACGCAAAATGGAGGAAAGAATTTTTTAAAAATGTTAGTACATAGTATTGGTGGATGTCCTGTGGTTTTCCTCAGGGTTAATTCAGAAGATGCAGTGTTTTGTAAGATCAGGTGTATTGAACACAATGCACAAGGCATCTTTGAGCTACTAATTTGGATCTATGTCCCTTTAAAGACACAAAGTTTAATTGCTGTTAATCAAACACAGATTCCGGGTCATTTAAGTTTAATTGTTTTGCGGGAGAACTTTGTAACTTGTAGTGTACTGGATAATTTCAGATTGGAACACTGTCATTCAGCCAAGATTATTTTGCTTTGTTAACAACATGTAACAGTTGTAGTGCGACCTCAGCATGCCACAGATGTACTGTTTCTAATTAGAATAAAAATATTCCATTCTCCCATAAACTATTCTCCTTTGCATTTAGCTCAGCACAAATGGTGGTCATCCAGAATCCATTATCCACAGTGTCAAGGAGGTACCTCAACAGACCATTCCTCTAATTCCAGAAACTCCTTCCGTAAAGAAGTTCAATTTGTAAATGGTGACAGGCATTTTATGCTGCTCAAGAGCTGCATTACTTAGACATTAGAGCACTCCATAGTTTTCCTTTATTTAGCTGAAACATTAAAATAAACAATATATAAAATTATCAAAGGGCTCAGTTGGCTGGATGGCTAACATGTGGTTCAGAATTACGTCAACAGCTTGCGTTCGATTCCCATTCCAGCTGAGGTAATCTTGTGACCTGCCTCTTTACCCTCCCCCTGAGAATGGAAGGCAATGCAAACCACCACTGATAAAAACTGCCAAGAAAACAGCTCCAGATGAAGCATAAGCAGACAATGAGCCAAGGATCAGCCTTTGAGCAGAGCACACATGAACAAATGAATAAATGAATGAAATTTATTAAGAGCCACTGCAGGAACTCACCAAGGCTCCTTAGACAGCATCTTCCAAACCCATAGCCACTACCGCCTAGAAGGACAAGGGCAGCAGACAGATGGGAACACCGCCACCTGGAAGTTCCCTTCCAAGTCACACACAATCCTGGCATGGAAATATATCGCCATTCCTTCACCGTCTCTGGGTCAAAATCCTGGAACTCCCACCCTAACAGCACTGTGGGTGTGTATACACCACATGGACTACAGCAGTTCAAGAAGGCAGCTCACCATCACCTTCTCAAGGGGAGTTAAAGATGGCCAATAATTGCTGACCTGGCCAGTGACGGCCACATCCCATGAATGAATAAAAAGAAGTTGGAATACTGTACAATATGATGTGCATGCTATACATGTATAAAGAACATGATGATAAGCATGATGTGATTTGCTCACAGCAGCAGTCTTGCTCCTGTGAAATGGGTATGCAGTTTAGTTACCCATGTGCTATCCCACCTGATTTAACCATTGGAGCTGGAAATTGCTGAAAATAATAATGCCATGCATCATTTGCAAATTGGCCTGCGGATTCAGGGGACACAGAGGTACGCTGGTCCTGACCTTGTGACCTCAATAGCAGCAAGTGTTGAGACATTTGCCGCCATCCAGGACCTCAATGCAGCTTCTGAAAGTGGATTAACACTCAAACCCGGAAGTTGTGATATGCCTGCGGGAGGTGATGGTGTAGTGGTATTGTCGCTGGACTAGTAACCCAGAGACCCAGGGTAATGCTTTAGGGACCTGGGTTTGAATCCCATAGATGGATTCAAACCATGACAGATGGTGGAATTTGAATTCAATAAAAATCTGGAATTAAAAGTCTAATGATGACCACTAAACCATTGCCGGTTGTTGTAAAACCCATTTGGTTCACTTCCCTTTAGGGAAGGAACTCTGCCGTCCTTACCTGGTCTGGCCTATATGCCACGGATAATGTGGTTGACTCTTAAATGCCCTCTGAACTAGGGCAACAGGGGATGGGTAATAAACAGAAAATGCTGGGAAAACTCAGCAGTTCTGACAGCATCTGTGTGAGAGAAACAGAGTTGACATTTTGAGTCCATGTGACTCTTCTTCAGATGGGTAATAAATGCTGGCCTGCCCAGTGATGCTCACATCCCATGAATGAATAAAAAAAAAGAATGGAGTCTGATTGCTGATGGTTCTGCCAGGACATGTCATTTGGCAAGTTGTGCTGATTGCCCAGAACTTACAGCACTTTTTCTGTTGGATTTTCTAGGGCTGCTCCTAGCAGGCACAGAGCACGCTCAGGCGCGTAACCCTTAAACCAACAGGAGTTTGAAAATATGCCTGTTCCTCTGGCTGGCTACTCCCCGACACCCTCCCCCAGCTTCTTCAGCTCCGCTCTTCACCTGCACTCCCCCCCTCCCCCCCCACCAGCTCCAGCAACATCGGCTCCTCTCCACCTCTGTACCCCCTGCACTCCTGACTCCACTTTTCCTCCCTGCACTTCAGGCTCGTCCTGCCTCCCTCAGCTCATCTGGCTAACCCCACTCCCCACACTGGCACCCCGGCTCCCCCACCCGGTCGTACATTTTCCACATGGGCAGTGGCAAACATTTCCACTTTGCTGCTAACTGCATGATTGGGCTGGTGCGTGCTGTGAATTTCCAGGTGCAACTTGATTTATGCCACCCTGCCCTTTGCTTCTCACTGTTAGCCTCCCTGTTATTTTTGAAAACTTGCCGGATTTGCACATTATTGGCTGATTAAACCTGTGACAGAAAGTTAAGTCTAATAATTAATAGCATAAGGACCCTTTTAACAATGCGATAATTGCTAATAACTGCCAATCAACCTCCCTGGTCCAGAAAGTGAACAATTAAAAGTGTGGAGTCTCATTCCTTCAGGAAGTGAATTGGTGATGTTAAAAATGTAAAATTTTAAATTTTACACTTTTTCTCACCTTACCCATTTCTTTTTCTCTCCCTCTTAATCCAATCTTTCTTTCCCTTTGTTTCTCTTTGAATCTGATTTGATTCTAATTTACCCTCTGTTTATTTCTCAACCCTTAAATCTCATTGGTTAAATGATAACCTTTTGATTTCACTGTTCACTAAGGTCCCAGATGCCCCCATTGCCTTACCATGCCTTTATCAGCTTGGAGCTTCCTGCAAGTTGGGGTGCAAAAAATATTAGAGCTGAATTACGCTGGAAAAAGTCTAATGAAGTGAGCTGCCTTGCTGCAGCAAATTCTGGCCCATTGTAAAAATGAGATATTGCACAACTAAGAGTTGGATTTTCTACCTCTAGATCAGAGGGCACCAACACTAATTCTACTGAATGTGGCTTAGTTCACCTACTTGGCATAGATTGTGGGATTGAACCTCAGAGCCTCCTACTCTTTGGGCTCAGTAACAGATCAGGGGGTACTTTTTCCCACTAAACCATTGCTGAGCTTGTCAACAACTAATCCCAATTACGCCTTCATGGGCAATCTCTACACACATGCATCCTCTTTAGTTCCTGATGGTGGTCAGGAACAAGAATCCTGGCTTGATATAAATTCCCACTCCCAAAACCAGGAGCACCGAGGTCAATTGTAGCATCCTGCACGCTGTCCCAATGAGATCAGCTGACTCGGCACATGCCTGGAGTGACTCTGATATCTGGAGTGGAACCATTGGGGGAGAAACAGGGAGGGAAAAGCCAATGCAAATGGCATCCTACTGCTGACAAATCTTCCGCCAGAAGGAAAAATTCAAAACCACATGGAGGCACCCTAGATCAAAGTGCTGGCACCTCCTGGATTATGTCATTGTTTGGGTCAAAGATCTAAGGGATGTCTGGATCACGTCATCCATTTGGGGGTCTGATGCCTGCTGGACAGATCATCGGCTTGTTCGATCGATGTCAAACATCCACCTCGTACCAGGACATCGCAAGGCCCAAAAGTCATGAGGAAGAAGATCAATGCCTCATCCCCAAAGCAGCTCAATCGAAGGGAGAATTCCAAGTGCAGCTCATGGCCAATCTGGAAATTCCTCACCCATCCAACTCAATTCCAGAACAGTGTGGTCAAAGTCAGTGTGTACTAGACTCCTGTGCCCAGACGTTTGAGCATTGTTGTCACTAGGACTGGTTTAATGAAAACAATGCTGAAATATGTGACCTCCTAGGACAAAAACTAGAAGCCTTCATTTCCTGACAAAACAACCCAAGTTCACAAGTCAAGAAAGCAGCATTCTCACAGCTCAAGGCTGATGCTCAAAGACAAATTCTGTGGATGAAGAGCATATGATGGGAAGAGAAAGCCCGAGAAACCCAAAAATATGCTGACCAGCATAAAATGCAAAGCTTTTTTGAAGCCACCAAGTGGCATTTGTATACTAAGGTCAAATGGAGAAAATCCCCTTCACTCACAGGATGGCATTTCTCTTCTTAAGGACAACAATGCCCCCCATCAACACTGGAAAGAACATTTTGAACAACTGCTCAACTGTGAATCCACAGTGGCAGCTGATAGTCTCCAGACTATGCCCCAGAGCCCTGTGGTAGAATCCATGGGTGAACCACCATCGATGGGAGAGCTGCAACAGGCAATCGAATGAAAAACAACAAAGCCTGTGGCCCCAATAATATTCTAGCTGAGGTCTTCAAAGCTGGTGGACTTTTGCTCACTAGAAGACTCCATGCACTCATTCTACAGATTTGGGAAGAAAAGGAACTCCCTCCCCACCCCCACCCCACCCCGTCCCCCCGCCTCCCCGACTCCAGGAATGCGATAATGATAACTATCTTCAAAAAGGGAGATTAATCCCGCTGTGGAAACTATGGAGGTATTCCCCTCTTACCCACAGCAAAGAAAATTCTAACATGCTTTCTCCTGAATCACCTACTTCCTGTGGCTGAGGAAGTCCTCCCAGTGACATGGTGTGGCTTTAGATCTTTCAGAGGAAGCTCTGACATAGCCTTTGTTGCCAGACAAATCCAAGATAGATGTTGAGAACAACACCAGGAACTCTTCACTGTATTCATCAACCTGACCAAAGCATTTGACTCAGTAAATCACGAGGCTCTGTGGGTTGTGCTCCAAAGATTTGGATGTCCAAGACACTTCATCACAATCCATTAATTGTTTCATGATGATATGACTGCGACTATCTTGAGTGGGAGATCTGAAACAGACACTTTCAAAATATGGACTGGGGTTAAGCAAGGCTGTGTGATAGCCCCCATACTATTTACAATCTACCTGACAGTGCGATTCACCTCAACAAAGATCAACTGTCTTCTGGTGTCAGTATTAAACACTGTCTAGATGTCTTTAACCTCAGTCACCTCCATGCCAAAACTAAATTGACCACCATAGAGGTGCATGATCTACAGTTTACAGATGACTGCAGTCTCGTTACCCACTCTGTACCAGATTTTCAAGCCACTCTTCAATTGTGCACATAAGAAACTTGGCCTTTCCTTGAACGTTTTCAAAATAAAACTCAGATATCATCCCACACCTAGTCACCCAAATATTCCACCTCCCATATATGCTGAAGGAGAGACTCTGGAATATGCTGAGCAGTTCCCACACCTTGGCAGCCACCTCTCTCAAAGGCCACCATTGATGAGGAGATCCAGCACCAGGTCATCTGAGCCAGCTCAGCCTTCAACAAACTAAGGCGGTGAGTGTTTGACAACAAAGACCTCTGCAAATCAACAAAAATCCTAGGGTACAGAGCAGTTTTTGTCACCATATTCCCTTTCTGCAGTGAGACCTGGACCAGGTCAGCAACACGTAAGAACGCTAGAGAAATTCCATCAGCAATGCCTCTGCTGCGTTATGCAGATTCAATGAAAGGACCATCAAACAAATGCTAGTATCCTTCTTGAAGCTAAATCCACAAGCACTCAAGCAAAACTCCTATAAAGTCAACTTTGATGGACTGGACACTGTGCTTGAATGGCTGAAAACTTTCCCCTGCCAGATCCTGTTTTTTCAACTCGCAAACGTCGAACCAAGGACAAAGAAAACACTTCAAAAACACTCTGAAGCTCTCCTTGAAGCATGGTGCCTTGACATTAATGACTGGGAAGAGCTTGCTACCAATCTTTCAGAATGGTGATAACTTGTCCACAAAGCTGCATCACACTTTGAGTCACAATTTTTTTAATGATGAGGCAGAATGGTGGCAGAGAAAGAAAGAAGAGGAAGCAAATCCTGCACACTGGATTCCACCAAAGTTCTGTCAGTCGAGAATCACTTTGTAGAGTCACATGGTGACCCACGGCAAAAACTTGTGACCCTGAGTAGACATTATCCTCGAATCAAGTTGATGATGACTGGCCTGGAATCGATGGGCCTTTGACCCTGTTTGCTTGTCAAAATTGGTTTCATCAAATGAACCACTGAGACAGTGGTCACTTTTTAAAATGAGGCTCTGTTTGCATGACTGGAGGGGGGGTTGGGGTTGTTTTCTTCATGGTGAGCAGGATGTGTGCAGTGAACTGAGTGTTAGCCAGGGTACATTAACTCACTGGTCTCATTTTCATCTCAGTGGCCAGCTACCGATAGGCGAAGATTGGGCGGCCTGGTGCTCGCCCACTGACACTCATGTCATGGTGGTTTCACCAGCGCCCAGTGGTTGCCACACCTGCTCCAACTGGCCCCACTGCAGTGTCGCTTCCAGTACTATACCTCTTTGTCCTGGAAGCAACAAGGGGGACCTTTTACATCTCGATGGGGCAGGTATGGTGACAGTTGCTCTGTGCTGCACCTCTGGCTATTTCCCTGAAGATGAAGTTGGGGGTGGGATGGGTGGCAAGGCTAGCAATCGCAAGTGGCGGTTTGACCCTGTTAATGTCCTATTAAGGCCTGTTGTCAGAGGCTGAGTGGAATTTTCCCCAGTCGGCCTCCAGGCCAACGGAGGCATCAACTGCCTGAGGTATCTTCTGGCTGCTGACTGAGGAACCAGCGCTCCAAGCAGGCTTAGAGGCTCCTTCCACAATGGCCTGCCACAAGGGGCTTTTCTTAATCTTAAATTTAAAGAAGCTGGAGGGAGGGCACCTCAAAATGGTGGCACCCTCTCCCTCACTTATCTGCAAGGCCACCTTCTGCTTCTTCAGTGCTGGAGGGCCTCCAGCTTGAAAAGCCCACCCGCCGTCCTTAATTGGATGGCGTGTCTGCCCCCTGGCCACTAATTGACCAATTTGGAAAAAAAAATCACAGCCGAGTGACTGATCCCACACAGGGCAGGCGTCTGACACCCATTTGTGCCTGATGGCGGAGTCCCAAAGCCCACGGGGAAAATCCTGCCCCATTGGGATCCATGGCGAATTGGCATTTGAATTGCCATCAGACTCCTAATGACATCAAAGGACCTTGATTTGCCTGCATTAATGAGACTTCTGCCCAAGTTAAGCAGGCAACTTGATCATCTAAAAAAATACGGGCTGAATGAAGGTGGAGGGAAGAGAGATGAGTGTGGGAACAGTGCAAGAAGTTGTCGAGGACAATTTTAACTGTTAGCTTCCCCATTCACACTGAGTGGGGTGGGTTAAAATTACCCATTCTCCCGATGCATTACTCTCCATAAACCATCTCCCATTGATGTGCATGTTTTATATATTAAAAAATTCATATGTGGATACATTGTGAACAATAATAATTTTAAACCTATTTCCTGCTTTTGCTTTTTGTTCTTGAAGTATTTGTAAATTGGTTTAGAGAAACCATTTTGTCCTATCCACGAATAGATTATCCTGGCAGCAGCCGAGGCTCCAGCTGAGGACTTTCATCCTATGTCATTTGCATCATATTAACCACAGAGCCATGGGTCCATCAGGCCTGCCAGGCATTTTTGCTTTGCTTGCTGTTAATTAGCAGAGGAATCAGGAGTTAATGAAGAGCTTATGATCCTGGGATGATTCATCTGTGTTGTTTCAGATGAACCATTGCACTCTGACCACTACAGTAAGCTCTTGAATGTGGGATATCACAGCAGAAGATGGAGAGTACTTGCTGAGGTCTATTAGAGTGGTAGTCCCAAGGGGCCTCTTGCATGGTGGGCTCTGTTAGTTAAAGATTTGAAGGAGTTAATTGCTTCAAGATTGCTTCAAGATTAGGTTACGGGGAACACTATAGCCCATGTTAGCACTCTGTTTGTCAGTGGTCCAGCCAAAACACAGGACATGAATATTTCTCTTCATAAATCAGAGACACAAGAATTATTTAATCACAATAATCCTCTGCCATCAGTTAATTATCTTATTCTTTTTTTTACCTAAATCAATCTTTAAAATACTTCCTCTTCTGATTTATAAGGATTCAAACTAAGTAACAATTGGTTTTAAAAAAAAGATGAAACTGAATGAAGCTGGTAGGGGATTGAATTGTCAACGAATTTAATATGTTTGATGTAACATGTCTGTATTTCAATTTGAAGGTTGGTTGATGTTTATATTGTACGGCCCTTAATTTGACCACAATCTACACTTGTTTAATTTTGTAAAAGAAACAAGTAACCAGAAATAAATTTAAGAATATATATATTCTATCTACTGGCAAATTCAAAATAAGGCTCAAGTATGCTCTTTAAAGCTTGCTGAGCGCATACTTGTCAGAAAATCATAAGGTTCTGAATTTGTAATGCTTCATAGTAAATGTATTTTTACATATTAAGCAATTGAACAAAATAAACAATCCTTCAGTATTTTCATCTGATAAAAACATAGACAAGTTGCATTCTTACCATCTGTTCTATTTGTGTAAAGGGTATTGTATGCGGCAACGCTATATTTCAACAGTACTGACTTCTGACTAAACTGAATGTTTCTTTGTACTCCCTGAAAGCATTTTAAAGGGAAACATCACCTTTAAACCATTTCCTTCAGGTGCAGATCTCTTGGGTAGAAACATAAAATTTGAAAAATTCCAAACACAAAGCTTACTAAGGAAACGGTTTATATTTTGAGTTACAATTTTGCTGTTAATATTTCCATTCCCACTTTGGCTTGACTGATCATGATTAGTAGCTGTGAAACTTCAGTGAGCTCGATAAAATGCTAATGATTTTTAGATAGATTTACATGGAACAAAGAATAGGATAAAAGTGTAAACAGGAGATGTCAAGTGGAAAATATGTAATGGCCAATTTGCCTTTCTTCCTCAAACTTGTACACTACGAGTACGAGACATGAGGGTTCTTTCATGAAAACTCAAAGTGAACAATAGGTTCTTTGTTAATGGCATTGTGTTCTGTTTGTTTCATTGCTATAACTCAGCTGCTATTTTAGGTTTGGTTGCATAGCATAACATTATATGATACACATCAAATAGCTGATTGATTGGACTGCTTTATAATGCTGTAACCTGATGAAGGAGTTCAGGCAATTATAGAAACTGTTAGAGTGCGATGCATTTAGCTTCTGAATGCCATTTTCAACCTCAGACTATGTTACTCACATGAATGCAACTGTTACTCTTTGTAATATGTAGTGGATAAGGTATCTTTCTGCTTTTGCATGGTTACCAAGATTCAAATTGCATTGCAACCATGGAGACCAACTACTATTGTCTATAAATGTGCTCCACAAATGTTTTCTAAAGACAGAAACATGTGTTACATCTGCGATCATGAAAGTTAGGAGGTCTATAGCGTCACATGACAGGAAGGTTCAGAATTACTCAGATATTACACATCTACTATCCTGTACATGAATTTCAAATAAGCAGAACATGTAATTTAATTATTATTCAACACTGGCATAAATATACAATCTCTTAGAATTTAGTGTATCTAAACAGATGAGCATTAAAGACTGAGAGGTGGCATAGAACACACATAAAAGCCTGGTTATGCATATAGGATCTGATCCAAGTGACAGTGCCCTGGTGTAGCCTTTTTCTAAGTGGTAGAGAACACTAGTAATGCATTTGTCTTATATTTTATTTAATTATTGCCCAAATAAAATGTATAATAATTCCTGGCTGCTTCATGTTGTGTAAATTCACTAATAGGTAATATATATTTATTTTTCACTAATGTATGTTGCCTCTATCAAGGGCTATTAAGCAATAAAGAATGCACACAGGAAATAGGCAATTATTTAATTGGCATGCATCTGCCTGTTCATTATGTGTATGGAGAATTGCTGTGTTGTGCTTCATAGTTTTTACAATTCGGAGAAGGATATGAAAAACCTTCCGTGTCACTTGACCCTACTCTGATGTGGTAAACAGCTCTTAAGGAGTTTCAAGAATAAGAAAGTAGACTGCACCAGAATAATTTATATATAAAAAAATTTCTTTTTAAGAATATTGTGTAGCTGTAATTATTTCTCTAAATCTAATTAATGATATTGAGGATACAGTAGGTTGTTTTGGTTGAAAAGCACTTAAAAATCTGCAGGGGACATCCTGTACTCAGAAATAGTTAACTACTTTAACTGAATGCTGAGACAATGTTTAAGGTATTTTTAGTTTGACATTAACATTTACAAACAAGCCAGCCTGATATATTCAAAATGATTACCGAATCTCTAAAATATCAAGAAAGACAAAAGAGAAAATATTTTCAGAATGGTTGGTGTATTGTGTCTAATTTCCCTCAGAGTGCGCCAGTATAACCTTGGTGTCAGTGAGAAAGATTATGGCATTTACTAAATAATTTGAATGATAATTCATTACAGCTCACTCATTTTAATGTTAATTACACTAAATGAAGAGGCATTTCACATAATTTAAGATGAAAGAAAAATAAGACCAGTATAATGAAAGTAACTCAGCCTATTTGACTTCAGAGTGATGAATTAAATGAAATTGGATGTAGAATTGCACAACAAAACTAGCCTGAAATGCAGACTCATCATATCTTTAAACAGACAAGCAAAAGCTAATGATTGAGCAATTTGGAACATTTACTCACCCCAAAGACTCTCATTAAATCAATCACTGGCTTAGCTGAGACCCACTTCCAGCAAAAGAACGGCAAGCACATATTTTGACATCAATCAGTGACCACTTTTGAATGATGAAATAAGCAGAAGTAATTTATTTGGGATGTTCATGCCTCTTTGAGAGGATAATAGTCAATTATTTGTTTATAACACTGGTTAAATTTTCATTAGGCGGATTAATGGAATATCATGTACTGTCAACATTGGACTGAGGGGTGGTCTGTAAGAGATAAACGGGCAAACAGTTGATGACTTGCTGTTAGTAAATTGGTTTTCCTTCCACTTTTCCTCACAAAATGTAAAGATGGACAAGGTGCAGAATTTTAAAATAAGTCTTAAGGATGTGAAGGAAATATGTAAATAATCCTGGCACAAAACCCTTCATCTGTCACATTTCAGATACTAATGCCAACAAAGCCCAGTCATTACTATATTTTTATGTTTTCAGCATCTACACACACCATCACGAGAACACTCTAAAGGGATCTTTTGATTGACCTTCAAATGCATTTTCAAATAAATTTGAAGGTTTAAAAATAGGTAAAATATATAAATAGAATTTAATCTGTTTTCACATTTAAGATGCTCAGGAAATCAAGCCAAAATTGTTGCTATATTATTAAAGCACATGCTTTTTGTAATTACAGCAAATTAAATGTTTTTGGAAGCCATCACTGCATTCAAAATTCAGTTCATTCCATACATTTTTAAGCAAACCGTGTGTCAATATACACAGTCACTTTCACTGTACCAAACCAATAACTAAGGGAATACTCAAGTAAACATTGTTATTTTATATTAGATAGGTAGTCTAAAGAATATTTATGGTGGCAGTGAATTTAACTGTTTACTGTATAAAATAGATGCAGAACTCAACTGGCAGCATATTGCTCTTGTAAACTTTAACTCTATCAGTGCTGAGTTAATCTGACACATTCATCTTTACAACTGGGCTCATGCTAGGCTTAATCTTTCAACTACTAGTTATGGATTTTTACTCTTCTCAAATTGATTTCAAGGGTTTCAGCAAGTTTAAGGTTAACAAAAAACATCATCATCAGTCAACGGTCATCAGAGCTCTTTGCTCTTTCATTGACTTGTTATAGGCTGCAGCTGTGTCATGGTTTGAAGATTGTAGATGCTGTCGGCTAATTCAAGGATTACTCATCTGTCTTTTGATGGCATTTCCTTCATCAAGGCTACCATTACCCTTGTCCAAGCATCCATTTGCCTGAAGCAATTGGCACCTTCTGGAGGTTACTCAACCACTGCCCGGCAATCAGCACTGAGAAAAGAACAAGGGTTGAATAACATTAAAGAATTTTATTCCTCGACAGGAAGATCTATGCCATTTAAAGTTTATTGTGGAGAGGAAAAATAAGTTTCTTTAAGACTTTAAAAATTTAGTTCTTTGCCTTTGAAAAAAAACTCAACAACAGGTTTTAGACAATGGCATCTCAGTTTTCACTTTTTCTTTTCAAAATTTACCTTTTTAATTCATTTTCAGGGTGTGGGCATTACTGGCAAGAGCAGCATTTATCACCCATCCTTAGTTGCTCTGAGAATGTGGTGGTGTTCCTTTTTCATGAACCACTGTGTATAGCGGTATGATACAACAGAGTGGCTTGCGAGACCGCCTCAGAGTGCTGTTACAAGTTAACCATGCTGCTGTAGGATTGGAGTCTACAGGCCAAGCTGACAAATGATGGCTGGATCCATTCATTAAAGAACCAGTTGGGTTTTTACAGTAGTCCAAGAGCTTCATGGTAATTTTTACTCATATCAGCTTTATATTTCCATTTTTTTAAAAACTGAATTTAAATTTCCAAGCAGCGAAGGTGGGATTTCACTGGACTACTGGTCCAGTAACATAACCACTGTATTACCTGTACCATGTTCATAACACACATTGCATTCCCTCTGAATGATGAACCATTATAGGGACAAAATGCTAAAATGGAATATTTTAATGCAAATGGAATGGAGGAGTAACTCACCTCCTGACTCCCCAAAGCCTGTCCACCATCTACAAGGAACAAGTCAGGAATGTGATGGAATACTCTGTGCTTGCCTGGATGAGTGTAGCTCCAACAACACTCAAGAAGCTTGACACCATCCAGGACAAAGTAGCCTGCTTGATTGGCACTCCTTCCACAAACATTCACTCCCTCCACCACCGACGCATAGTGACAGCAGTGTGTACCATCTACAAGATGCACTGCAGAAACTCACCAACGCTCCTTAGGCAGCACCTTCCAAACCCATGACTGCTACCATCTAGAAGGACAAAGGCAGCAGATACATGGGAACATCACCACCTGGAAGTTCCCCTCCAAGCCACTCACCATCCTGGCTTGGGAATATATCATTGTTCCTTCACTGTCACTGTGTCAAAATCCTGGAACTCCCTCCCTTACAGCACTATGGGTGTACCAACACCACAGGGACTGCAGCTCACCATCACCTTCTCAAGGGCAATTAGGGATGGACAATAAATGCTGCCTAGCATTTCACAGAGATGATAATTTTAACTTAACCTGCCACAGCAACTAGAACAATTCATCCAACAAGATTGTTTTCTACATTATACAATCATTAAGAGATTGACTGGTACCAAAGCAGTTTATTCTAGTCTGATCTAAGGTAATCTTTAGTTAATACTCACTAATGCAAGTTTAGTACCAGCAGCAAAGTATATTGCAAAAATAGGGAATAATGCAGAAAAGAATGCCTAATATCCTATGCCTTTCCATAAAATAATTTTATTCCACTCATTAGGGTAACTGTGACTCATTCATGACTTTGTTGATTATGAGCTGTGCCACTGACTTGCAGCTTTCATAGAAATACTGGATGGCACTTTAGAATCCCATGTGATGAAAATGGATTTGAAATTCATATACCAATGGACTTTATTATAATTGGGCAGGATTGCAGAATGCAAACCCCAAACCACCAGTTAAAAACTATCAGAAGTCCATATGATAGAAATAGAATGCAGCTTATTTATTCACCATAAAATAGTAGACCTGCCACATTATCTCAGTTTCCCTCACTATTGAAAAGTAATTATGCAGAGCAGAAAGTACCATAAAAATGTATTATTCTAAATATTATAATTCAATGGCTCTATTATTTTATTACGTTTAAAATAAAATTTTTGAGACTGTTACATTGTACTCCCTGTGTATTCTTAGTATTTTCTTGCCTATCCAATTAAGGTTGGGTCCCAGCTGAGAGATGCAAGAGATATAGCAGCCCTTTCACACCCGCTTCTGCTGGTGTGCAGACACAATGAGAACTCACGACATGCTAAGATCAGAATATGATGTACCTTGACTAGATGTCAAAGATGCTAAAAAGGTGATGATAAAGAGTGAGTAGAAGAGTGGAAATGCAACAAGATAACTGTGGACCACATTCAACAGATTTAATTGGATCTCAGGAAAGACAGTTCACCAAAAGGGGTTTAAAATACTATTTGCACCATCATAATTCAATCAGAGAGAGAGAGTCCCAGAGACAATGAATGTGGATAATTGGCATGTGGTAAAACAAAGGACGAGGACAAAACACTAATTACACAAAAGGGCAATGCAGCCTCTCATTATTTGTTTCCAAATGACTTCTATTCAATCACATTATTAGCAACAGAATTATGAGAGCATGCACTTCATGAGATTTGGATTATCTGTCTGTGCTTCCTTACTAGGGAAAGTTGCATAAACCATTATATTCTGCAGTGTCTGCTGTTAACAATGACAACAAACGCTTCAACAAATCAGTGAAGTGACTGTAGTTCTCCACATTAGTTCTGATAATGAAATGACCCCTTCTGCACATTTATTTATTCTTCTCTGTAATCTACCACAATGCTTTCTGCCAGCATATTGGAACTGGTCCAAAGAACATCACTGTAATTGGTGATATCCATTCATATGACATAGGAAATGAGGAAAGGAAGGATCGCAGAAAGCTGCAGGAAATGGTGTAAAGATGAAAAGAGAAACAGTGACAAGTCCAGTAACGTCTATCTTTTCCTTGCTTTCCTTCCTGCTCTTTTTTCACAAGTATAGAAGGAAATGGTTTTTACTTATTATTTACAGTGGAATTGTAAGTGCATTTATAAGGATATCATTTAAGATTTCAAACTGACTAGCTAACAAACGGAAGAGATCTTCCCAGAGTTGTTAGATGTCTCACTACCTAATTATACTTTCTTTACATGTTCAAATTGTAGCCATATCCTGCAGACTGTGGTTAAAAAAATAGAATTTTAGTTTTTTTATGCTAGGACAAAGAGGTGGAGGCTGATTATGTTCCTGTGAAGCACTTTGGGTTGCTTTACTTCATTAACGGTGCAATATAAATCCACATGTTGTTGCTGTGTGGAAAAGGACACAGGTAATAGAGGAAACCCCCCCGACCATCTACGACAATTCTTTGTCCCTCCTCAAGGATAGCCAAAGAGTTAGAATATTGCATTTCCACCTCTCTAATAGTTAAGGAACGAACAGCAGCCTCTTGGTTGCTGAATTGTTTTCTCCAGACACATTTCAGCAACAGGAACTAGTTTGAATGTTTGATATGAATCTGCAGGTTGGAAACATTAACATTTCAAAAACAGTACTGTCCAAATAACCTTGACCTGATTAGACTCCAATTACAAGAAGTGGCACTGCCAATGACTGGCAGTGTTCTCCCTCGGAACTATTTGCAATCTTTGGATAGTTTTGTGTATTGTCTGTCTGGTCACAAAGACAAAATAATTCATTTGGGAATACAACTCCCAAAGGCAGTCTTTAAATCACACTGGGCTGTGTATCTCAAAAAAAAATGTAGATTGTTTTCCTGTTTGAGACATGATGAGACTTTGCTTCTGTCACAACAGGTTTGGCGATTATTCCAGTGTTTCATTTGCCCGCTGTTCAATTTAGCAGAATGGTACAGTTGTGCCAGAGCAGGTTATTGATTTCATTAACCAAGGCAATAATATAAATAATTTGTAGCGCTTTTTAAAAAAAAATGTTTTAAAAATGAGAAAGTGGGATAATACATTTAAGCATTTTTCTCCATTAAATAATTACCTTTAATAGGTTAAAGAATTTGCTTCATTTGTTAACAGGCTGAATAAACATACACCAGGGTCAAATTTCAGCAGATGGAATAAACTTTCCAAAATATTGATTAAAATGGAATTTGTTACTGTATTACCCAATTGCCTGCCCCTCCCCCCCACTCCCCCCTCCCCCCATCAAAAAAAATACCCTAATGTTTGATCATGTAACTTAGTAATGCTCTTTGGGAAACCAAACCATAACCACTTTCTTTTTTCTGTATGATCCATATCTTTTCAATGAATAAATAAATTATAATATATTTGGAATGAATGAAGGATTGATAACTAGCAAATTATTCCAGAAAATGTGGCAAACATATTTTAGAGGTCAGACAATTTAATTGCAAATATTTAGAGATTTGTTTTTTAAAGTATTGCCAAAATTGGGCTCCAGAGCACTCTCAGCTTCAGTCCCATGAGTGTAATTTTGGTACCACAATGGCATCCATGTGCACAATTTTAGCATGGTCTGTGCTGAACTCCATCTATGTGAGGGAGTCAGCAATGTGTACTGGAAGTATGAAGACTTGGCAGATCATGATATCAGTCAGCAAAAATATGCCCCCTTAAGCATGCACACCCGAACATGCATTGAACAGCAAGAGTTACCCCCACCACCATCACCAGTGCCTTTTTCAGGAACATCAACAACTTGCAGGTTGCTGCTGATGACTTTCTACTGGCTCTGTTTGAGTTTGTGGAAGTGCTGGGTGTTTTGAAGAGTAAGTTACAGACAATGAAGTCTGCAGGGAATGGTGATGCATTTGGGGAAGGCCTTGGCTGTGACTGAAAGGGTTCTGGGCACACCACCTGCTCTCAGTCATGGATGCAAATCCCCCTTTGGCTGCAGCATGAGAGGGAGATGGAGCAGAGGCAGCAAAGCTGTTCATAGAGGATGGAGGGGCAGAAGGGGGAGGCCTTATCTAAGTTGTGTCTTCCAGGGATACTTCTCCTACCACCACCTAAGCCTACAGTGCATGCATCATCTGTGCTTTATGAAGGAGGTGTTCACAGAACTCTACCACCTCTTGCAACCAGACCTGCAGTCTCAGAGCAGGGTGAGGAAGCACTGTAAGTGGCTGTGAAGGTCACCATAGTCCTGAATGTCTTTGCATTGGGATCCTTCCAGGCTGGAGCAGGTGACATATCTAACATTGTCCAGTTTGCCATTCACTGCTGCATCAGAGAGGTGACAGATGCTTTCTATGACAAAAGAGGAGAGTCCATTGCATTTTCTCTGAACAGAGAGAAGCAGGTGAGACATGCTTTGCCAAGATAGTGTGTTATATTCCAAATAGTCAGGTAGTGAAGGATAGAACTGGAGCCAATCTTTACACATTTTTATAAGCTTTTATTTACAGAGATACACATTATAGACATGCACCTCCTAACCTAGCCACCACAACAGTTTCAGTATGTTCCTATTTAAAAGAGCACAGGTGAATCCCCTGCTCATACCTTCCACCTATAAGGAATTAAACACAATTAATATACAATTAACATAGTCAGCTTCCCATGGTGCAAAGTAGTATCAACTGCACACATGTGGCTTTGCGGGTGCAGTATCTCAATGCTGAGGTGTACTGCAACTGCAAACGTTACCACTCACTGATTGTGTAGATGGTGTGCAATAACACTCAGTATTTCATGCTGGTGAATGTTTGCTATCCTGGCAGCAGTCATGATATTTTCATTCTGTGCCAATCTGCTGTTTCCTCAATTTTTCAGACAGCATGTCAAACCACAAGAGATGGCATGGTTTCTTCTCCACCGATGCTGCCAGACCTGCTGAGTTTTTCCAGGTAATTCTGTTTTTGTTATGTCAAACCATAAGGTGGCCACTGGGCAGTAGTGACTATCCATTTTACACCAGGCTCATGACTGTACTCTATAACCCAACTACACGTGACCAGCATGTATGCAAGGAGAGCCATGCTGTCACACAAAACATCATCGAGCAGACCATTGGAGTTCTGAAGCAACCATTCAACTGTCTGGACTGCTCTGAAGAAACCCTCCAGTACTTATCGGAGTGGGTGCCCCATTGTATCCTCCATAGCCTGGTCAGCATGGGGTCATAGCCCTAGCCACCAAGGATACAGCGAACAGCTCAGAGAGAAAGAAGGACGACAAAGAGTAGTAGGAGAAGCAGAGCAGGAGGAAAGGAGGAGGCAGCCAGCACATCCACCTTTGGGTTGGGCTATTGTTGATTCCCTCATTTGACCCTGGTTCCTGTGAACATAATCCCAGTTCCCCATTGTACAACAGTTCCTCACCTTACCACCCCTCTGTAAGGGAGTGTCACTCAGGCCACAAAGCTGAAATAAAAGCCACCTCAAAACAACCATTCCATGCCAATTTTATCCAACAAAATACCCAATAGTCCATCCAAAACACAACTAATCATCCTTCTGCATTCCTTTAGTGCCTGTCTTACTGGTGTCTTTATCTGGCCTAGTGCTTCTGTGCAGTGCTACTGCAGTAGTTGCAGCATAGCTGGTGGAATGCTGCTCACTTTCACTGGGGGAGGCTGCAGATGGCATTACAGGATGCCCTTGAGCAGCTCTGAACCTATAAGGCTCAACCTTTGGGCTTTATTGTACCATCTCACCATGGGCTGGCTGGTTGACAGGCAACAGCAAGAGCACTGGCAGAGTGGCAATGGTGAGAGAGGACAACAGGTTCATGTTCCATGGAACCACTGCCACTCCCCCAGGGCAGTGCCTCAGCATTCCTAATAATCTGTTGAAGTACGGATTGTTGGACTGCTGTGAGGTGTTGTGAGTCCCTATGAGTACTGTCATCTGCAAGTCCCTTTAAGTACTGTCATCCGCAGCCATGCTGGCAGCAGTCTGAGCTGGCATTGCAACAAGCATGGATCTGAGAACTCAGCCTGAGCTCCCACTGCAGCACTGGGATGTTGGGTGGCTTCTGGTTTTGCTGCGGTGGAAGCTGAGATATCAGCCATCAGGTGCTGCATCATGGTCAGGTTCCCAAGGGCACTCATGGAGTTGGCAGCCACTTCTACGCTGGAAAGGACGGGCTCCAAAGTCATGTGAAAGGTTGGTGCCGGTCTCCTCCATGCTCCTTGACAGTGACAACAGGCTTTCTGGCTGGTCTGCCAATGCAACAAGCGTTCCTGTGTGCATACCCATCGGCGTTTTTCTGCATGACGCACCATCAAAATCCTCACCTCTGTCATGTGCAGCAGAACTTGCATACAACCTCACTGTACGGGAGCAGGCACAGTGCGATCCTTTCCCCCTACCCTGGCTGGAATCACTCGTGCTTGGTGACTCACCTCATGCAGATCCCATGTCTATGCTGCCCTATAAATTATGTGCAGTGCCACTACCTGAGCCACATTGTCCTGCAAGAGAGAGGGAAGTAGTGTGTTTGAATGATGGGGCTGTCACAGTTGAATAGTTGGCAATGTGCAGAAGTGGTGAGATGAGGGTGTAGGGCTTGCAGCAGTGCTAAACATGTGAGGTACAGCTATGAATGTGAGGTATAAGTCATGCTAGATGGAGAATGTTGGTAGATGAGTGAAGTGGGTGTGGTAAACAAAACAGTGCTTGAGGCTCCTAGTTCAGCTGTATGGACATGGCAGGTTACTTGTGTGAAGTCTTGCGGCACTGCATCTGGACCCCACTGCACACATTGACCACTGTGGCTATTTGCTTTCGCTCCTTTCTACGTGCTTGTCTGGAGGGCCACTAGAGCCCTCTGTGAACGCCGAAAATCTGCTGGTCCAGACTCCCAAAGCAGCTGTTCTACTTGAAACTCTATCACAGCAGGACACTCCAAGGAGAATAGCAGAAACACTTTAAGGATATTCTCCATGCATCCCTGGCAAGGTCAAACAACCCCACTAACTCATGGAGCACCTGGCTTGTGACCAACCAAAATGGAGAAGGTTGGTTCAGGAAGAATCACAGAATCACAGTGCAGAAGAGGCCCTTCGGCCCATCAAGTCTGCACTAACACGTGAGAAACACCTGACCTACCTACCTAACCCCGTTTACTTGGCCCATAGCCTTGAATGTTATGACATGCCAAGTGCTCATCCAGGTACTTTTTAAAGGATATGAGGCTACCCACCTCCACCCCTGCCAGGCAGTGCATTCTAGACCGTCACCACCCACTGGGTGAAAAATTTTTTCCTCACATCCCCACTAAACCTCCTGCCCCTCACTTTGAACTTATGTCCCCTTGTGACTGACCCTTCAACTAAGGGGAACAGCAGCTCTCAATCCACCCTGTCCATGCCCCTCATAATCTTGTACACCTCGATCAGGTCACCCCTCAGTCTTCTCTGCTCCAACGAAAACAACCCAAGCCTACCCAACCTCTCTTCATAACTTAAATATTTCATCCCAGGTTACACCCTGGTGAATCTCCTCTGCACCCCCTACACTGCAATCACATCCTTCCTATAATGTGGCGACCAGAACTGCACACAGTACTCCGGCTGTGGCCTCACCAAGATTCTATATAACTCCAACATGACTTCCCTACTTTTGTAATCTATGCCTTGATTGATAAAGGCAAGTGTCCCATATGCCTTTTTCACCACCCCACTAACATGCCCCTCTGCCTTCAGAGATCCATGGACACACACGCCAAGGTCCCTTTGTTCCTCAGAACTTCCTAGTGTCCTGCCGTTCATTGAATACTTCCTTGTCAAATTACTCCTTCCAAAGTGTATCACCTCACACTTTTCAGGGTTAAATTCCATCTGCCACTTATCTGCCCATTTGACCATCCCGTCTATATCATCCTGTAGCCCAAGACACTCAACCTCACTGTTAACCACCCGGCCAATCTTTGTGTCATCCGCAAACTTACTAATCCTACTCCCCCACATAGTCATCTATGTCATTTATATAAATGACGAATAATAGGGGACCGAGTACAGATCCCTGTGGTACACCACTGGACACTGGCTTCCAGTCACTAAAGTATCCTTCTGTCATCAACTTCTGTCTCCTACAACTAAGCCAATTTTGAATCCACCTTATCAAATTACCCTGTATCCCATGTGCCTTTGCCTTCTTTATAAATCTCCCATGTGGGACCTTGTCAAAGGCTTTGTTGAAATCCATATAAACTACATCAACTGCACCACCCTCATCTACACACCTGGTCACTACCTCAAAAAATTCAATCAAATTTGTTAGGCATGACATCCCTCTGACAAAGCCATGTTGACTATCCCTGATCAAACCTTGCCTCTCCAAGTGGAGATAGATTCTCTCCTTCAGAATTTTCTCCAATAGTTTCCCTATCACTGACGTGAGGCTTACTGGCCTGTAGTTTCCTGGCTTATCTCTACAACACTTCTTAAATAGCAGAACCACATTAGCTGTTCTCCAGTCCTCTGGCACCTCCCCCGTGGCCAGAGATGAATTAAAAATTTGGGTCAGAGCCCCTGTGATCTCCTCCCTTGCCTCCCTCAGCAGTCTGGGACACAAATCATCTGGGCCTGGAGATTTGTCCACTTTTAAGCCTGCCAACAGCTCCAATACCTTGTCACTCCCTATATCAATTTGCTCAAGAACCTTGCAGTCTCTCTCCCCGAGATCGATACCTTCATCATCATTCTCTTGGGTGAAGATGGATGTGAAGTATTCATTCAACACTCTAGCGATGTCCTCTGGCTCCACCCATAGATTGCCCCCTTGGTCCCTTATGGGCTCAACTCTTTCCCTGGTTATCCTCTTCCCATTGATAACACTTATAGAATATCTTGGGATTTTCCCTACTTGTACCAGTCAGAGCTTTCTCATAGCCCCTCTTTGCTCTCCTAATTGCTTTCTTAAGCTCCACCCTGCACTGTCTGTACTCCACTAATGCCTCCGCTGATTTGCTTCCCTTGTACCTGCTAAAAGCCTCTCTTTTCCTTCTCATCGTAACCTGAATATCTCTGGTCATCCATGGTTCTCTGGGCTTGTTACTCCTTCCTATCACCCTAGCAGGAACATGTTGCGCCTGTACCCTCCCTATTTCCTTTTTGAACGCCCCCCACTGCTCCTCTGTAGGTTTTCCCACAAGTAGCTGTTCCCAGTCTACCTTGGCCAGATCCTGCCTTATTTTATTAAAATCCACTCTCCCCCAATCCAAACCATTTTTTTGCAACTTGTCTATTTCTTTGTCTATAACAATCTTAAACTGTGCCATGTTTTGGTCGCTATCACTAAATTGCTCCCCCACCACCACCTCAGCCACCTGTCCTGCTTCATTCCCCAGAATTAGGTCCAGCACTGTGCCATCCCTTGTTGGACCCTCTACATATTGTCCTAAAAAGTTCTCCTGTACACCAAACACATCGTGAGACTTCATTGGGAACATGAAGAGGTGAAGTTGAGGCATTTGAGAGAACACACAAACTTGCAAACAACTCATCTACCTGACCCATCAAGTACCACCCACCCTACATGCAGCAGAGTCTGCAGATCACACATTGAACTTATCAGCCATCTCAGAACCTATCGAACTGCATTGGAAGTCAGTCATCCTTGATCCCAAGGGACTGCCTGAGGAAAGCTCCTCCTGTCCACCTGCTAGATCAGAAAATCTGGGAGCCCGCTCTTTGCCATGTTGTGCCATCTTCATGTAGATCAGACACTCTTCTACAATGACCTCCAGTACCTGCTGCAGCCAGAATGTACCTCCCATTTAAGAGGCTAACTTTAGTTTAGTGTCGGCTATCTTTAAGTGATGCTAGCCTCACACAAACTTGGAGCCCCATGCGGAAGCATGCAGTCACTCAACAGCATGTTTAACACAGGGCTGCATGCCACATTCATATTATATATTTCTAAACTTTATTCATCAATGGGCAATCTGGTCAGTGGAGGAACTTTTAGGCACCAGTTCCTGTGTTGGGCTTTGAGAGCAACATACTACAGCCTTGAGGTTTTTGTACCCTGGAGCTTCTATAGAGTCAATCACCAAGGCAACTCAGACACCAAGGCAGCATGAAAAAAATTGTGAGCACTTTTACTCAATTTTATATCAATGCCATTAATAAGATTTTGTCACACTACTAAATGAACACATTCCTTATATGCTTATTTATAATAAAAATTGGGTCATTTATTGGACTGATTTTTATGCTGAGGCGGAATCATCTTTATCAACACTTGTACTCTTCCTAAATTGATCATGCATTAAAATGGAGAGGGATCTGACATGATAATCCCT
Source organism: Cetorhinus maximus (assembly GCF_964194155.1). Lineage (NCBI taxonomy): Eukaryota > Metazoa > Chordata > Chondrichthyes > Lamniformes > Cetorhinidae > Cetorhinus > Cetorhinus maximus. The sequence continues at coordinate 49,363,353 of NC_135898.1, forward strand.
GCCCTGGCTCCCTTTTTCATCTCTCAGCTTAGCTCAGCCTTATCCTAATTCTCCATATAATCTTCTGCCTCTTCACCTTATCTCACAACCCTGCTGTGCCTTGTTCTACCTCTCCATTTCACCTCCGCATTCAGCTCTGCTTCCTTCAGATATTCCTCTGACCTGACTTGGCTCTTCATTTCACCTCTTATCCCTATTGTTCCCAGCTACAGCCTTTCATTTTGTCTCTTTTGAATTTTCCTCTGTCCTGTTCTGGCTTTTAATTTTATCCTTTAGTTATTTTTGGTCCTGTTTATCTTTTTATTTCCTATTGTCTAGCCTTTCTGCTCTGCCTTGTTCAGACTTCTTTCTACCTTTTCCCAGATTTGTTTCTCCTTTCTTCCTCCATTCTGCTTTAAATGTCAGTCATGTCAGTCATTAGTCGGCCAAAAATTTAAGTTTCAGAATTTAGTGGTCTTAATTTTTAACAATGACTATGACTGAAAAATGTTTAATGAAAGAACATAGTAATCGAAATTAAAGCAGAGTAACAAAAAAATGAAAAAGCCAAGAGCTGCAGAAAAAATAAAGAGCAATAGGACTGTAATATTTCAGACAACTGCTTCTGCTGTTTTGTTGTGAAGTTAAAACAATTTCCACCATTTATTTTTGCTATTCCATATTGGCAACCATATAGTTCCATCAAATAAAGCAGTGCGAAATATTAAAGAACAATTTGCTTTTATAGAGCAACCTGGTCAAACTCTGGATTTGAGGAGTCGGCTAAAGATGGTGGAAATGGAGAAAATGCAGGGGGGAGCTTTAGGAGGGCATTTTAAAGTGCTTATTCATGATGGCTGAAGACTCTACTACCAACTCTGGTATGGAGGGAGGAAGCAGAACACTGTAGATCAGAGTTGGAAAAGTGAATGATTTGGGCTGGGAAATAGTACAAACAAAAGCATTCGTAGCGTGCACTTAGTGATATACTATCTGTAATATGTTGGAAAAACATTTAAGGCTGACATAGAATAATACTCAGATGTATATAATGCAAAGTTCTGTAAAGATATATATCCAACACCATTGCAATTTTTGAAATAGGGTTTGATCTTCAACTGCCGGTACCAAAGTAGATGTTCCATTACTGCTACTGACTTATCTCAAATGTTGCCTTACAAAAGTATTAGTCAAGGGGTAGGATTTGTATGGTTTCAACATTCCACTAACAATTGATAGAATTTGTCATTTGGATCTACTTCCATTGCTGTACCTTTTGGTTTGTAATTCTCAGCATTGGGAGCACTTTTGAAGATGACCAGAAACTGCTTAACATATGAAAATGGGGGAACTATTGTTTCATTGACTATAAGTAAAGAACTCAAGTTATATGGTTCTTTAGGTTAATGTTTTAACATTTGTATCTGGATGTTACCTGTATTTTTACTAAGCATGTTTAATGAAGTGATTAAAATTTCTTAATTATAACCATGGCAATAATATAATTTCATCTTAAATTCTGAAAAAAAATCATTGTATAGAATACAGGCCAAACTCACTTCTGGCTGGTAATTGTAAAATAGTACTGCTAGACACTGGACTGGAAACCATGCTGTTGAATATGGCCAGGTTGGTTTAATCAAAAAATGGAATTCATTAGTCACTGTCCATCATTTTCTAGGAATTTCAGTCAATGAGAGAATATCAGTGTTCATAGAATATTGAAACCATATGGACCCTGTCCTGTAACCAACACTTGTGTAAGTTAAAAAGCTGTATGGAAAAACTTGGCAGCAGTAATGGAAGGTTTCAACATCTACATTTGCATTGTTATTTGAAGATCAAACTCAATTTCACAAACACAAAGTGTCTTGGTAATATTTCTGGCATTTTCTAATATATTGTAACTGGATGTTACATGATAAGTATTAGCATTAAGCACCTATTCACAATACTGTATTCTCTGGCAGCTGTAACGGATGTATTTTGATACAGCTTTTGATATAGTGGAAAAAAATATTGTCCTTTCGTCTCCTCAGAAAAACGGCCTTGCCTTTGTCAGTACATCGAGAACTTAATTTCCACCACTAACAATTCATGTTGAGGCACTGGGCTTAACTGACTTACAATGACAGTTTTATTCATAGAAACAGTGAGGGCACAATCATCCTGCAAGAGAGACCCAAAGCATAACATTATATTATAATTTGGATATTAAATATTAATGTAGATATACCTTTACTGACAACCTCAAGATATCCATTCTAAATTTCGTTTGCTTCATAGGTAAACATCCATTGTATGCTTGTGAACTATTTTAACTGAATAGATAAAGCTTGCTATGTCTATTTTAAGATGGATGGTAGCCAAGGACTTTCCCTCTTTACTCCCTGACATCCACACCAAACAATGTATGCCCTCTCTTTACTTAAACAATCCGAGAAAACCCTATCTTCAAACCAACACTTCCTACTGTAGTGGAGCAACATTTCAGTTTCCAATCGTCATCTGGAATCATCCTTTCTAAGTGAACTTGTGAAACTGAAGCCATTTTCTAATGAATTATAGCCAATTCTGTGTTGTCAACATATGCCGACTGGAAAGTGGATTGAGATTACCTGTCTTGCAAAAATCACAATTTTATTTTGTCCAGACTTGGATGAGATTATTTCCAGGAAATCAAAGGCCAGCATAATTCACATAGAATAAAAACAAAATGACTCGAAAGAAACAAATGAATATTAAACAATTTGGTGAAGTTGGAACTCAATACAATTGGAACTACTTATCGACTGCAATTTTTCCTGATAAGATTATATATGCTGAGGGTTCAATCCAATAATTCTAAGTGGTGTTGCCAATCTAATTTAAGAATTGGGAAAAATGGGTGTTTCCAGAATTGTTGAATTATATACTGGGTCAAGGTGTTGATGCCCTTTGCAAAGGTAAATTGCTTTTTAAGATGCCCTCACTTTTTTGACAAAATAAATCGCAGTGTAAGGCTGTTTAACGCTCTCTAGACTTTGATATGGATCCATTACTAAAGAACAAAATTCTCCCTGTTAATAATTCTATTGAATAAGCCAGAAAGAAAAGGTATTGATTGAAAGGTACAAAGCACATCTGGCAGAAAGCACATCTGGCCCAATTTTTGAGTTATTTTGAAACCTCACAGTTTTGCTGGGTCCCAATTTCAACCTGGACACAGTCCCATGAGATTGCATTGAGAAGGGGTAAAGGCAATTTGCTTTTTCTCATTTTTCCTCCATGACAACAAAGTCCCATTACATGTTAAGCTTGTGTTAAACTTAGGTGCCTAAGATCTTTATCTTCATGGGTCACATTGGCACATACCAAGGAACATCAGGGTCATACATCAAATTTAAACTCCTGCTCCCATTAATTAGTTGATAGGAGTAGCTGCTACTAACTGTGTTGACTGACTGATCAATGAGACAACAGTAGTAAAAGTTGATCCGGGCTCACTGAGTTCAAAAAGTGATAAATACTTGGAATGGCCTTGCAGGTAGTGGAGATTAAAATGCTGAGATCATTTAAGAGACTTGTGGAACTGCAGCTTACTCTGGAAGGATGTGTTGGGTGGGCGCAGTGGATTTCCTCATTGACACTTATCTTTGTAATCTTTCAATATCTAACAACTGGAAAAGATAAACGTAGACATTTAGCATCAGGCTGTATGGATTGTTAGAAATAATAATCAATATCATTTGTTTGGTTAAAAACGGAAATATTTCCCCTTTCAAAGAACAAAGTATTGAAGGCTTTGAAGAAAACATGTCATAAAGTTTCTCCCAGGTTGATCAGGTTCAGATTGTTGTATTCAATTTGTTGCACCTAAAAACCAATTAGAGAAAATAGAACAAAGGATGATTTTGTCAACTCGCCCTTATTGGAAATAATGTTATTATTTGTGGAAGACGAGGATGAATTTCAGATCTTCGAAATAAGAGATGTCAGTGAGAGGGAACAGAACATCCTTTCTCTTGTGGCACAGGGAATCAGTGTCTCAGGTAATTGTGCATCCACTGAAGCAGATTTACCTGCTTCCTCCTCCCAGTAAGAGACAGGAGCAGTACATGATCATTGCTCCTTTCCATCCTTGAGATTGTTGGGATTTTCTGTCATGGGCTCTTACATGGCCTGTGGATGTATCTCACAGGAGGCCACCCCTTGCCCAGTGTACCAATAGAATGGACATGGAAAGCGGTTGCAACTGTAGACCCCAAGTCAACAATTGCACATCAGCCCTGGCAGACTGACTTCTCGTTGCTACTCTCCATCAGCAGCCAGTAGGTCCTAATTGGGCTCAACAAATCCAGGGCTGGTGGTCGGGAGGGAGGGCGGTGGGGGGGGGGGGGGGGGAGGGGGGGGCGGAGGGGGGGTGGTGGGGGAGGTGGGGGAGGGGAGCTGGTAGTCAGGGGGGAGGTAGGGGAGGGGGGGCGGTGTGGCGGTAGTGTGACTGAATAAGAACATAAGAAATAGGGGGTTTTAGAAGCTGGGGTGGGGTGGGGGCACAAAGGGGCAGTACCATTGTACCATTTTTTGGGAAGAGGAGGGGGGTACCATTTTGGGGGTGTGATAGGGACAGGGGGTCCTCCAAAGGAGGCAACCCCCTTCCTTCCTGCCTTTAGCCTGTGCAGTGAAAACTACTAGGCTCCCTCCCTTCCTTCCACCCTCCCCACCGCATGTATTGTAGCAGCGGAGCCAGATGAGGTCCTCAAGAGGCTACTTATGGGCTTCAGTACACCTAAGGACAGGTGAGATGATTGACTCCTTATCCGCACCTCGCAATAAGGTGGGGAGGGGGGGCAGGCCATCCACTTTATTTTACCTGCCCACCCCGCCTTTAAATAAGCTAGCAAGGGCTGTAAAATCCATCCCTATTGCTCTTAGTCCTAGACTGTCCAGCCAGGTGAAACAGCCTTTCAGTATCTACGCAGTAAAGCCTGCTAAGAATTTAATGTTTCAACAAGTTGACCTTTGATTTTTCTAAACTCCAGAGACGGGAATAAAACAAACTGATAAAAAATTTGCCAAGGCTATCAATGATAAAAGTGAGATGGGAGGCTCGTGCCTCCTCATGCCTCCTCCTGCCTTAGTTACCTGGTCATTAATGCCCAGGACCTACCTATCTCACTTAAACACACAGGTGTGCTATCAGCACTTTTCACAGTAACCATGTTTTATGCTATTATGAACTAGAGATTGTTTTAAGTAAGTTAGATTTGTATTTGTGGATGTTAGGGATGAGTTTTAGCTTTAATGCTTAAGTTTGATTTCCATTTCTGTGTATGTATGTTAAGAAAGGATTTAAAATTTGAGTTTTAGTTTCACTTTAAAAGATTCCTGCATTTTAATGAGGTTTACAACTTTGAAGGGGAGTTAAAACAAACAAACAAGGTATAAAAAAAACTGTGCTGTTGCCTAGCAACAGGGGTCCAGAGAGCGAGGCCTCACACAGACACAAAGAAACCGAAAGCAGTTTGAGTTCAGTTGGTCATTCTGCTCTAAGGTGAAGGGAGCAGTTTAAATCTCTCGCTAGCTGGCATACTGGCAGACCGCCGAGGAGAATAAGTCTAAGAATCTTAGATGAGTTGCTCTAACGTTAAAGTAACAGCGAATGTCAAGTAAGTTCTAGATCTCAAGGAAAATACCAAGTTGTCAGCAGTCTATTGGGAGAGGGAACTCAGGGGGCAGGCCCTAAAGAAAAAAGAGAAAGACCCAAGAAGGCCTTTAAGTTAAGTCAAAGGACAAGTACAGGAATCTGGAAAAAATCCTGTTAAGTGAAGTTAAGAGTGAGGAGCAGAGAAAGGCTGTAAGCTTAAAGGGAGAGAGCTGCAGGTCACAGACTTGAAGCAAAATGGCCTTGTAAGAAGCCAGAAGATCCAAGCTGAAGGTCTGTAACTCTTTATTATGGGCATGTGAAGCAGTGGTGTTCTTTTGGCATGGCTGAATATCTGAGAGAGAGAGTACGTGGAAGGCAAAGTTTGAATGCAAGTGGCGATCCAGGGGAGAGGAACATTGGAAGGAGAGTTTGAAACCTGGAGGTGGACAGTTGTGGAAGGCATCTGAGAGAAAGCATTGTTTGGGAGAAGATTCCGAAGTGGGTCCTTCGAGAGTGGTGATTGGAAACCCTCATGTGAAAGTTGGAGTTCAGTAAGATCAGTTGGCTCACAGTGTGACAAGCATCTGGGGGGAGTTGATTAGGGATCCAAAGCATCTATTTGGGGTGGCATCTGTCACTTGGGTTCAGAGTGTGTTGTGCCTGACCACAGGTCACCTATTGGTTTACATGGACTTTGTACTTACAGTGAACATCAGAGTAAAAGATAGCTTTTGTAACTTGTGTTTTCCTCACAAATCTGTATATATCTGTAAAGGTATCTATCAAGCCAGGTTCCACCCTGGGATCTGGCTTGTCCAGCAGTAACATCAGCTGGGATCACAACAATGCTCTCTGATTAAGCTGCAGATTCAGCAAACATGGGGCCAATTTTAGCTTCAGCCTTCTTCTTGGCTGAAATGTAGCAGAGTTAAAATCACTGTGTACCATTTACTAAACAATTTCCACCATATTGGCTGGGACCTTCCACTGAGCAGTCCAGGTGCCCACCTCAATCAAGCAAGAGGCTCATCACTATTTGCAAACTGGGATCCTATGATAAGACCCTGATGCAATTTAGCAGGACAACTGGGTGAAATTTATGTCTTGCACACTCCACATAGTTGAACCAGGCAGTGAAGAGGAAGAGGTTCTAAAAAGCAAGCCATTACTTTTGGAGGAGCAGCAGCAATACTTGTCTAGGAATAATGTTGGTGGCTGCTGTTCTGGGCTCCCACTTCTTCTGATCTAGCTTCCTGCCAGACAGGTCGGCCTCTGGGCTGTCTGATTCTGCCAGGCAGCACCTGGTAAGCTGTAGCAGGATACCTGACTGGGCCATGTCTCTCAACTGTGACATGGTAACGAGGTTCTGTCCTCAAAATGGACTCCTGCCACCAGGATCAGGCAATTGACCCACATAGCAACTGACCAGATGCTGGAGAGTTAAAATCTACCCTCATTATTACTGAAATATGGTCTATTTTGTGTTGTGAATCTACATTTATTACAATTGCAGTTGAGGACCCTACAGCCTCGGGTGGAGGTTTCATTACAGCAGACTGTGTGGTTCCATCATGAAATTATAATGTCCTAATCTACAATGGTAATTATTTATTCTTAGAAAAATTGGATATAAAATTTCTGGCTTTGCTAGTAAGAGCCTGACACTAGTACCTATTCAAACAGCAAAAGAAATGTCTACTCCACCCATGACCATGAAGTTGGCTACAGAATACATTACAGCAACTCACCAAGTTTACTTCGACAGTACCTCCCTCCCCTCTGATCTCTAACACCAAGGACAAGAACAGCAATATTGTCGGTAAATCACCATCTCCAAGCTCTCCTCCGTTCGCATTCTGGGTTGGACATGTACATGACCATTCCTTCATTGTCGCTGGTTAATACTCTAGAATTCCTGACCACCATGGAAGCATCATTACTGTAAGTGCTGCAGCAGTTCATGAAGAAGAGTCGCCACCATCTTCTCAAGGCAATTAGGAACGGGGGCTAAATGGGGAATTGCCAGTGTGACCTACATTGCAAGAACAAAAAAACAGCTGAAAGTCAGTTAACTTTAGACGGAGTTTTCCAAGCTCACTGGCAGTGGGCGTGGTCGGTGGCTTGGGCAGAAAATATGGCGCGACCTGCTTCACGATGGCGTGAATGTAGGTCGCGATCTTCTGCTCAGCCCGCCGATGGTGGGCTGCATTTCCCGCCATTGGTTGGCGGGAAGCTAATTGTAATACATTAGCAAATAATTAAAAGGCCACCCCACCAGGCACTTGGAACCTCACCGTATCGTCCGTCCACATCAACCGACGTGTTTCACAACAGCACACAGGCGACATGCACTTGGCAGCCTTCACTTTGGGGGAACTGAGGTGAGTGTGCAGCAGCGTTCTCCACAGCTCGCCCATTGTTTACAGGCCTCAGGGGCACCGGGGGGGCGGGGGCAACTGAAGCCTGGACCTGGAGGCGACTGCTGTCGGGGGGGTGGGGCGGTGGCAGGGGGTTGTCCGGGGAAAGTGCTGGCCAACCACGGAGACGACTGCTGTCTCCGTCTCTGTCACGACATTCAGTGGACTTCATCGAGCACAGGGGTTTCCACTCACTGAACGTGCATCTGGTATGCAACCACCAGAAACGCATCCTGCAGGTATGCACACAGTTTCCAGGGAGTGTGCATGATGCCTACATCCTGAGTCGCTTGCAGATCCCTGCAGTCTTCCAGGGTCCACAGAGGCTGCAGGCTTGCTCCCCGGGGAGCAGGACTACCCGTAGAGGCCGTGGCTGATGACACCCCTGTGGCGGCCTCAGGCTGCAGCAGAGCGACGCTATAATGAGGCTCATGCAGCAGCTCACAACTTGGTAGAGCAGACCATTGGGATGCTGTAGGTGCAGTTCCGATGCCTGAACCAGTCTGGTGGAGCCCTGGAATACAGTCCACAGAGGGTGTCATGTATCGTCATCATCTGCTGCGTCCTTTATAACCTGGTGCTGCAACGGGGAGAGGAGCTGGCTGAGGAGGAGATGGAGGAGCTGCACATTTCCTCCAGTGAGGACAACGCTGATGGGAATGAGGGTGAGGGGGTCCTCGGCGGTGACGACAATGGAGATGAGGCTCTCGCACTGGCTAGATGAGGCAGGCGCACGCGGGAGACCCTCACAGCTGTAAGTTTGTGGAGATGATGACGACATGCAGTGAGGTGTCCCCATAGATCCTCACATCGCAGCTGTGAATGTTTAACCCAGTCTGGCTTATCGCAGCGCCAATACCCTCTGTGAGAATGCTCCTGTCATGGAGATGCAGTGGAGGCCCTAATAGTCACTCGATCGCAGGAGGATGATGACCACATGCAGTAAGGACACTCCATAGATCTTCACATAGCCTCTGAGAATGTCTGACTCCTGTCTGGCCGAGGGCAGATCGCTTGCGCTCCATGATCAGGGCTATCTCAGAGACACAGCCATGAAACTTTAGATGCATCTGATGCTGTGTCCGTCTTCAGCACCTCAGCTCTTCAGGAGCTGGTGCACAGCATCACTGGTCACAGATGCTGGTGTGATGGGGGCCAGCCCCACCTTAAAGGTGCTGAGAGTATACAGAGAGAATGAGAGAACTCTGTGGCACCTGCCCACTACATTCTAGCAGCAATGACCAGCACCGCCGAGGTGCAGACATCAGTAATGTTTCCAGGGAGTTGAGGCTGGACCATCACTGTGGTCTGAAGGCCGCACAGAGCACAGGGAAGAGGCCCTGGACTGAGACACCTGCCTTTTATCTTGTGCAGAAAGGCTTCACATCTGAGTGACAAGAACACTGCCCATCAGAACAAGGAGCCATAGACAGGGAGACATTCTTAGGAGTTTATTGACAATAGTGAACAGTATGTACAAGCGATCAACACCCATGCCCAGGCTGTGCAACTAATTGCTGATGCCATGGCCTCCAACAGTGTGTATGCGAGAGGGATGCTGGGCAGCTCAACGTTCCTAACCCTGCCGCTACGTCTTGGTGCTCCCCGGACATCCATAGCGGAGGTGGAGGCAGCCTGCTGACTGTTACGCCCTGTCTGTGATGACTTTGGCAGGCGGCCTCTGGAGGGCCGAGACTTGGTGGGCCCTGGCCTGCTCTCAGGGTCCTGCTGTGTGGCAGTGGCACCCTCCTTGGCTTGTGGAGCTGGAGCTGCGGAGGTCACAGGAAGAGGGGATTTGGATGGGCTGGTCACTCCCAGAGTCACCTGGGTGAATGGCCAGGGAGCGTGCACCTGCTGATCCTCCTCCCTATGGGTGCCCGAGGGCCCCTGACTGACTCCGTGAGCGGAAGGGGTAGCTGGAGTGAGATTGATCTGCCCAGCATCCCTCTCGCATACACACTGTTGGAGGTCAACTATGGCATCAGCAATGGAGTTAAGCCCGTGCAGCAGTGCAGGTGTGACATCCTGGACCAAGGTCTCCATGGCGCCCGCCATCCTACCAGTGTTGACCTCGGTGCGTTGCAATGTCGGCGCTATCACCTCAGCCTGAAGGTGGTCAGACTCCTCCATCCTGCCTTGCAATCTGAGGAGTGCAGCGGACATCTCTTCCTGATGTTCCCGAGCTTGTCTTTGCAGCTCCAGCAACTGTGACATGACCGAGTCCAGAGGCTCATCATCTGACTTGGACTCTGTGAATTTCTGGCCTCCAGCAGTCCTCTGAGTACTGGGGACCTGGGAAGTCCCTGTCTCCGCCTGCTCCGGATCAGAAAGTGCGATGTGCTCACCAGATTGTGGCCCCAAGGCTACTCTAAAGCTAGGTACCACCGAGGTGTGTGTGTCTGTGCCGGTGGAGAGTGTGGGTGAGCGCTGTGACAGGACTTCAGGGAGGGCGCCTCCAGATTCCTCTTCAGAGGTTTCTTCGGGGCATGATCAGAGGCCCTAGATCATGGACTCAGTCGGCTGTTTGGCAGATGTGCCTGCGAAAGCAAGGGGAGATAATTAGTGCATGGCAGTGGCCTGTGAAACATGACACATCACTCACAGCATGGTTGTCTGATGGATGTTGCACTGCTGGATCCTCACTTGGTAGAGCAGCGCCGACCTCACCGTCAGCACAGGACTGGTCCCGGTCATCGCCGGCCAGCTGGATGGGTCTGTTTTTGAATTCTGTCAGAACTTTGATCTCCGGCATCCCTCCACCCGCCTGCGACCTTTCCCGCCTGTTGTGAGCCAGTTTGTCCTGCATGGATAGAGATGGGGAGAGTGTATCAGGACACCTGCCGGGCCAGATGATAAGTATGCCTGGCCTGTGTCGGTGGTGAGTGGTCCCATGGAGAGGATGAGGACAATGACGGTGTGTGTGAGAGAGTGAATGGTGATGTCCCTTGCACTGGCAGTGAGTGAGGGCCCTGTGGATGTGTGATGGGTTTGTGAGTGTGTGAGTTGGGAGTGATAAAAGAGTGACTTACCCTGACGGAACGGAGGGGATCATTCATCCTATTGCAGCACTGGGTGGCTGTCTTCCTCTGCAGGGTATTGGCGCTGACCACCGCTGCCACCACCTTCCAAGCCGGGTTGGTGACATTGCTGCCCATCCTGCGGCCAGAGTGGGGGTAGAGCACATCCCGGCGGCCTCCACAGCATCCAGCAGTCACTCGAGGTACCCGTCATTGAAGCGGGGGGCTGCAGTCTTTTTTCCTGTGCAGGCCATGTCTCCCAGGCAGTGGTGGTGAACTGATGGTGATGAGAGCTTTGCTGGCGACTGCCTTTTAAAGATGGTGGCCGGCATGATGCAACAGCGGGGTGACGACAGGCGGGCCAATGAGAGCCCGCTCACCACGGAAACAGCGGGACGATATGACGTGGAACCCCGCCATTTTCATTGGCGGGTAGGACTCCATTTTACCCGCCCGCTACCACCCTATGTCTCAAGGTAACTCAGGGCAGCTGCTTCATAAACAACCCCTTCCTTCTGTGGGTATCTAGATTTAACCTTCCTTAAAAAGGCAATTCTGGCACATCAGAAAACAATGAATAGTCTCACTTTTTGATTCAACCTGATTTTCTTCGAGTCTTTTGTTCTTGACCTCTGGAAATGTGATAATCCCTCTGGGTGTTCAATCAGAACCTGCAACTGACATGTACAGGTTTCATGCAAATACTCCATACTTTACAGTTTGAAATAGCATCTTCAATTTTGGAAATTTCACAATCTTTACTTTCTACTCCGCATTTGTATCACTGGGTAAAACAGCAATAAAATGCACATTTAGCACAGTTTTGAAAATACATCTCAGCATCACAAAGAATACAATTCTGATATTAAATGGTTCCCAGTCACTGAGAACATAATATCATGAAGGTTAAAGTATAAAACATTAGCTGGTCATTTATTTAACTGCAGTAGAAGGGTCCTTGTGCACAGATTAGATGCAGTGATCCCCAGTAGGTAAAGAACAACGGAATGGGACTAATTGGATAGCTCTGTCAAAGAGCTGGCACAGGCATGATGGGCCAAATGATCTCCTTCTGTGCTGCAAGATTTGAAGGTTTTATTTCATATTAAATAATATAACAGCAACAGATGAAACAGCAGCCATAGCTGTTCTTGTGAAGCTACCTATTGTGGCAACAATAATCTGTCTACCTGTGTTGGTGATCTGATTGAAGGCTTGTCAAGAGTACAGGGGTGCTGAAATGGTGAAAGAGAAAAGTGATCATAGACAAATATACAGATTAAGAAATCAGCAATAGGGTGAAAAATAAAAGAAATAGCAAAAAGTAACAGGAAAAGCAAAAAAGGAAAAGAAAAAGTAAAACAATATAAAAATGAAAAACAGATGACAGAGAGAGCAGAAAGAAAGAACATGAACAAATGAAAGCCAGGAATTGGTAAGGCAGAAGATAAACAGAAATAAGAGAGAGACAGAGAAAGTGATGTAGAAATGAGGATGGGAGAAAGGAAGAAAAGAATGAAGGAGGGAAAGAGAGAAACGAAGATGGAAAAGAAAGGAAGACAACAAGATGAAAAGAAACAAAGACAGACAGACTGCGAAATAAAATAATTATCCAGCATATTTATCTGTGTAGAGAGAGAAAGAAGAAAGCAGGGGAGTGTGAGACAGTTAGAAAAGAGAAGAATGATGGAGAAATAATTAGAGAGAAAAAGTGAAATAAAATACAGGGACAGCCTCAGCCGAGATTACGGACCATCACATACAAAACGTATCTGTTTTAAAAGAAACATAGTTTTTTAGTTTGTGTTATTTGTTAAAGAGGTGGTTTAACTCATTTGTTTTGAATTATAGAAAAGGGATGATTTTCATCGTTTGTTAATATAAATAGTGCCCGTATGTAAACCATTAATTTAACCTTAAACTGTTTTTGAAGTGTGACATTTTCACCCTTATTTTGCCTGCACGAATTCTGAATCACATTTCACAACACTGGAAAATTCCAGTGACACTAAAATAAAACAATTTTGACAGGTTATTTTTTTCACTCACTATCCATCTTTTGACCACCACATGACAGGATATGAGGGCCATTTAATTAGGACCAGTTCTACTTTCTGGTGTGAAAAGGCTCTTATAAGCTTTGATTTCCTGCAGCTTCTCAGTGGGAAGTTGTTGGTGATAATTGACACAGGATTTCCTTGTTAACCAGCAGCAGACTTCAAGGATTAAAGAGAGAGAGATCTGGAGAAGAAAGTGAAGAGATAAGGAGTGGAAATGTTGCTACTTATTGCTGAGGATACAGCTTCAACAAATCACAGGCTAGGAGTGAGGAGGGAGGCCTAGGATTTGGGCCTATTTGAGCTTAACTGATCAAAGCTGGACTTCTTGGAAACGCCAATCTCTAATTTGATCCTTATTGTGTTGTCATTTTAAAGTTTTCTCTGAGCTCCCTGAAATAAACATCAAAATGGAAAAAAGTTAAAAACTACAAATAAAAATGACTGTAAGGATAGGCAGTAGAATGCCAAGGGTTTAAGGTAGCAAATTATCTAACACATCATAAAGCAATGGTTTAGAAATCTTATCATCTTTCTCTCAATGCATCGCTCTGAAATGCAGCTAGTGTATGTAAGCAAACACATCAGCATTTTGAACATGGTGCAGCAAAAAGAGAAAGGATTAGTTAAGGAATGTTTCTGAGGATGCAGCTCTAACAAATCATGGACAACCTGCACTTTTTCGAGTAGTGCCATGGCATCCTTGGCATACCCTTGAACCACTGTGGCAGGAAGATGAAGCCTTGATTTAAATTTCTCACCTCAAGCACAGGACCTCAGCATTCCCCAATGCTGGAATCAGCCATCAACCCAGTCAATATTCTCAACTCCTATGATGATTCCTGAACACCCAAATGCCAGACTTAAGTGTCTGTAATATTATCAAGCTGACAATTGGCAGCTTTCATTTAAATCTAAATAAGTATACACAAATGAACAGTGTTTTAATCTAATTGGATAGAATGCTTTATCAAAAAGAAAGCTCACTTACTAATATGCGCGCTTCTTATTTTAAGATTTAACAGTTTGCTTTTCAATTTTATAATACTGTAAAATTTTAATATAATTATTTATATTGTTGACAAGATAAAATCTCGCAATAAGTATGGCACCTTGCTGCCTGCTTAAAGCCAGACCTGGAAGCTGAAGGAGCTATCTGTATTTGTAGTTAGGGACTCTTATCCCAGGCTGTGTTAGCTTACCTCCACACACATTAAGGGCCCAGATTTTACAGTCAGCAGCATTCAAAGGGCGTTTGCTGTTCATCACACTTACATTTGCCCACAGACTTTCTTTGGGCTTTCCCACTGCGATTTGTGGTTATTAGAGAGTTGAAACAGCGTGGCCCCAGTATTAACTTGGAGGTGTGTTCAGTGCGGGATGGCGGGGAGGGGCAGAGGGTGGGGGGATGGGGGCAGTTGGGTTGGGAGTGGGGGGGTGGTGGGGATGGTGGGGGTGTTATGGGCAAGCATCCTGGAAGTACAGGATTCTGGAATATTCTGCTGTTTAAAACTTTCACGTTATTTCTCCAGGCTTCCCGTCCAACAGCCAACCTGACTGACGGGCTGGCTGCCTGCAGATTGGAAATCCTGTACCAGGACACAGTATGGAGAGATTGCTGCTGGGGTTCTAGTGGGGGGGGGGGGGGGGGTGGGGGGGGGGGGGGGGGGGTGGGGGGAGGAGTGGCTGGGAGAGACCACAAGGTGTGAGTGAGGATTGTAATCAAGTGGGATCCGATCTGTGGCAGGGGTGGGTGGGTGGCAGGAGTGGGTGAGTGGGAGGAGAAGACAGATTACAAAGCTAGGTTTTTTGGACCTGGACAAAACGCTCCTGGCTCACATGTAATGCTGTAAAGGCACTTACCTTATGGATCCAGACTTTCTTGCCTGCTTTTACCTGCCGGGTTTCCCTAGAAATAAGGAACCTGTGATTAAAGATAGAAACACTCTTAAAATGGAGGCACACTATCTCCTGGAAAGGTTTCAATGTCCGACCTACCTCTCTGAATTGATTGGTCACCCGCCCTTTGACCTGCCTTTGTTAAATCCTGAAGTGGGCGGGCTCTTTTCCTATTTCAGATTTTTAACTTTTTAACCTTCCACCTGAACCAAACTCACCTGATTCTGGGGGTTTGGGGAGTTGGGGAGAGGGATGGATGGCAGTGGTTAGAATTACCTTTGCAGAGTCTAAACCAAGAAGTGTAAATGGCAATGTTTAATTCAACTTAAAATTATGTATAGTAAGTGAAATAAAGAGAGGAATTAAAGGAGAGACATAAAAACACGAGACCAAATGAAATAGTAAAGGTTTTTTTTTACAATTTCCAACAGTAACAATAACAACTTGTATTTATATAGCACCTTTAACATCCCAAGGTACTTCAGAGGAAAATCTGACCCTGAGCCACTTAAGGAGACATTATAGCAAATGACCAAAAGCTTTTTAGTCAAAGAGGTAGATTTTAAGGATTGTGTTAAACAAGGGAAAAGAGGTAGTCAGCTGGAGAGGGTTAGGGAAAGAATTCCTGAACTTAGGCTAATTAAAACCCGAAGGAATGAGGCTCCCATAAAGACAGTAAAATAAACTTTCAGTGCCAGAGAGGTTGTTTGGTAGTAATTAAAACTTATCATGGTGTTAAAAAAATCACTTGCACATGAATGAAGAAGCCCCAACTTTGTCTGGCATGTTTAGTGGTATCAGTGGTTAAATAATTCCTGTTCATGCTGTTGCCTGTTTGTGAATGCTGAGTTCTGGCGTAGTGAAGCTTGTGGAGGAACAAGGCAACATGGCAGTAACTTCCTGATTTCAGTGTTTAACTGCATACGTTCACATGCCGGAAGTTGCCGTACGATTTGCTCTGAAACAATGGTGCGTACTGATAGCCTCATTGTTATTGTACTGCGAAGTCCAGGTCATTATTTCTTCAGATTGGACTGTATACAAGAAAGCATCTGATCATCTGTGTTTCATCAAGATCAAGACCCTGACAATACAATATAATCATCATAAAATGAAAACATCTATGCTAATGACATAATTTCCTGCAGCTCAAGTAGTTTGTGGGATGCACGATACCATTTGCATTATTCTGTGGATAACATTATCTGTAATCTGAAGCCCTGTTTACACTGCAACCATAAATTTAGATTTGCTCCAAATCTACAGCTGTTTTGAATTAATACACACTAACTAAACAGCGTAAATTAACCTGCTCTGATGTGAAGTTTGAAGGAACAACTCCTACCTCCTGATTCCAATTTAAAACCACTTTTTGCCCCATTTACATGGCAGCAACTAATTTGGGCTCATTCCAATCAATCAACTGCACAAAATTAGTTATGGTCATGTAAACATTGTGATGCTGGCCACTGCAAACCTAATGTGAAGCGGGGAAATAAGGGGGGGAAAAAATCCCCCTCCTGGGTTCAGATTTGATTTGACCCTGCAGTAAAATTAACTTGAGTCGGGGGTGTGTAAACAGCTTGGTGGAGCTGAAAGTGAAGAGCACTGGGTTAGGTCACTCAGGCTGTTATTTTTTATATTTGAATGTACAAACAATTTCAGCTCACAGCGTCTTTAACTGCTCTACGGAGCAAACCATTTACAGGATAATCCCAGGGTTATGAATAGCTACACAGCGTCGTGTATCAAACTGTCTGCTAACAACAGAAAGCCAGCTGATTAACATCTAAAAGAGAAAAGACAAGTTAATGTCTCAGAATAAAGGTGAACAGCCTTCATCCAAAATATCACACTGTCTTTTCCTGTTCAGATGTTGACAGACTGACAGGGCTGAATTTAATGTGGGCGGAGGTGGCCCTGACAGCAGGCCAGCCAGCCAGCCATTTCCAAGGGACCTGGCCTGATTCTGTGGCCATCAAGCAATTAACTACCTGTGGTCAGGCCTCCTGTCCCTTTAAAGGCACCAATCTCACCTCCAAGAGCTGCTGGCCAATCAGATGGCTGGGAGCTCCTGTCCCACTAGCACCTCTGGGAAGAGTGGCCATTGTTAAAACTGTACCCAGCCAACCAAACTCTAACAGCATGCTTTCCTATGTTCTCATCAAATGCTGCTTGCAATCAATAACGGACAGACTGATGTAAGAATAAACAGCGATGGTTTATTGAGACATAGGGCAGAGCACCAGATCATACGTGCTCACTCAGAAACCTCCAGAACTAGACTTACAGTTCCCAGTTGCCCGTACTGTACAGATTTTCGTCAGTGCTGTCACATGATCAGTACACTTGCATTCTCTTGAATAGACAGGGTACCTCACTTTACCATATCCCTCCCCCTTTACTTAAAAGTACAGTTAACAAGCTTAAAACACATGAACTATTTACACAATAATATTTCCAGCTCAAGTCTCTCAGGAGGCTGTCTTTGACGGGTTGAACGTTGTAGCCCAACAACCTCAGCTGGTATTTCCGAGACCTCCTTTTCAGGGGCAGTTGCCCACTATGTCCCTCAGTGGATGATTTCACCATCTTCCGGGTGCAGACATGTTCACTCCTGCTACCCCTCCCCTCCAAGCTGAAGCAGATAAAGGGCAAGAAGCACAAAGCAATACAGCGATGAGCTACATGATGTGTGAGGATAAAGAGGAAAGGGAGAAAGAAAAGATTTTTGTTTTCCGAGGACTGTCAATAATTTTTTTTTTTCTTCCTGCATGTCATTTTCTTGGTAGCACTGACCCATATCTCTGTCTTCTCTTTAATTTCGCTGTTGGCTGGACTAGAACCAGGCGCGAGCTGAATGTGAATGAGATCAGTAGTTGGGTTTTCCGACAGCTCTTCTGAGAATTCAGGGCCTTCCAGCTTTAAAACTTCAGGGCTTTTACGCAGCTGCTGCTTCAGCTCTTCCAATTCTTTCCTATTCTCATTAATAGTTTCCTGGAGAATTGCATATCGTTGCCCCTTCTCAGCTAATTCGTTCCTTAACTCGGCCAGAGACAGGCTTAAATCTTCCTTTTCTTCTTCATGGGCAGAAACTTCGGCTCGGTGAGCGGGGCCTGCTCTCTGAAGCATAAAATGACGCGTAGTGACGTCGGGTGTGCATCCCAATGTCACCGTTCTTCATTTAGCTTTTCAGTTCGACGGGCACGCAGCCGACTTGGGTGCGCGCCCACCGAACTGTCAAAGGCCTATTAAGACCATTTAAAAAGCCAATAAAGCAATTAGCTGAGCTGCACGTCCAACCTTTAGTTTGGTGGGCAGGCAAAGAGCCCAGGCGGCTTTCGCATTTTTCATGGAACCTCTTCCACAGGCAGGATGAGGTTACATGAACGTTTTTAAAGTGTTTGAAAAATCTTAAATAAAATTAATGGACATGTCCCAGCTCATGTGACAATTTCACAAGAGGGGACATGTCCTTAACTTTTTTTTAACCTTTAATCAATGTTTTAAAAGTGAAAGTAATCTCCCTGAGGCACCTCCGTGCTTCAGGGAGATTACTGTGCTCTTTCACGCACCTGCATGAAAGAGCGCACTCCCCGACTCAGGCAACCCCCCCATTCCGCGCGCACAGGGAGCACTCAGCGCTTCTGGGCGCGCGTCTTGCTGGGTGGACCTTAATTGGCCCATCCACATAAAATGGCGGCTGCACACCCACCCGCGCCCGTCCCTACACACCCCCCGCCCGACGTGGAGAAAATTCTCCCCATATCTTTCTCATGGCAGAAGTTGGAACTGATTGAATTTTGTAGCGCATGACAGTCATTTAAAAGATTTTCCATTTCCTTTCAAAGGATGTTGACTTCAGCTTGAACTCTCCCGGTATAACATTTCTGTGGGCTTCTCTCGTTGGGTCTTTGCATACTCGTTTTTTCTTGCAGCAATACTTCTGGTTTCGAATTGGGAACTTAGCGGGTCCTCAAGATTTATCTCTCCCAGCCAGTTCCATCCAAGGAGACTCGGTCCCCTGCCTGACATTACAAATAGGGGTAATTTTGCAGACTGTTCATCATACTGTACATTCCCCTTTCACATTTATTTCTTCACAGTGTGTGTCCTCAGCTTTGTGTCCAAAACTTCTAACTTCTAAGGATGGCTTCCTTTGCTCAGATATCTAAATGTACTCTCTCCAATGATGGGGATCGACCCTCCTGTGTCAATTTCCATCTAATGGGCTGTCCGTTAACCATAATGACTTCTTGGATTGGCTTGGTTCTTCCCACTTTGAGGTTATATAACAAATGGATGTCTGATTCTATTTCTTCTGGCTCTTCCATGAGGTATATTTCATGATTTTTCCTTCTGTCTTTATAGTGTTGTTTTAGCCTTTCTCTGCAGTGCTGCATTGTTTGACTTGTTTGAGTTGTCGTTCACTCACTAGAGGCCTGGGTGTATTTCTCTCATTCATTTTGTGGGTTTTCACTGCAGTACCATTGTTTTTCAATGATCTGGAGCTAGAGTGTTTCCCGCCTTTCCATCGAGTACGAAGTTTTCACACCTTTTGTTGTCGGATTGTCCCGCTCGACCCGATGGGCAGCACCATTTTTGTATCTTTTATAACTTCTTGTGTATCTCTTATAACAGCACTCTCCATTGCAGTAGCTAATTCTAATGCCTTATTGAAGTCTAGACTAGGTTCAGCCAGCAAACACCTTTGGATAGTATCATCTCCAATCCTGCATATCAGCCGGTCTCGCAACACATCACTAATGGACATTCCAAATTCGCAATGCTCAGTTAATACCTTTAAAACGGTCACATAGTCAACTATTGCCTCCTCTGGAAGCCTGTTCCTTGAATTGAACTTGAAGCACTGCATAGTAACTGAGGGCTTTGGCCTCAGGTGGCTCTGCACAATTTTTATTAACTCGTCGAAAGTCTTCGAGTCTGGGGCGCTTGGTGACGTAAGGCTGCGGATCAGCCTGTATGTTTTGCTCCCACATGAGGACAAAAGAATCACCCTCTTCTTCTCCTCCCCCGCGATTTCGTTAGTGGTAAAAAAGAACACTAGGCATTCGACATACTGAGACCAGTCATCTGAAATGGGGTTGACTGGATTGACACACCTGAACTGTGGCATCGTGAACAACTGCAAGGGGACTGCACTTCCAATAGGCTTTCCAGGTAATGACAAATTTAGGTATTTGGCTTACCGGGGAGTTGCCCTCTCTCTGGGGTCCCTTATAATTTTCTGTCCATAGCCATTTTTCATGTATTGAAATCCCTTTTAAATGTATTGGCACTTTAAGAGCAGTCTCCTTTTTTTGGTAACTCTATCTCTGCAGCTGTCGGCTTTTCTCTGCTGGGTTTCGTGCTGTTTTCGAGTTTTGGCAGGATCCCCACGATTCTGCAGGATTTTTTCTTTAATTTTGGAACTGCAGCACTGCTTTCTGCTCCGATTGCCGGCTGTCGCCTATTTTACAAGGCAAGTACAGATGGTCTTTCCAATGCTTTGCTCACCCACATTGTGGACTCACACTCAGGGGTCTTGCAATGTTTTCTCCTCGTCGCCACTTTTATGTCTTGGGGTAAATGAGTTCATTAGCCAACCGAACTCTAACTGCATGCCTTCCTATGTTCTCATCAATTGCTGCTTGCAATCAATAACGGGGAAAGACTGATGTAAGAATAAACAGTGATGGTTTACTGAGACATAGGGCAGAGCACCAGATCATACGTGCTCACTCAGAAACCTCCAGAACTAGACTTACAGTTCCCAGTTGCCCGCACTGTACAGTGATTCGTCAGTGCTGTCACATGATCAGTAAACTTGCACTCTCTTAAAGGTACAGGGTATCTCACCTTACCACAGGGGGAGTTGGAGGAGACCCCTCTACAGGGTGGCCTATGGTTGGTACAGCACCCTGGCAGGCCTCTAACCTGGAGAATTGGCCACTCCCCCACTCCGGTCTGCCACCAGGAGCCTGCCTCCAGGCTGTTAGACTGGCCCCCCCCACCACCTGCAGGAGCCTGGAGGCCGTCTGAAAAATCCTATCAATTGGCCTTAAATGGCCTTAACTATCTTAATCGACTACCTGCCGCTTGTGGGCGGTTAGCCCTGCCAGCCCTACAAACCGCCTCTGTGAAACTGGCCCAGCAGCAGCATGGACTCCAGGAACTGGCACCCAGATTGGCACTGCTCTTTTTAGCACCCGCCCACATCTGATCCCGGCCTCATGAGGGCCTAAAAATCAAGCCCAGTGAGTGGGTTACTCTGGGAACACTAGAGTATTTTACTAATAGAAACTGTTGCCTTTTGACTGATGCTTTCGATGTTACTTCACCGATACCCATGTGAGTTTAATTTCTCAGAGTAAGTTATTCACAATCTCTTGAATGGAAATAAAGACAAGCTGCAGCAGTCTGGCCTGGCTCCATTGATGAGTACACTGGTCATTGTCAAATCAAATCATACAGATTGGAAATGTCCCACATTCAATTCTTGGTTTATGCTGAATTGACCACTCTCATTAGGGTGGTAGCAGGGACATTTCAATTGGTTTCAGAAGCTCAATGGTCAAATGGCCAGCTGACATTCATTGTTTGGGTTAAGAAGAACTGCCACTTGGGTGAGGACCTGGAGGACAGCTGTTGCCCTTGGAACCACTTACTGCCACGTGCATGTATTTTCAGGACAGAAAGACAACTGGAAAGGGTTAAAAAGGCACAAATTATAACAGAAGTAATTCCAAATTATTTTTATGCTTTTGTATAAAATAGGAAATTGGCATAATCATTTGATGTTTTATTACGTGGATCGCACATATGTCAGATGGCAAATAAGATGGCTCAGTGTGTGCAATAGGACTCAAACACTCCAGAATGAGTCAGATAACACCATTACTTACTATCCAAACCTGTGAGTGCGTTACAGGTATGAACCTTCTATTGTTCTCTAGATGTTGTTTGATTCTTATTTTTACCTTTCTTTTTTAGATGTTTTCGCTTGGAGATTTGCAACTAAGGATTGCAGCAATTTCTAGTGCTTAGCTGGAATTCTCCATTTGAATGCAGGAGTCTGTAGATCTGGGTGTCCTTTGCCACTTGCTGTGGCGGGGGTTGGGTTGGGGGGGGGATGCACTGGGAAAGCTCTCACTCTCCAATGTGAGGTTTCCTGTCCATTGCTCCTGGTCACTAGTGCTTCCCCCCTTTGCACGCCCCTCTACATCTAAATCCTCCAGATGAGATACTTCAGATTCTTACAGTGGAAAGATCTGGCCTTGATTATTCATTGACATTGAAAAGACAGAAGACCCTAGAAGAATTACTGCTGTTGGCCTCAGAAGACTTACGTCTATATAAGAATCAACATTAAATGGAAGTGTAGAGGCAAACAAACCCTACCCCAGGGTGTTCAAAACCATGAAGGGTCTAGATAGAATAGATGGGGAGAAACTGTTTTCGTTGGTGGAAGGGTTGAGAACTTGACGACACCAATTGTGAGGTGATTGACAAAAGAAGAAGCAGCGATGGAAGAAAAAGCTTTTTTTACTCAGCAAGTGGTTAGGGTCTGGAATTCACTGCCTGTGAGAGTGGTGGAGGCAGACTCAATTGTGGCTTTCAAAAGGGAATCAGATAAGCACCTAAAGAGAAAAATATTGCAGGGCAATGAGGAAAGGGTGGTGGAGTGGCACTAGCAGAGTTACTCTTGTAGAGAGCCGGCAAAGACTCGATAGGCTGAATGGCCTCCTTCGGTGATGGCCTCATTCTATTCTCTGATTCTTTCCGCCTGCTTCTTCATCTCCAGCTTCCTCCTGTTGATAGTGCCCCTAGATTGTTAGGACATTTTCCTCAAAAAGATGACACTGCATTTCTATGCCTCCAACAATTGCTGACCTCTGCCTTCTATGGTGGGGAGACTTCGAATGCAATGGAAAATTCATTGGCCCCAAGTATAGGGAAAAAAAAGTGGTTCAATGTTCTCTCCCTGCGCATTATTATTAGCCCCAAGAATGCTAGGAGATGGATTTACCCCCAGGAATCCATGGGATCCAGTCCCACCTGCAGCAGGAATCGTCGCAGGTGGGGCAGAAAATTTGACAGACCAGCCAAAGGTCCGTTAGCTTTGGGTGGTAATTTCGGGTCCCACAGCAGGCAGGACTGGAAATCCCGGCCGTGATTCACACTGAAAAAGGTGGAGATGATGCAGTAATACAGCACTTTGGATTCATTCATGACACACTTGGAACATCTGATTGCCCAACTGGCTTGTCTGCCCCAGGAGAAAGGTGAAGAATAATATCAATGATTGAACAAATAATGCTATAAGGTTATGTAACTGGTATGGAGTGGGACTACTGTGATGAAGATATAAGGGTTTCTTAGGGCAGATATTACCCTGTGATTGGGTGAGAAATATAGAGTGGAGATCCTGCTGCCTTCCCACCTCCCTCCGATTTAGCCCACTTAAGGACATTATCCCACTGCTGTTGGTATTTAACTGTTGCAGGTAGCCCTGGGGCCTGGCAGGGGGCCCCTCCTTGCTAGACACTCTGTCTGATGGAGGCACCACTAGCGGGAACAGTGGGACCCAGAGTAAGTTACCTTAAATCTATGCCTCCAGTTACTGACCATCTGCCACTGGAAACCGTTTCTCCTTATTTACTGTGTCAAAACCCAAGATTTTGAACAACTATATCAAATGTCCACTTGACTATCACTGTTCTAAGGAGAACCACCCTAGTATCTTTCTAATCACCCTAGTGATTCTGTGTAGCTGAAGTCTTTCATCTCTGGTACAATTCTTGTAAGTCTCTTTTAGATTCTTTTTTGACATCCTTCCTAAAGTGTGATGCCCAGAACTGAGCACAGCATTCCAGCTGGGCCTAACCAGTGTTTTACAAAGGGTTAGTATAACATTTTACAGCCCTGAAAGCAGACCACTGCACCGTACTGGCTGTGCTTATTACAATAGCCGCTTCTTGCTAATTCCGCCTGCTCGTACCCTTATTCTCTCCTTTGTCCAAGGCAGTGAACAGGATCTCCTCTTTTTCTCTCAGCTTCTTGAAGAAGGAGCTCTGTACACTCAAAAGTATTTTTAATCCCTAACCTTAGTAGAGTACTAAGATAAAAGCAAAAAATAAAAGCAAAATACTGCAGATGCTGGAAATCTGAAACAAAAACAGAAAATGCTGGAAAAACTCAGCAGCTCCAGCAGCATCTGTGGAGAAAGAAACAGAATTAACTTTTTGAGTCCGTATGACCCTTCTTCAGAGTAGAGTGCTCCTTATTAGGCCAGTGTGGCATTTTTAATTCCTATACCAAATATTTATGTGTCCTTTCCAAGTCATATTTGTTTATATTCTCAGGGAGATTAACTCCAGTTTTAAAGTTGGAAAAAGTAAAAAAAAAATAAAATTATGTAGACAGTGTCACATGAGCTGGGACATGTTTATGAATTTTCATTAAAAATTTTATTTAATTTATAAAACCTTCATGAAACCTCATCCCACCCGTGGATGAGGTTTTGTGAAAAATGCAAAGGCCGCCTGGGCTCTTCACCTGCCCACCAACCTTAAGGTTGGACGGGTAGCTTTCTCAATAAGGTTAATTGGTTTGTAAATGTCCTTAACAGGCCTTTGACAGTTTAGTGGGCGCGCAGCTGACTCTGGTACACGCCCGCCGAATGAAAGGTCGGAATGACGTGTGGTGACTTCGGGACGCAAGCCCGATCATTTTACGTGTCGGCGTGTGGGGCCTGCCCCCGCACGCCAAACAGAAAATGCTGGTCTAAGACTCTGAGGTTTCTTTCAACTCCATCTTTAGCTATTTGAACATTATACATGGTATACATATTTTTTTCCCATTGTTATTTCTGGCATGCAATAATTTCGACTTCTCTACATTAAGTTACACCTGTCAATGTTTGGATCACTCTGTTTAGCTCATTCTCCAGGTTCTCAGCTGCCTCTTTCGATTCCACTTGATCCCCTTGGTTAATATCATCTGCAAATTTCACCATTAAGATAGGATAAAATATAAAACCTGAAATGGGCTTGGCCTAATGGAGGCTCTTTTGAGGGAAAGCAAATGTGACTGTGTCCAATGTGACTGGAAAATTCCACTTGCCGACTTATATAATTATATATATAAAAGTATGCATAAAAAATCAACTTTCAAAACTCCCTCTCCATTGAATTGAAGCTGCTATCAACTAACAAGATATATGTCTATTATTCCCAAGCATTATGATGCGTAACTTTTGTATTGAATAATAATCGTTGTGCCCTACAAGTAATTTAAGGTGTCACTATGCATGAATCAAACATACTTATTGGATTATTTCCTCAGAAACAGGTCTAATTATTTGTGTATTTTTGAACTGCTAAATTTGATAGCAATGTGGCATGTGACTCAACTGGTTTATTAACATATCTTCATAACTTGTTTTTAAATTTTTATTCACTTGTCAATCCAAACTGGCTAATCAAAAAGGTCCTTTTGGGTCATTCGTTCCAAATTGTCATAAACTTTTCTTTTGTTCTTGGACTCACTGTCGACAGTTTTAACACAAATCCTAAGATTCAGTCCCTTTGGTCTGGATCTCCCTACTAAAGAATGGAGTCATTCCTTGCCATTATGTTTTTATCAGATTAACCCTTAACCTTCTTATCTCCAGGGATTATAATAAATTTACTCACCACTATAGCTTAGTCTCTTTATCCCAGTTACCATTTTAATGGAATACCATTGCACTTTCACCAAGACCAGTATACCTTTTCTAAGGTGTGCACCTAATATTGAATTGGACAGCCTTCTAAATGAGGTCTGACCATTGTCTTTGTAATTGTAGTAATGCTTACTTTTACATTCTTTACCTCCTGGTGAAGCTTGGAATCCTGTAATATTTACAGTAGCCTTTTGTACCCATTACCCTAACCTAAGCTTGTAACCACTTATGGACATGAACTCCTAGTGCTTCCCACTAATTTTATGCAGCCTTTTGGCATTTTTATGTCTAAAATTTACTACCTCACATTTTGTTACTTGAACATTCATCAACCATTCCACCCACTCATTTTATTCTATATTTTGAAGTTTATTTTTCTTTTGTTCACAGTTCACAACTTCCTAGTTAACTTTCATTGGTAAAACTGGTTACACTCTACTCCCAAATCTATATAATCTATATGTGGATTGAACTATTGGAACCCCAACGTCAGTCTCTCTGGGACACCATTTGTAATCGCTTACCAATCTTTTATGTAGAATCTTATCAAATTCCTTCTGAAAATTCTTGTAGAGTTCAACCTATGCTGTACCTCATCTATTCAGTACTCCATGGAACTCTGTCAAATTCGATTGAGTCAGACGTAAGCAAGAAAAATTTTAACTCGCTGCTATCTGTGTTAATGGTGTAGTAATGATCTCAAGATTTAGCACCCCTTTAATGCTGATGAGCCCAACAGTCACCATTTCTACAGGGGCTTATTTCAAAGAGTAGGCCAGTCCTTTAGAAGAGAGTTTACATTTCAGTTCTCCAGGCACTGGTCCAGGCTACATTTTGGGAAGTTGTATCATCCAATAAAGGATCATCAATCAATAACGATGACTGGATTGAAACTCATGGGCTGCAGGTGGGCAGTTTCCTGATACGTGCTCCTGGAATGGGGCTACATTTGAAAAGTAATTCATTTGCTTTGAAGCATTTTGGGTGCTTTCTCTTCCCTCTTTATCTTTCATTTTTATAGTGATAATTCACAATTGATACCCTTGCTACTGTTTCAACAATCTTTGCCTCCACAAAACCTTTCTGAATTTTGAAAGTCTCTATTAGATTTCCTCAATGTTTCTGTTCCAATGTAAAGGACCCAATGCTTTCCTAAGTCTTTCTTCTTAGCTATACCTTTTCAATTTTATTCGAGTGACCCTTTGCTGTATTCTATCCATGATTTCATATTACAATGGGGTGTCCAAAACATACCAACACATAAAAAGATACAGCCTTACATTGAATCTAAAGCAGCAAAAACAGGCCATTCAGCCCAATTGGTTTATGCTCCTTTTAATGTTCTCAGACCAGTCCCCTCCCATTCTTCTTCATCTAACTTAACCTGATTCGTCTATTCCATTCTCTCCATTGTGGTTGTACAGCTTGTGGTTACAATGCACAAATCTAAGTGTCTCAACTATACCCAATGGTGGTGCATAATGCATAATGGCTCCGCACCCACTCGCCCCCACTCCTGACTGTCCCACCCAACAGGGAGAAAAGTCTCCCCTTAGAAGACTCAACGCTCTACAAATTCCAATCAATGTAGATCAACAAAGAGAATAGAATGCTGAATTATATAATCAAAAGAGCAGAATATAAACAAATATGACTTGGAAATGACACATAAATATTTGGTATAGGAATTAAAAATGTCACACTGGCCTAATAAGGAGTACTCTACTCTGAAGAAGGGTCATACGGACTCAAAACATCTAACCACTCCTCCTGCATTCCCTTTTGGATTTATTAGTGACTATCTTATATTTGCAACTTCAATGTAGTATAAAATGCACATGATAAAACATTGACAATTAATAATTTTTTTAAATACTTCTCATGGAGACAGAAAGTTCTATGAAATCACAACAGAATAGTAATAAATCTTATTTTGCCAGGTTTCCTTAGTATTAAATGTCCCCCATTTACCCTCACAGCATGGCATTTAGTGCCTCAGACACTTGACAGGCAGTGGGAGTTCTCACTTAAATAACCATAAACACCACAAAATGTGGGCATGGCTTTGCTCCTCGAGTTCCACAAGTCCGCTCAGACCTTGTTGAAAGACATGTGCTGCTTCCAGTCAGCAGCACAGGCTTTAGAAACAAATGCATGAAATGAAGGGCACTGATTGTTCACAGAACAGAGCTTGAATTGACTTCCTGCAGGAAGACATGCTTGTTGAATGGTGTTTTTCTAAAGCCTGATTCCTATCAGAGAACAAAAGTAAAATAACTTTGTAACTGTAATTCAATTATCACAAAGAGGGAAACCAATAAAAACATATATATATACATATAAAATAACTTTACTAATGGTATCCTTGGAATCTATTGGAACTACCCTTCTGGACTTACTATTAGTGTTGGCAGAAATACACTATCAGCCTTAGGGAATTATGTCATCTTTAATTAAAACTAAATTTAATTACAAAAAGAGTAGGGGGTAAAGCCTACATGCATTATAAAGAAGCCATTCTAATTTATTTTCCCTAATTCATACTGTATGCTTGCCTAGTCCCCAATAGGCCCAGACTCTCCTTAATAATAAAAACCTGTAGATGCAAGCATATAAAAGATTTATGTAGCCTCATCATAACAGCCTCGTGATGTGTAGCAACGCTTCAGTATTGATGGAGTGAATACACACCATATCTGGTCATTTTCAACTGGAAACTAATAATCACACACATAATGATATCATGCAAGCAATCACCTAGGTTAAACCTTAGTTCATCAAATAAATCAGTCGGGAATTTTTCCTGCCTTTTCTAGGGCTTCCCAGATGCATTGCACATCTGCTCAGGGAAGGGAGGAAAGAAGTAAAATTCCTTTGATCATTTTTTCCCCGAAAATCTGTGTATATGACCCTGGGAAGATGGTCTTAAAGGTTTACCAAGCAAATAAAACAAACTGGGATGCAGCTCTCCTCATGAGCCTATCTATTCAAATACTACAGAGAGTATGGAGCAAATTTAACCCTGCTTACCCAGGGGAAACCAGGCATGTGGCCAGTTAAAATTACCCTTACAACCCAGCATTCAATGTTTCACACCTCATGCAGGCAATGAATTTAACTGCTTTTCTGAACAGGCAAGAAAGAGACCCATTGAAAGCCAGTGGGGTCCTTATTTATATATGCACATTGGGCCTTGATGATGTCATTAAGGCCTGACTGCTATTTTAACCTGAATGGAAGAGCAGTCATGATTTTCACACAAGTCTAATGTAGTGAAAAGAGGTCTAATTAGTTGTGTTTTTAAAACCTTAAATTTGAAACTTTTCTTGTGATGCTGGGTGTAAGAGAAGTGCTCCACCTGGCCAACAAGGAGAGTTTCAGCCTCTACTGCCTTCGATACCCAGCTCTTCCCCTCATGAGGTCCTTCCGAAGCCCCCTCCTGGTGACTTTTCTGAATACCAGGAACCATTCCTCCAATCCCTGGCAGTGGCTTCCTGCTGACTGACATTGCTCTCCTGCCCACCTACCAGCTGTTGCTTCCTGCCAGTTTAGGATGGGGAATTGACTTGGGGGGATGCAGATGATATCCAATGGTTAAAAACTCGTGGGCCTCACACTGCCAAAGTCAACAAGTTTGCTGCTCATGCACTTTGGCCCTCACCCACTTGATTCCCACCACAAGTTGGGTAATAACTTTAAACACAAGCAAAATACTGTAGATGCTGGAAATCCAAAATAATTTTTTTTTTTAAATGATGGAAATACTCAGCAGGCCAGTCAGCAGCTGGGGAGAGAGAAACAGCGGCTGGGACTTTCTGGTCTCGTCCGCCACTGGACTGGAAATTCCTGCCTGAGGTCAACGGACCTTTGGCTGATCCATCAAATTTTCCATCCTGCCAGTGACGATTCCTGGCACGGGTGGGTTTAGAACTTCCCGGCCAGGGTTAACGTTTCAAGTTGATGACCTTTCAGCGAGTGAACCATTAACTCTGTTTCTCTCTACAGATGCTGACTGACTCCCTGAGTTTCCAGCATTTTCTGTAGTAACTTTAAACGTTGTAGTGCAAATCGGATAATCATGGAATGATACAACCCAGAAGGAGGGCATTCGGTCCATGGTGCCCTGGCCAGCTTTTATTGAGCACTTATAATAACTATTTAGAGTCTTGGAATCAAAAACAAATTTTCTAAATTTGTGGACAATAACTTGGGGGGCAGGTAGCCAATACTGAGGAGGACTGCAATTAATCACACAAAGGCATTTATAAATTTGCAGAATAGGCATATCATTGCCAAATGAATTTCAACACAGCTAAGTGTGAGGTATTATATTTTTGGTAAGAAAAATAAAGAAATTGCAGATTACTTGGAAAATTCAAATCTAAGTGGAGTACAGAAGCAAAATAATCTGTGAGTACAAATACACAAATCACTAGAAGTGGTGACGCAGGTTAATAAGGCCATAGAACAAGCAAACAAGTAGTAGGGTTTATTTCTAGATGGGTAGAGTTGAAAAATGGAGAAGTTATGCTAAACTCGTTTTGAACCTTGGTTAGGCCACACTTAGAGTACTGTGTACAATTCAGTTATTATAAAATGAATTTCAGACACTGGACTTGATGAAAAAAAAAGGTTTACAAGGATAGTAGCAGACATGTAAGGTTATATCTATCAGGAAAGGATGAATATTCTCTCTATTTTTTTTCCTCTTGAAAATAGATGCTTGAGGCTGATAACCTCATTATCAGGAGGTTGCGAATCACGGTTCTCCATTTCTCTCTGTGCCATGATATCATAATGGGGCAAGAAGAAGGGGCAGACCTCAAGAACTACCTCAACTGGAACGGGGCCCGAACCCATGCCATTGGCCTTATTAAACAACCTGTTCTTAGCCAACTGAACCAACCAACTTAACTAACTGAACTTATGGAGGCAGGTCGGCAACAGGCATGGTCACTCCCCGCCTTCCCACCTGATTTTATGCCTCCCTCCCACCTGCCAATTCACTCTGGTGGGGGGTAGGGATGGGAGGGGTGTGGGTTAAGGTGGGGAGGGGTGTAATATTCCAGCCAGAGAGAGTGTTTCCACTTTTGTGCAAGCAAACTTCCAAGGCCGTTGATATAGATAGTCACAAGAAATCAAATAGGGACTTCAGAAGAAACTTCTTTATCCAGAGATTGGTGACAATTTAGAGCTTGCCATCATATGGAGTAGTGGAAGCAAATAGTATAGATGCATTTAAAGGGAACTGGATAGTTATATGAGGGAGAAGGGAATATCGGGCTTTACAGATAGAGTTGGATAAGGAATAGACAGGAGGAGGTTCAAGTGGAGCATTAATGCCAACGTAACGTGCTTGGAATTAGTGGCCAATTCCTGTGCTGTTTATTCCAGGTAAAATCTAATCTACAGCACAGAAACAAGCCACTCAGCCCAACTGGTCCATGCAGACAATCAGGGTCCACAGAAGCTTCTTCCCACCCCTTCCTTGATCCCCAGAAGCCCCTTCCCGATGCTTGCTTGAGGCTGGCAGCTGTTTCACTCTCACTTCCAGCCTGTTTGGGTGGCGGACCAGCAGCACGTGAATGAGGCTCGGTGGCAAAAATGCCCATGACCTTGAGGCGTGGAAAACAAACCAAAACCAAAGGTTTCCCATGGGCAGTAAGAATCCCTTCCCCATATCTTTGACAGAACACTACAGTGTCAAATGCCAGTTAGAATACATCACTAGTCACTGAATTAGTTATCACTGATTAACTTTACTAACAATCAGACATCATGGCCTAGAAATTTGGCCCATTTTCTGCACCTGAATCGTGGGGTGCAAGGCTCCTCCAATATTGGGCCTCTAGGCTAATTTCCATAAAACCATCGAGTTGTGGAGGGCAACAGGCAGCTTGACTGCATAGCGAGATTGAAGACCTGGCAGCTCCAAGTGTCACTGTGGCTCTTAGGTTAGATAGGAAGTGAAGCAACTGAGTCAGGATGGAGTGGTGGCCAATGAGCCAGTGGTGGTGATCAGACTGTGTACTGATCAGAGTTGTGGGGGAATAAGAAGCAGTGATGATCAGCGGAGTAGAGTTCTAGCCGGTAGCTCCCTGCATTCTTTAAGTTCTCGAGGACAATTAGGGATGGGCAATAAATGCTGCCTAGCCAGCGATACCCACATCCCTTGAGTGTACAATAAAAAAAGCACGGGTTGGAATCAACTGTAGTTGATTTCTGCTCTTCCTGGATTCACTTTTAAGTAAATATATTTATAAAACTTACCTTTTCAGGGGCAGCCTGGAGTGGTCCCTTAGAGGGCCACATGTTAGGCTGCATGTAGACCAGGCTAACTCAGGACAAACCAATGCTGCAGTGGCAGCCTCAATCAGATAGGCCCCTTATTTGCACAGGTAAAGGGGCTAATGCCTGTTTCAGGAATGTATGCCACTTTTTGGCCCTAACAAATATGTTATAGGTTCATATTGAGCATGTGCTTCTTGCCTGGAATATTAGACTTAAGTGGTCACTTAACCTCTGAAAAACAGGTGCCTGCATGGCCAAATATCGAGTTCCAAATTTCAACATTCCATCTTTCAGGTTGTTGGGAATTCTGAATATGACTTCCGACTAGGCACTTTACAGCCTTCCGGACTGAATATTGAATTCAACAACTTTAGATCTTAAACTCTCTCCCCCATCCCCACCCTCTTTCCGTTTCTTCCCCCTCCCTTTTGTTTTTTCCAATAATTTATATAGATTTTTCTTTTCCCACCTATTTCCATTATTTTTAAATCTATAACTGTAATACCCTGTCAGTCTTTCCACCCCACCCCCACTAGAGCTGTACCTTGAGTGTCCTGCCATCCATTCTAAATTAGCACATTTTCTTAGATAAGATCACCACCTTCAACACCTCTTTGTCCTTTTGTCTGTGACATCTTTTGATTATCTGCTCCTATCACTGCTTGCTTGTCCCTACAACCACCCACCCCCCAACTTCTCTCCCCCCATCCCCACCCCCCACCTTAAACCAGCTTATATTTCACTCCTCTCCTAACTTTACTCAGTTCTGCTGAAGGGTCATGAGGACTCGAAACGTCAACTCTTTTCTTCTCCGCCGATGCTGCCAGACCTGCTGAGTTTTTCCAGGTAATTCTGTTTTTGTTTTTTATGACTATAATAGGGTTATATTGACAAAGTACAGTATTAATCTGAGTCTAGTGAGTGGGCATTGTAATGGTCAAAGTTTTTATTGCACTGCGCAATAGACAGTGGGTGTTATAAAAACAGAGAATGCTGGAAAAACTCAGCAGGTCTGGCAGCATCTGTGAGGAGAGAAACAGAGTTAACGTTTTGAGTCCATGTGAGTCTTCTTCAGACCTGCTGAGTTTTTCCAGAATTTTCTATTTTTATTTCAGATTTCCAGCATCCTCTGTATTTTCCTTTGATCTTACTAGACAATGGGTATTATTTCTCCATGCTGATCTCTGAAACAAAATGACATTTCACTATAGTTTAAATTTCTGGGGCAGAATTTTTGGGGCGGGGGCGGGGCCTGCTTGCTGACACGTAAAATGACGCGCGGTGACGTTCAGCATATGTCCTGGTGTCACCGCGCGTCATTTAGATTGTCAGTTCGGCAGGCGGGCAGCCAAGTCAGCGGCACGCCCGCCGAACTGTCAAAGGCCTATTAAGGCCTGTTAAAAAGTGATTAACTGAGCTGCCCATCCAACCTTAAGGTTGGCGGGCAGACAAAGAGCCCAGGTGGCTTTCGCATTTTTCATGAAACCTCATCTACGGATGGGATGAGGTTTCATGAAGGGTTTATTATCTAACTAAAACATTTTGAAATAAATAATGGACATGTCCCAGCTCATGTGGCAGTTTCACATGAGGGGACATGCCCTTAAATTTTTTTCCCACCTTTATTCAAATTTCCATAAGTTAAACAAATCTCCCTGAGGTACCTCCATGCCTCAGGGAGATCTCTGCGCTCTTTTGTGTGCACACGCGAAAGAGCGTGGGGAACCACGCAGGGAATCCCCTCCCCACCCGCACAGGGAGCGCTCAGCGCTTCCGGGCGTGCGTCATGCTGGGCGGACCTTAATTGGCCTGCCCACGTAAAATGGCAGCGTGGCCCCGATCGGGTTTGCACCCACCCCCACCCCTGCCCACTCCCGTGCAACCTCCCCCCCAACTGAGGGAAATTTCTCCACCTGGTCTTGTAACACTTCAAATTAAGTATATTTGCATGTTAGTTTTGTTTTATGAAATTAGCTTTCCGCTCAACTCCATCACCTTCATATATTTTCATCAGTTTAATTTTGTATTTTATATATTAAAATAAAGAAAAAGAAACATGTTTGAAGATAGTAATGTAGTTCAGTTTTAACTGACATTGATAAATGACACATCTTTGTTTTCACAGTTCCTAAAGTAATTTGAATCTCTCAGTGTGTTACTGCCTCAACCCACCCTCCTAACTATGTGTTATATTACAGGTAACATACTCCCTGCAGTGTGCTACCTCAAATGTAATCCTCGGCTGACACTTCAGTGTAGCACCAAGGGAGTGCTGCACTGTCAGAGGTGGAGTATTTCATGTGAGACATTAATTCGTCTGACCTCCCAGCTGGATGTAAAAGTTTTTTTGGCACTATTTTGAAGAAAAGCAGAGTTATTCTTCCCGGTGTCCTGGCCAATATTTATCCCTCAACCAAGATCACTGAAAACTAATTATCTGGTCATTATCTCATTGCTGTTGTGGGCCCTTCCTGTATGAAAATTGACTGCCATTATTTCCTGCATTTCAACTGTGACTGCACTATCTCATTGGCTTTAAGAAGCTTTGGGACATCCTGAAGTTGTAAAAGGCACTATATAAATATAAGTTCTTGCTTTCCCACCTTTACCAGCCATGTGCTACTTAATACATAAATGTGCTCAATATGCATTATTCCACATATAGCACACTCCAAGTTAATTGTTGACCTAGAAGGGTCATTTTCCAAATAGACCCTTTGTTTGTTGTCTTAGTGGGCAACACTAAGTTCTTCCCCAGCTGATGCACTAAACAGCATTGCCTACAGCATGTATAGTTTTCTCAATACAAAGGTAAAACAAGTATTGATAATTGCATGGACACCTTAGCGCCATTTTCAAATTTTAATCTTTAGTAGGTATAAAGCAATGGATGACACACTTCAGAAGTAAACTGCATTTACTTAGGACCTCTGGACAGAAGTTTACAATTTTACTGGATACTGTACCACAAGAGTGCTAAAGGAGGAGCAAGGAGAGAATATATGGGACCACATGGCGTTGTTTGCAATTACTGTATTATACAAATCCGTGCCCTTAGGACAGCTGCGAATTTGTTGGTATTGTTTTTGTTCTTTTCTTCCATTCTATGATTAGTATCTCACATGGAAAGAAGGCCCTATTAGAGCACCCTCTCTTAAAAATATTGAATTATAACCGGTTTTAAATTGATTCAAGATTGAGTTTACCAATTCTCACTTATTAAATGGACAAGGTTGGAGACAAAAAAAAATACAAGGTACTGAAGGACATGACTTTTGGTCACCCTGCAGTTATCAAGTCAATAAGCAAACATCTCAAGAAGCTTTGTTTCATTAAATGTGTTTGTGGAAAAAAAATTGAACAAACGACGTCTGGTTACTGTAGATTCACTACTGGATATAAATCACTGATGCACACAGAATCTTCAGAAGATCCATTGCAGAAGAGTAATAGAGCTGGAAGTCCAACACCTGCGAGGTTGCTAATAATTTACTTATCCATAGTGACTTCTAGGCAAGTTCTTTTCATGATGGATGGGTCAATTAAACATCTGTTAATCAAAACATTATCTCACATAGATGTGAAATAGTTATTCTACACAAGCTGTTCCTGACTCTGATAGCATCTTGTTTTTTTCTGCTTTACTGAGAGATCGCATCTAAAACATTTAAAAGCAACTTTTTAACCCCTGGGGAAAGAATTGCTGGGCCGCACAGTTGTTACCCATCCCCCTCCAACCTTGCCGTAACCTCAGGCTTATGATCTCACATGTACACTATAGGCCCTAATAATAAAGAAACATCTGCAAAAGTTACAAGGACTTTACCAGAGTTAATTGAGTAAATTGAAGCAAGCTGGGTTACAGGGTGATCTATGATCCCAGGTTGAGGGCCTAAGAGGGAGACAACAGATTTACTGCAAAGACAGTGGGCGGCCTTTGTTCAGGCTGTGGTTCACGGGAAGTTTGAGGTCATGTAGGAGAGAAATATGCAGAAGAACAAATGCAATAATTTGATTAAAATAGTGGGTAACCGTACCAGCCAATGCCAGGAAAACAGGTGTAATTTATTTGCTTTAAATAGAAAACAGTTTTTTTTTTAAACTTCCCTAATAACCCACCCCTCAATTCAGAATTTATAGATTATTGAAAAATCCTTTTATTATTATTTATTTTCCTTCCGAATTATTTTTGGAAGTGCCAAACATTTTCTGTATTCCTCATAAATAACAACATTGAAGCTTTTAAAACACCTCTAATGAACACTGACTTGGCATGCAGCACTTAATAAAAACGGTCTAAACTCGTTTTCTGCATGACAGGCTACTAGTGCAGAATGTGCCCTACAAGTAAATGATTAAGAGGCAAAAATCTTTTCGGGCCTGCTATTAAACACTTCAAAGATTTTTGAAGCCTGATAAAATGAAAAGCAAATGTGTTTCACTAGCTTTCAAATACCACAAATGTTTTAGCAGGTGCAAGCAATGAAATCCTGTGCACTGACAGCTCTTTAGGGTCTGCAAAGTGCAGCAAACTAAATTAGGAGGCAGGCTCAATTTTTTATATGGAAGTGTATCATATCAAAAGCTTTTTTCCTTTCTTCTGGTACCAAAATCTACCTGTAAATAAACCAGCAACAGAACAACAGAGGAACACACTAGCTTCAGTTTGTGAGCTATACAACCAATCTGATAGCCAATCTGCTAGGTGAAAGCTTCTATTACCCTTTCAATAGACAGAAGGCAACAGAATGCCATCACGGGAAGGGCTCCATTATATTCACAGGTGAATTGACGTTTAGTACCGACATGTGTTGATATTATTCTCTCTTTCTGGTCTTAGAATACTGTCAAAGACAACAAAGACTTACCCATGTCCTATCAGACTGCAAGATTTCCCTGGTTTCATTTTGATTGCAGAGAGGGGAAATCAAAGGCAGAAAATTCCCGAAAGAATCTGTGGAAAACGTTAAACACAGAGAATCATAAAGCCTAATTATTTTTTATTGCTGTCGCTTTCAATTACTATAAAAGTCCACTCTGGGCCACGTATTTGAGTTGTTAAAAGGGGGTGGGGGAAATTAATTAAACCAAACATTAGACCAAGCATGTGCTTTTGCAATCAGAAATGCAAAAGTAATGCATGGAGTAAAACTCATTACTTTTTAAGTTCTCAGTACTTGGTTTTAATTATTTCCAATTACCATGGGAATGGATATCTGCTGGTATAAGTTTCTGATCTCTGTTTTCATGTTCTCTTCCAAACAACCTTTAACCTCTTTAATGAAGAAACTTTTCCATGCTATGGCATTAAGAGCAGTATTTTTAAAATGCACTGACAGAACTCAATTTACAAAGCAATGCTGCGGGTAACATTTGTTATGTTTAGACCTCACTTACAGTACTAAGGGTAACAATGTCATGTGCTCATAATAACACTGGAGTTTTCATTGAGGCTAAACGCACATCTCAAGTTCCAGTTAGGTTAACGTTTCACTGGAGATCTTTGTGAACTGCTTGGTGAACCTAGAGTGCCCCCAAAACTGTGTACGTTCAATGTCACTGCAGAGTTCATACACAACAATGTTTGTATTAGGACATCATATGTTGCATATTTGATTGAACCAATATTCCTCTCCTTCCTCATAATTGTGTTGAAATGAAAACTTATTCCCTATTCACTCTAACTCATTTGTTCCCAGACCTCGAGCTGTGGAACCTCACTCAATCTTCCCTTCCTCTTGCAATCAATAGTCTTGTAAAGCCAACTATTTCTTGAGTTAAATTACCCCCTTCATCCACCTTTTAACTTTTAACTTAAGTGGCGTCCTGCATTATGTCTTTTCTTAAACTCAGCAAAAGAATCAAGCCTTTACAAACTAGAATCCTAGTAAATCCATCCACTCCAGTCTGGGGTGGAATTATTTACAGCTTTTCTGAATTGGAAACCAAAGTTAGAGCATTAACAGAGGGAGATATTGTTTCCCTCGATCACCAGCAACTGAACTGAATGATGCCACTAGACCACCATAGGTCAGATACACATTCTATCTACTGGATTGTTAGTTTACTATGGCCTGAATTCATTCAACCCTATAGCTTCATTAGATCAGCAGGGAATCTGAGTTCCAGATTGTATTTACGATGTACTTAAGCCCACCTACACACAAGTAACAGCATTACTTGGCCTCAGGAACAACTAGAGTGAATATTTCTGCAATACACTGATAACATAATGGTCCTTGTGCATGTTTTCTTCATAGGTCTTGTTGATTGTCATCACTATTAGCAATTACTGTAACAAGATATCTTTTGCAGTCACATTGGACTGTCCCTAGCTGCATGTTTAACATCGTTTACCCTTGAGTCAGGCCAAGAGGCCAAGTTCAATCAACCCTCCTGGGATGACCATGCTCAATGCACATTTTTTTCCATTAACCCTGCAGTGTACAGGGACATTATTTATGTCCACCAGGCTACTAAATAGCTTTGGAGGCCTGTGTTTTCCCATAAACTTTACTGACATCACATGGACCTGTAAAGGAAGCATAGTTGACTTAATCAAAGCCGTACAGTGCAACTTGCAGGATGTGGTTCTATTCTAGACTGTGTCAGTCTAGACATTAAACCAATAGACATGAAATAAATCCAAAATGATAATTCAGTACAATTGTTCTGGACTCAATTCATCAGTTCTGGAAATGTATACTGAATTGTTCTTAATTATAGATTTGCAGTTATTCAACACAGAACAATTTTATACGAAATGAAGATAGGCAAATACAGAAAGCAACAAATTTGATCGAAGGATATTTGTGTTAACTGTCAAGTCATTAAATATACAATTGTTTTCATTTTACAGAATAGCACCTTATCTACCTAAAAGAAATCCTGTCAAAAGCATATGTTATGAACATCTATCAATTTTATCTCCTTAAGTGCCTTTGCATAGTGCTAACTGATTGAGTCTCTGTATTTGATTTCTTTCTAATTGGTTACATTTTAACTCTAACCATGCCCAATCATGGCGGAATGCTCCCATGCCCCCAACGGCAGGTTCAGTGGTGGATGGGGCGGGGTTGGGGGGGGTGGGGGGGATGTGGTTGGGGGGTTGGGGGGGGGAGGTGTGTGGCGAGAAAATTCGACAGGAGGTCCAAAAATAGGTTTCACGTCAGCGTGAAATGACGGTGGGGTCACCCACTACTGCCCGTCATGGCGGATCACAATTCCGATTTGCATCTGACTAATGGGATGCAGATGAAGACCCAGCCAGAATCTTATCCCCACGCCCGATTCTCCGTGATGCCAGCGGGAAAACACGCCAGTCCAGAATACATCTGGACCAATGTGGCATGCAAACGTTGGGATTTACCTTAAGAAGGCCTTGGGCGGCTTGCGGAGATCTGAGGAGAGGATGCACACTTCAGCTACTGGACACTGGAGCATTAGGTGCAGCACAGGGTGGGTGGAACTTCATCCATGTGGCTCCTCCTCAAAGCAGTTTCCAAAAGGTGGGAGTTCTCCACGCAGCAGCTTTTCTCAGGCTTCAGACCTACTTCCAGGGACTTCACCATGGGATCGGATTGTCCAGCTGCAGGTGGGAGGCAGCAGGAGGTACTTTTGGGCGATGAGGGTCTGCAGGTGGGGGTCTAGAAGAAGGCTAGCAGAGGAATGAAGAGGTGGTGATGGGGTTGGTGGAGGTCTAGAGGAGTTGGGGGTACTGGGGAAAGGGTATTGCAGGGATGTTGCAAGGCGGCAGATGGAATGGAGCGGGAGGGTGGGAAGGGCTGTGGTGGGCACCGGGGGGTGGGGAGGTGGGGTTATGTGCACATCTGAAGGGGCATAGGGGATGTCAAGGTGCGAAGGGGCATCGGGATGTCGAGGTGAGAAGGGGCATGGGAGGGTGTCCAGATGTGAAGGGGTTCACAGGGAGGGCTTGGTGGAGTCAATTATGGATTCCTGGAGCACAAACTGAGGGTAGCTGTGGCATGAGGGAATGGTGAGCAGAGGGAGCCGGTAGGGTGGGAGGATGAGGCTGCGATGGTGCCATGTGAAGAGCACCGAGGGTCATTGGTGGGGACATGGAGATAGACACAGACTAGGGGGGATGTGCAGGAGGAGATGGGCAGGTCAATGGTTATGGGTGTGGGATTCTCAGGGAGGAAGGGTATGTGGATGTTAATTTGAACATGGTCGAAGGAGAAGGGAGAGGGTTGAGGGGTAACAGTGGGAAGGTCAAAAGTTATGCCAGGAGGTGTGGTCAGTGGTTATGGGGGATAGGGTATGGATGACTGGGGGAGGGGGAATGGTGCCGGAGCACAAGAAAAATGTGACTACCACCATTGCTGGTCTGGTTGAAACTATGCAGAGCCTCGTGGTGATCTCGAGCTGCTGCATGGGCGTTGGGTCAGTGGGTGGGTGGAGATGCAGGTCATCTCAACTGGACAACTGAAAGAGAACCCCAGCATGTAGTATTGACAATGCCTGGGCCCTGGGACACATGAGACTTTGAAGGATAAAGGCTCAGCATGTGTGGGACAGTGCTTGTACAAGGCTCGCAAGGGCCCTGGCACATACCCTTCTCCCTGCAGATGCCTCAGTCACGGGGTTGAGTGTCCGCAGGCAGAGAAGGGGGCGGGGAATGATCGGTAAGCCTTAAGGACCACACTGAAACAAGACAGTAGACATTATTGAAGTGAAAGTGATTATATTGACAAAAATTCTCGAATTGTGACCTTCAGCTGTTCACCCGTGTAACTAGTTAGGATTTAATATTTCTTGCTATTCCTTGGCCTGCTGCTACTTCTAGGAGCTCCCCCGACATCCACAGCGGGAGTTGACGCAGCCTGCTGACCAATTTGCTCCCTTGCCTTGGATGAATTTGGTGGCCATCCTCTGGAAAGCTGAGGCCTGGAGGGCCCTGGCTTCCTTTGGCTGTCCTGCTGTGGGACAGCTGCTCCCTCTATGGTTGAAAGGGTTACAAACAAAGGGGATGCAGAAGTTCTGGACAACCTCTGAGATTCCTGAGTGAATGTCCCAGCAGTGCCTAGCTGCCGCTCCTCCTCCCTTTGGGTTCCCGAAAGCCCTAGCCTGACCCCTTGAGGGGAAGGTGCACCTGGAGGGAGGTCGAGGTTCTCCATCCCTCTCTAGCATGCCAACTACAGATGCTCCCCTATGGCTGCCGGGGTGGGGTGCAGGTCTGCGCGCATCTCCAGTAGAATCTACTGGACTAGGATCTCCATGGAGTCTGCCATCCTTCCCACGGAGACCTCGATGCATGCACAAATCAGCATCACTTCATCAGCCAGCAGGCAGACAAACTCCCCCCAACTTGTGTGCCACTCTGTTGAGAGCCCCGAACACCTCTGCCTGATGTTCCCCTGCCCCTTACTGACTCTTCACCATCAGTTGGAAGACCAATTTCAGAGGCTTGTCATCGGACTCGGGCCTCGCAGATGCCTCT
The DNA here is from genome assembly GCF_964194155.1 of Cetorhinus maximus. Classification (NCBI taxonomy): domain Eukaryota; kingdom Metazoa; phylum Chordata; class Chondrichthyes; order Lamniformes; family Cetorhinidae; genus Cetorhinus; species Cetorhinus maximus. The sequence continues at coordinate 49,404,825 of NC_135898.1, forward strand.
ACCCCAGCACTGCTCTGAGTGCCAGTGAGCTCAGCTACTGCTGTGGACATGTCCGTGTGGTAACCACCGGAGTGCAAGACCCTTCCTACGCTTGAGCTCATACCCACTGAGGTGTGTGTCTCTGGGCTGGTGGAGGGTGCAAGTGTCTGCTGTGATGCCTCCACAGGTACACATCTCTCCTCTTGTCCTCTCTCCTTACTCCTCTCCGGGCCAGGGCTTCTGCTGAGGCCTGACACGGATTCCTCATCCTCGGGCCTTGGCCTCTTCCTGTAAGTGAGAGAGGAGAGAGCGAGTGACAGTATGAGCTGCCTCCAATATGGAGGCACCCGAGGCCCTGATGTTTCTATTCCATGCATGGATCCTTCCTGGACAGAGGCCCAAATCCAGTCTCCACATCTCCAATTGGCTGGTCCCACTCCACAACTGCCAGCTGGGCTGTCCTCTCCTTGAACCCTGTCAGAACCTTCAGATGTGGGCGACCCGCTCCTGTCTTCTCACGTTCTCACTGGTTGTGACTTAATTTATCCTGTTCAAAGACAACAGAGAAGATGGGGTTGAAAGGAATTGTATGTCGCATCCGTTTGTACATAGCGATTTCACGTTCATTTCTCATGCTTCCATTCTACGAGAGAATCCACTGGATTGTGTGGCATGACATTCATACACTGCATGTTGTCCAGAAGGGTTCTGGGCCAGCTCCCTCCAGAGCACTGAGCCTATCAGCATGCAAGGATAAGGCTCAGAGAGGCATCTCATTTGCAGAGGTTGCTGGTGTCCTTTGCGCCTGAGACCCGCCCCATACATCATTGAGCTTTCTGTGTGGAAGGGCAAAGGGGCACCGTGGTCACTCTGCCGCAGAGTGGATGGACTGCAATGGGGCTATGAGGCACGACCTTATGCCATTGCCACTGAGGCCCTTGTCCCCTGACATATTGGTTTCATTGTGGTTAGTGTGAGCAGCTGAAGCTTCACTTACCCTGGCGGAGCGGATGAGGTCGTTCATCCTCTTCTGGCTTTGGATGGCTGACCTGCGCTGGGCAGCATGGGCACTGACAGCGTCAGCGACCTGCTCCCATGCAGGGTTGGTTTCCCTGCTCGGCCTCCTCCTCCCAATAGCCGGGTAAATAACACTCTTCCTGACCTCCAGGTCAAGGAGGACGCGCAGGGATGTGTCACTGAACGTAGACGCTGGAGCTCTGTCTCCCCTTCCTGCCATCTCCATAGGATTTGATGATAAGTTGGATGTCCTCTTAAATATGGTGCCCGGATATAGCAGTGGAGTGCACGCCATCGGGAAACCACTGACTGCATAATTAACGACCCTGGGGCCGCAAGATACAGCGGGATTTCCCGTTGGCCTCCACAGTGGGAGACACTCCCTGTCCCTGCCCCAGTCATAGGACCTAGTCCCGCATGGGAGAATTCCACCCATATTGTTTTATTTTCCCAAAAATATTCCTCGCTGGTATAAAGTAGCAAAATAAATTTTTTGAAAAACAGCCACGGTATACACTCTCCACCCCAACCCAGATCAAACTTAAAGTAAGTTTTTGATTAAGAGCATTATTATGAATTCCCAGGTATGAAATAACAGAAATATTGCCTGCTTAAACCTGCAACTTCCTTTATAGATAATGATGTGTAGATGCCGAGGCCACCACAAGCCTCATATCCGACTTAGGAGCTTGCTTCCTGCTTCGTGTTCCTCCCTAATCTACCATTATTTCACTCTCTAGCCTGCCTCTGCTCCTGATCTGGCTTAATGCCCTCTCTCATACCTCTTCCACCACCTCCACTTTCACATTCACTCTCACAGGATTGCCATGAATGACCCAGTACACTTTTCAGGAAGAAGCCTTATTTTACCACATTGCATCTATTAATATTTTGGATGCAAGATTTATATTTGGCTAATCCCTCAAACAATGTCACTAAGAATAGATTGCCTGGTCATGTATCTCATTGCTGCAATGGGACTGTGTTATGTGCAAATTGACTGCTGTATTTCCCAAAATTATAACATTGACTACACTTCATAAGTGCTCCATCAGCTGTAAAACATTTTCAGACATCCTGAGATCATGAAAGGCACAATATAAATCCAAGTTCTTTCCTTTCATTTCAGAAAAGATCACGATTTCAGTGAATAATATCTTCAGAACTGTGCCTAAATACATTTCAGATTCAATCAATACTGCACTCATGAGGATTGTGTGAGCAAGTAGGTTAGCAAACTCTCCTTTCAAATCTGGGGCTGGGTGCCAATCCACTCCTGACTTATGACTGAAAGTTTCCTCTCCTGGGTGGATATAGAGAGTGTTTCTGAAATGATTTTGAGCAACTTCTGCATTCCGCTTATCAGCAGCCCCTTGATAGATCATTTATAATTTAGTTACTCATGAGTTATGGGATCTTTCTTCACAGAATAAAGTGGACATTCCGCTGTCCCCACTGTGTACCTTTTCCTATTTCCCAGATGCATATCTGAGAGTTTTGAATTAAATCTTTGGTTGACATAACTTACACAAGCTCATCACACATGTCACAAACCCTGCTCCCTTGCCAATAACTCCATCTCTCTCAGATTGAACCAGAGTGTTTGCAATCTTTTCGCTCAGTTCAACGCTCAGTTTATTCTCAAATGCTATGCCCGCTCTCTCGTAAAAGTTTCTTACTATCTTTTCTATGACATTACCCACTCCAGCTCCCTATGCCAGCTTCTTTACTAATGAAACCATTTTACTTACCATTGCCACCTGATTGCTTCAGTGCTCTCCTTGCTCCCAACATCCATAAACTTCAACCTGCTGAAAACGCTGCTGTCCAGTACAGGGCCATGGAAATAAATCACCAGCCCTGGTGTTTCTCCTGTTTCTGGACCCCTTATCTCCCTCTCCCCCCTTTAACTCTCCCCATCACATCCTTCAGGTGCCCAGGATTGGGAACCACAGTCACAGTGGGGTCAAACTGTTTTATACAGGTTTAGTGAAACTTCTTGGCTCTTGTACTCTATGCCTCTATTTATAAAGCCCAACAAAGGCTCAGGTTTCAGTATGATACACTTTATAGCCACAGCTTTGTCCGGCAATTACACACAATTTGGTCATTCGTGTTATGCAACCAGCTCTGAACCTGACCCTATGCAATGTCCGGACAGCAACACCCAAAATATTTGAATCTCAAGCACCACAACCAACAATCCTATGTACAAATGAGAATATTTTGAATTAACTGTGATATATTCTATTGGCGCATAGTTTCACTTCCAAGTTTAAAAATGGCAAAACCTTCCAGTAAATTAGCACCAATCAACTCCCCTGCAATAATATGCTATTTCTATCCACATAAGTGGGCTTTGTTAACAGAAAAATTACACCTTGCACTGAGTGATAAATATTTTTTCATTTAAATTAAACTAATCACACTTACAAATGCCCAGCATGGAGCATATAATAGGGGAGAAAAGTGCTGCAGATGCTGGAAATCTGAAAGAAAATGCTGGAAATGCTCAGCAGGCCAGGCAGCATCTGTGGAGAGAGAAAAACAGAGTCAACGCTTCAGGTCCACAATCTGCACTAGTTCTGACAAAGGATCGCTGACCTGTCTCTGCACAGGTGTCACCAGACACACTGAGCATTCCCGATACTTTCTGTTTCTATTGGAGCAAAAATAACCCCTTTTGCCAGCCCTCCAAACACAATCAGACTTCCTGTGAGCCTCTCAATCCCCATCAGCAAGAAACCCAGCAGCAACAGCCTGAGATCTGGTTTGGCACAACATTAAACCTGAATTTCAAAAAAAAGTTAAGGTATGAAGAAAAGATAAACTGAGCAACAAAAAAAAAATCAATCTCAAAGCAATAAAATGATTATTGCTTATTCATTTTTAAAATTAAAATGACCATTTTAAAGTGCCAAGCAGCAGAGCTAACTAATAAAACCTTTTTATGCCTTTTGCTTAAGAAGAAAGCAACAGACTAGGCCCCAAATCCCGGTAACCAGGGAACGGGGAGGAGACGAGGACCAAGCCAAGGAACTGGGTTCAACTGACATTGATCTTGCGTTTGTCTCTGGTGGTGCATTCTCTGAACTGGCTTCGGCGGAACTCATACAAAAGTAGGGCTCAGAAGTGAGTTGCCTTTCAGCCTGGGTTTACCTCTTCTCCCAGCCTGGTGTGTGGTTGGTTTTCAGGGAGGGAGGAGGTGTACATGTGCGCATGCGTGTGTGTGTGTGTGCATGCATGTGTGTGTGTGTGTGTCTCACTCCCAGTTTCAGGATTCTCTCTCTCTGCCTCACACACACACACACACACTCACTTTTACACACCCTCACTCACTCTCACACAGCAGAAGCCAGGGCCAGGGGAACACCATCGTCACGGTTCTCTCTCTCTCACACACACTCATTCGCTCTCACACACACTCACACACACAGCAGAAGTCAGGACCAGGGGAACACCATCGTCACGGTTCTCTCTCTCTCTCTCACACACACACTTACTCACTCTCACACAGCAGAAGTCAGGACCAGGGGAACACCATTGTCAAGGGATTAAGGAGAGATCGGAAAGGGCTCGGGCCACTTCACTATTCTGTCCTCCACAAATTCCTGCTTGCCCATCACTCTGTCCTACTGGCTTACATCGGCTCCCATCTTCTGATCCATACATTTAAAATCTTAAATCCCTTTTTTGCCTCACCCTACCAAAACCAGCAACTTCCTCAATCATACATCTTTTCCAGAGCTAACCTCCAGCCTCCTGCGCATCCTTCCTCCTTTCACCTCATCCTGGTAGGCCAACCTTATGCGATCTGTTTCCTACCCTTTGAAATGTCCTCACGAAACCCTCCTGCATCTCTCTCCTGGTCGTATTGCAGATGTTTTTGACAGTTCTTCCATAGAATCAATCAGAAAAAGGAGCAACTTTGATGTGTTAAAACAAAGGGTATTCACAAATCTTTAAAAAGTATCTAGACGATAAGTGGTTAATACATTAATCGGAAAACTGTGATGTTGTTTTCACACAAACAGGAAATTGTATGAAATTCAGTCGCCTATTTTGGCAATTACTAAACACCTCCCACCCACTGTGATGGGAAGACACTGGTCCTTTCTTGGCCATGCTGTACATAAAGGGAGATTTTTAAAAAATAAATCAGAGATGTGGGCAGCCCATTAGGTCCAGCAAAGGCTACAAAACCAGTTACATTTTAGGTAGAACCCTGCAGTGCCAAGCTTTTACCCAGCGAAGCAGTTAATCATGCTGTAAGGAACTATTTTGTTTAAGAAGATGATATAGGGAATTGTAGAGTGTTCACTATTTTGTCAAGTCACACTGCAGAGCACAGTGCCAGTAAGCAATCTACTATTAATTGATGACAAGTTGCACTGTTTGAATTAAATGAATCTGATCATAACTCATGCTCTGTATGTTCATTCACAGTTTGATGAATTGTACCTGGCCTTGTCTTTCCAAGTGTTTTTCTCAGTCCCCCTTCAAAAAAATGAAGAGGAAAATAATAAAAAAGGGGAGGTAATAGTTACGTCCTTGATTATGCTATCATATAAAATAGGCACACCCCTCAATGTAAGATGCTCAGACTGCTTACATAGTGAACAGTGTTGTTGTACCTAAAAGAATATCTAAGGCAAGATACTAAACACACTCCTCCTTTAAAATTCTCCCCTTCAACCAAGCCTTTTGTAACTCTGACTACATTTTCTTTCCCAACTCTTCATCCATTTTCCTTCTGCCTATCTGTGAAGTGCTTTGGAAAATGTTGTTCTATGAAAAGCCCTTCATAAATATAAGCTGTTCTTGTTTGTCATTACTTGTTTTGCTGAGTTTCATATACCTTGTTTCAGTGATAATCTTCCTGTCACGATTTCTCATTGCAGATTATTGCTGTGATGTTAGTTTATTCATAGTTGTTTCTTACATTGTTCCTTATTTCCTGGAAAGTTTCAGCATAACTATGGCATAAGAGTGCCATTGCACCATTGTGCTCAGAAGTAGTAAAGGGGTGACTGATTTATACCAGTTTTATGCTGAAACATTGCGATGTGCAAATTTCCTCAATTGTTTGCACTGCTTTGGAGATGCCTCAGCCAAAACCCTCTGCTGTCATTTACATAGCCCAGACTCCATGCAAAAGACTTGCTCACACAAGTTTCCTGTATTTATGCAAATAACATACTGGTGAAGCTCTACTCCAAATCATTTACGTCTGGCATCAACTGATATCAGCATAACCGAGATTTCTGAAGTTTGATAGTGAGCTTCTTCACTGTTTTATTTAAACTTTTCTTACGGGAACCTGCACTATAGCCAAATGTACTCACTGTCACAGTGAACCTGAATTTTTTTGCATTACTTGCAACGTGCTCTGAAGCAGCTGAAATGCCCTTTTCCAATGGGCATATCCCAGTTCTCCACCATAATGTAGGAGGAAGCAGAGTGACAGAGGTAAGAGACTGAGAGTGAGGTGCCATATTAGATGGCAGCACCCCACTCACTATTACACCAAATGGCAGTGCTACATTTGTGCTTGTTTTATGCTTTTCTTATGTAGACAAACATGCTCCACAGGAAATTTTTTGGCATAAATTCCTCTTGGCAAGAGCAGCACAGAAACTAGTGTAAATTTTAGTGCAATTTCTGTGTATCTGCAATCCAAGAAATTTGGGGTCAACATGTTTCTGTGTGACTTCACAGGCTGGAGGCTTAGGGCGGAATCGTCCAGTCCCATTGGTTTGGACATCATGGCAGGCGGAGGGGGGAGGGTTTGGCCTGAGTGTCAGAAACCGGTTTCACACCGGTGTGAAAGTGCAGCGGCTCCATCCAATAGTGTCCGCCATAGCAGAATGCCAATCCCACTAGAGGCTGGCATGAACAGTATTTGCATCCTGGTAATGGGAGGCAAAGCAAGGCCCAACCAGAATCGTCCCCCCCACCCTCGATTTACCGTTATGTGACGGGAAACCATGCCGGCCCAGAACATGCCTGAACAAGTGTGACAAGTAGAAGTCGGCACTTACCGTTAGGGTCTTGCTAAGATCATGGATCATGGACATCTGAGGAGCAGAAGATGCTGGAGCCCTACAGCTACCGGACCCTAGAGGAACACATGCATCACATGCTGGGTGGATGCACATGGCTCCACCTCAAGGCAGCTCTCGGAAGGTGGGAGGTCTCTGTTGATTCTTCAGGACATCACAGTCTTGACCATGGGCTGCTACGGATGATCGGGGAGCGGGGGCGAGAGGAAGGTCCAGCTGTGAATGAGAGAGGAAAGTGTACTGGGCGGGAATGAGGTTGGGAGGGGGTGTATGAATGTGTCGGGGTGTTAGGTTGGGTGTGGGTGACTAAGATATCAGGGGCTCTGAGGTTGGGGTGGGGAAAGAGAGTGTCTGGGATGAGAAGGGAGTATGGGGGAGGAGGGTGTAATGGGGGAGAATGCTGCATGAGGAGGTAGTTGTAAGGGGGGAAGGAAGGTATAAGGGAAGGAGTTCGGAGGGGGAAGGCATCTGGATGGAGGTGGGAATTCAGAGAGGGGAAGGTGTCCAGGGGAAGAAGGGAGTAAGGGTGGAGGAGGAGGGAATAAATATGGAAGAGTGAGTAAGGGGGGAGTGTCCAGGAGGGGTCTTTGGAGCCAATGACTGCCTCTGGGGTATGAACTGTGGTTGGGACTGGTAGGAGGGAATGGTGAGTGTGAGAGGGGACAGAGGGAACCGGTAGGGTGGGAGGGTCAAGGTGGCAGTAATGGTAGAAAGGATGGCAAGGGTGTTTGGTGAGGACTCAGAAGCAGCCATGGAGCCTGGGGGTGGGAAGGAGGAGGACGGTGAGGTTAATGTGGATGGGGGTGGAATTCTCAGGACACCTGGGAATTCACCTGGACATCCTGGAATGAGAAGGATTTGTGTTGCTAGGTGATGGTGGGGAGGTGGAAGGTGATGCCAGGGTGGTCCACAGTGATGGGGGAAAGGAAAAAGGTGACTGGGGGAGGGGAAAGGGCTGGGGAATTTACGAGAAACTTAACAACTACCATTTCGCAGAAATCGAAAGTGAGCAGAGCCTCGTGTTGGGCGGACACAGGTGCTGCATGGGAGTGTGATCAGTGGGTGGGCGGAGATGCAGGTCAGCTCAGACGGACAACTGAAAGAGAAACCCAGCAGGCAGAATGGAAACTGCTCAGGCCATTGAGATGAGTGTGATGCGTAAAGGATCTGCGTGCATGGGAGAGTGCTTGGACAAGGCTCTGATAGGCCCCGCCACATACACGCTTCTTCCTTCAGAATCACTTGTGGCTCGGCTGCGTGCAACTGAACTGCCATTGGGGTGGGGGGGTAGGGAATGCAGATGAAGGATTCACAGAGCCTGTCAATGAAGTTGAAAGACAACATTGCACATTATTCAGTGTATTCAATAATTTTCAGATTATGAAGTGACAAAATGTGTTCACCTGGACAACCACTTGTGATCAGAATTTCTTAACTCTTCTAGGCCTACCACTTCTTTTAGGTGCTGCCCTGACATCCGCAGCAGGGGTGGAGACAGCCTGTGCAATGGTTGGCCCGGTTGCCTCTGATGACTTCAGCATGTGTCCTCTGAGAGCTGAGGCCTTGAGGACGCCGGCTTGCTTAGGCTGTCCTCCTGTAGACCAACTGCTCCCCCTGCAGTGACAGTGGACGAGGTTGAGCAGGGACAGGCAGAGGGGACTCGGAGGGAGCAGGCAGCCTCTGAGGTTCCTGAATGAATGACCCAGGGGAGTTCAGCTACCGCTCCTCCTTCCTTTGGGTGCTCGAAGGCCCTGGCTTGACTCCTTGAGGGGAACGAGCCCCTCATTCCTCTCAGCTCCTCTCTGAGCTGTGCCAAGTCAGGAAGTAACAAGCAGAAGCTGTAGTATCTTCCAGCATCCAGAATGGAATTTCCAAGGGAATAGACACTCATACTGGCATCTTTCTGGCAAGTGGCTGATGGAGGCTTTATCAACATAGAGAACAAGCTGATGGTTCATCCTCTCAGCACCAGAGGTTACCTGATTTGTGTGATTAAAGCTAAAGGTGGACTTACTCAGAGGGAATGCATATGAAGAAAAATGTCCGAAAGAAGAAAGTATATTAATAACAGGAAAAAACACAACAGCCAATCAGTTGATGCGATTACTACTCTGGTCATTATTCAGTATCCCATTTGCTTCTTCTTGTATGAGTCCAAGCCTCCAGCTTGTGAAGTCACACAGAAACATATTGACCCCAAATTTCCTGGATTGCAGTTACACAGAAATTGCACCAAAATTTACATCAGTTTCTGTTCTGCCATTGAGGACTTGTTTGCCAGAACCCTGTCTGCTGAGTATTTCAAGAGTCCCTAGCAGGTCTACACAGCAACCGAAGCAGCCCAGGGCACAAGGAGTCCCACTCTACATCTCCTTGTTTTGAACAAGGCTTTCTTACTCATTGCCTAGGTTGCACAGTGAGTACGAGGGGATGGATTTTGGAACCCACAGCAACATACTGAAAAAGCTTGAACACATCATAGTTTGTTAAGTTCCAAACCAGCCCTCATGATGGTCTCAAATTCATTAGTAGACTGTAAACCAGGCTGGATTTAATGAAGGCAACAGGGGTCTCATCTGTTGGCTGGAGAGTTGGCGGGAGCCCGCCATCACCTCTTTTAGGGAAGGTCCGCCACACATTGTGCCACTCAGGTACTTAACAGGCCTTTGGTTGGGATCAAGGACCTCGGTGGGGGAGTAGCTTGGAGATGGGCAAAAGCCCTGCCCACCAAGAACTGCCAGCCAATCAGGGGCTGGCAACTTTATTGACTGGCAGCACCACCAGGAGGCGGTTGCTGTTGCTGGTAAGGCACCCACCCAAGGCCTAGGATCGTCGGTGGATCCCAGGCCACAGATGAATAATGGCAGGAGGGGCATGGAGGAGCAGGGAGGAGGGGGTTGGCAGCAAGGGCAGGGGTGGTGGCTCTCAACCATGCCAGGTCCCTCGATCAGTCACTGATTGTCTTTGAATGAGGGACCCAACCTTGTAGTCCACAGGCAAACATACCTGGGTTTGCTTGTTTGGTTCCCCACAGGGCGAGACCCCACCTATGCCAGCAAAAGTAGCAGGGTGAAGCCTTTAAGTGAGCATTAATCGCCCACTTAATGGCCTTAATTGTCAGTGGGGTGGGAAGGCTTTCTGTGAGTGGGAGCCCCCACCCACTCCCTCCCACCTGATTAGCTGCCCCGCCATCAAACCTGCCATGGGGGTGGGGGGGGAGGGCATTAAATTCCATCCACCATGTTGTAAAAATATTAATAAAGTATCAGATGATGATGAATCTGATGGGGATTTTTCACTCATTCATAGAGAAGCAACAATATTCCAAGATCTGCTCATGATTAATCAGAATTGTCATGAGTAGATTTAGCCAGTGAGAATAGAATGGAGCAAACGCAAGTGTCAGACAAGAATGTGAGACAGACAGAGGAAGTAGCACAAGATCGTGGATGGTTGGTGCAGCATCATTCAGGTACATTTTTAGTCCTGAGATGATTTTAAAACCTGCGGAAAAAAAAATGTAATGGAGGATATGGGAAACATGGGCCAAGTATTCTCTCTCGAGTTGGGTCCGGAAATGTCCCAACTCTGCACACCCAACACGGGAGAAAGTGCCCTGAATCTTCAAATTTTCATTTCGCTGGGGTGGTTGGGGCAGGGGTGGGGTGGCTGCAGGGCCAGTGCTAACTGGAGTCAGGCCCACTGTCCCCAGAAACAGTGCGGTGGCTACCTCAAGGGCTGCTGAGTGCTGAGGCGGGCTGGTTAAAATGCCCATCTCAGTGTCCTGGGACTTCATCCTAGTTGTAATAAAAGCAATAAAATGAAAAACAGCCCTCACTACTCAGACCCCCTTATGCTCCACACATTCCCATTGCCCCATCCATGCCAACATGTGCCTCCCATCCATTCCCCATGGCCCCTTATACCTTCCATGCTAACTTAGTGCCAAATAATGCCAATTCATGACTGCCCACTCAACACAATAGCCCTTTATAGCCCCATACCAACCTAGTGTTAACTCACGCCCCCATATCCACCACCTTTTGCCATTACACCCTCCATGCCAACTCACTCAGTATCCACTATGGGCAGACATCAGCAATCATGCTGAGATGAAATAAAATACTTCACTGTATTAAAAAGCACACTCTTATTGATAAAAACCCATTCAATGCATTCAAATCCCTTCAAGTACTTAATCCCTTATTTAAAAAAAACAAATGTTTGTATTCATAGCCCCATGCCAAAGATAGTTAATCCCTTTATAACCATGGACTTGTCAATCAAACTTTGAATGTACAGGCTCCCTGTAATTTAAGGAAAAGGAGTTTCAGATAATGTTGCAGTTGTTCAGAATCAGCATATACATCACTCATGGAGTTAACATCCTTCTGTATCATTATGTGGACTAGTTAATTGTGCAGTCCCAACAAAGATATGTGGAAAATAGTTGCCTTGTTGCTCCTGCTCCCATTCATATGCCACCATATATATCTGCAAAACAGCTTGTCGGCTGAGTTTAAGGGCTCTTGTTGTAATACAGCAATAGTCTTTGGTTTCGTGGTAGTATTTCTGCCTCCGAGTCTGAATTTGAGCCTCACACCAGACAGACCCAGCACGTGGAGACTAGAATATTATCTCTAAATATTGGGTTGACATCCAGCAGGGTACATACACATTCAGGCTGAGTGACCACTGGCTCAGTGGTTGTAATTCCCACTTCTGGGAAAGAAGGGTTGAGTGTGGACAACTCCAGTGAGAGTAGACCAGAATACCAGCTCTGAATAATGAATAGATGTCCAGTGGTGTAATTATCTCCAATGGGTTCAGATGGCACCCTTCATCATAGTGAGTGGCTCAAGAATCTCATATGTGAGGCTTTCAGTTAGGACCTGTCCTTGGGTGGGACACAATGGAAAAAACCATATTATTATAATTCAAACTCAAAACCTAGGATCTGAAATTCAGAAATGCATAGCTGATTATTTTGTGTTACAATTACTCTTTCTAATCATTAACCATCACAATAACTTGCTTCAATAATTAATGAGCAGTTTGGCTATAAATGTATTCAGTAAACTGTTTTATAATATTCAGGTCCTAAAATGATGATTTTGATGTTTTGCATGTTTCATGTTGTCAGGAGGCATCTTGTTCACTGATGATATTTAACAATCAAGCTTCCAAATGCCTGCAAGTTTCCTATTAAAATATTTCAGATTTATATTGGTAAAATTCTATTTAAATGACCACAGAGAATGTTAGCATCAATCTCCAGTCCTTCTGAAAATCTCACCTGAGTGTAAGGCATACAAAGTAAATACACCAATATAAAGAAATAGGTTAAAGCTATATTTAATGAACACACACAGAACAAACTAATGAGGGATTGTAATGATCACTGGGGTGGCAGGCAGTCACATGAAATGAACCTATGCATCTATGAGGTGTCCGTGCTTATCATTAATTCTAAAAGGAAAGAAATGAGAGGTTAAAGTGTTGTGGGTTTTGACAGGAACTGTATAAGGAACTTGGTAATAATTAGCTTCAAATAAGTTGTGTTGTGTAGCTTCTAGTTACAGACTGTCAATGCTGACTGTCACTGGTCGAACTACAGAACATGTTTTTGTGTGAGCAATATAGCTTCAAGGGTGAATATAATGGAGGTGTCCACTTACTACTGAATACTAATTGCAAATTAAAGAATAACTCTTGAACTGTTGTTATCTTCGTGTTTAATGATGAAAAAGTCCATACTTAATAAGCAACTATTAACTCTAGTTTAAAAAAACAAAGGATTTCATTGTATGCCTCACATTGGGAAATTATCATGGGGTTCATTTAAGCTGTACCCTGTTTGTGCTACCTTGTTCGAACTACAGTTTTCATGTCCAGGATCAAGCACTCCTCACACATGCATGTGCAGACTCATCTAGGAATGGGTGAGCCTCAGAAGTGTTAACCCAGTGGTCATGTGATCAAAACTGATTTCAAGGAGTGCATTTCCCAAGGACCCAGCAGATCTATCAGAACCATCCATCGTCAGCCAGTCTGAGAACCAGACTCTGAAATTAGCTGCAAGTCATCAAGCAGCCAAAGCACTTAACCTGTTCCAGTTGAAGAGTTCACCTGAGAACCAACCTCCTAGATATTCAATTACAAAAAACAACTCAACATGCTGTGAACCTTTCATTTTACAAGACACTCACTTCAACTTTAAATCTTCAAATCCATTCAAGAAACCATAGGCCTGCCATTTGTGAGACCGGAAATCATAAATCAGAGACTGAATTAACTGTAATTTGTAAAAATGCGCTATCCTTAACTGTATCTAACCTTTTTGTGTCTGCACACACGCGTGAGACTGAATGGGTGAAGTTGCATTAATTTGCAGTATATGTGTGAGAATAAATAAAGTTATTTATTTTAAATGCACAAAAGCATGCTGCTGAATTATTTAATTGGAATACGCACTCTAAGGGTAAGAAAAGACAAACCTTTTCCCATAAAAACATACTGATTACAGGCTGTAAAATAGCAAATACATATCTCAGAGAATCGCTGGGGATTGGGAGAGAGTGTTGCTGGGGATCAGGGAGAGACTCGCTGGGGATTGGGGTGAGACTCGCTGGGGATCAGGGAGACTCGCTGGGGATCATGGGAAGAATCACTGGGGATCAGGGAGAGACTCGCTAGATCAAGGATAGACTCGCTGGAAATCGGGGAGAGAGTTGCTGGGGATCAGGGAGAGATTCAGTAGACCAGGGAGAGGCTCGCTAGGATCAGGGAGAGAATTGCTGTGGATCAGAGAGAGCCTCGCTGGGGATCATGGGAGAGACTGGCTGGGGATCATGGAGAGACTCGCTGGGGATCAGGGAGAGACTCGCTGGGGATCAGAGGGACAATCGCTGGGGATCATGGAGAGACTGGCTGGGGATCAGGGAGAGACTCGCTGGGGATCAGGGAGAGACTTGCTGGGGATCAGGGAGAGTCTCGCTGGCGATCAGGGAGACTCACTGGGGATCAGAGGGACAATCGCTGGGGATCAGGGAGAGATTTGCTGGAGATCAGGGAGAGACTCGCTGGGGATCAGGGAGAGACTCGCTGGGGATCAGAGGGACAATCGCTGGGGATCATGGAGAGACTGGCTGGGGATCAGGGAGAGACTTGCTGGGGATCAGGGAGAGACTCGCTGGCGATCAGGGAGAGACTCGCTGGGGATCAGAGGGACAATCGCTGGGGATCAGGGTGAGACTCGCTGGGGATCAGGGTGAGACTCGCTGGGGATCAGAGGGACAATCGCTGGGGTTCAGGGTGAGACTCGCTGGAGATCAGGGAGAGACTCGCTGGGGATCAGGGAGAGACTCGCTGGCGATCAGAGGGACAATCGCTGGGGATCAGGGAGAGACTCGCTGGTGATCAGGGAGAGACTGGCTGGAGATCAGGGAGAGACTCGCTGGGGATCAGAGGGACAATCGCTGGGGATCAGGGTGAGACTCACGGGATCAGGGAGAGACTCACTGAGGATCAGGGAGAGACTCGCTGGGGATCAGAGGGACAATCGCTGGGGATCAGGGAGAGACTAGCTGGGGATCAGGGAGAGACTCGCTGGGGATCAGGGAGAGACTCGCTGGGGATCAGAGGGACAATCGCTGGGGATCATGGAGAGACTGGCTGGGGATCAGGGAGAGACTCGCTGGGGATCAGGGAGAGACTTGCTGGGGATCAGGGAGAGTCTCGCTGGCGATCAGGGAGACTCACTGGGGATCAGAGGGACAATCGCTGGGGATCAGGGAGAGATTTGCTGGAGATCAGGGAGAGACTCGCTGGGGATCAGGGAGAGACTCGCTGGGGATCAGAGGGACAATCGCTGGGGATCATGGAGAGACTGGCTGGGGATCAGGGAGAGACTTGCTGGGGATCAGGGAGAGACTCGCTGGCGATCAGGGAGAGACTCGCTGGGGATCAGAGGGACAATCGCTGGGGATCAGGGTGAGACTCGCTGGGGATCAGGGTGAGACTCGCTGGGGATCAGAGGGACAATCGCTGGGGATCAGGGTGAGACTCGCTGGAGATCAGGGAGAGACTCGCTGGGGATCAGGGAGAGACTCGCTGGCGATCAGAGGGACAATCGCTGGGGATCAGGGAGAGACTCGCTGGTGATCAGGGAGAGACTGGCTGGAGATCAGGGAGAGACTCGCTGGGGATCAGAGGGACAATCGCTGGGGATCAGGGTGAGACACACGGGATCAGGGAGAGACTCGCTGAGGATCAGGGAGAGACTCGCTGGGGATCAGAGGGACAATCGCTGGGGATCAGGGAGAGACTCGCTGGGGATCAGGGAGAGACTCGCTGGGGATCAGGGAGAGACTCGCTGGGGATCAGAGGGACAATCGCTGGGGATCAGGGAGAGACTCGCTGAGGATCTTGGGAGACTCGCTGGGGATCAGGGAGAGACTTGCTGGGGATCAGGGAGAGACTTGCTGGGGATCAGAGAGAGATTCGCTGGGGATCTTGGGAGAGACTCGCTGGGGATCTTGGGAGACTCGCTGGGGATCTTGGGAGAGACTCGCGGGCGATCAGAGGGAGAATCACTGCGGGTCAAGAAGGAAGCCACGGGCGATCAGAGAGAGAGTCGCTGTGGATCAGGGGAAGAGACTCACTGGGGATTGGAAAGAGACTCAATGGGGATCATGGGGGGGAGAATCGCTGGGGATCTGGGGAGAAACTCTCTGGGGAACCTAACTCCTGTTTATACATTGGCCCAAGTCATCCAAAAAGTGGCAATTGCCATCAAATTGGCACTCCACTCCTACTTTTCTGTGCTGTGCCGGAGAACCGCATTTCTGTCTGGGACTTCCATCCCAACTCCGCCAGAAATGCGAGTATACCAGAAATGGAATAGCTTCTTCCTAGTGCTGGATTGTCAAGGTAAGACAAGCCATGTTCCTGTTTTATGTATTTGCTGCCTAATTCAGGTAAGTAGGTAAGATGGATGAGGGGTAGGGTGGCAGCTGGGTAGGTTGATGAGTTCAGGTTGAGTTGGGGGTGAGTTGGAGCATCGGGGGGGTGATTTGCGGGGTCAAGAATGAATCGGGTGGTGAGGTTGAGACAGGTCTGGCTGGGGTTCAGGGAGGCATTGGGGGTCAGTGGTTTAGTTGGGTGGTGAGGTCAGTTCAGGTCAATCAAGAGAGGAGTCGGCGTGTTTAGGAGTTGCGGGCGGAGTTGGGTGATGAGGTTGAGTCAGGTCGGGGGAGTCAGGGATCAAGCTGGGACTCGGGTAATGAGGTCGGTTCAGGTCGAGTTGTAGGGGTCATGGAGTTGGGGAGGATTTGAGGCTTCTGGAGGGAGCTGGAGATTTGTTGGGGGAGTGTCGAGGGGGAGTCGGGGAGGCAGTCAGTGCGAGTGATTGGAGGATCAGTTGTATAGTAACCCAGGAGTTGGATGAGGATTTTACTCTCTAACATTTCCTGGTTAACTATTCGGGTAAGTAAGTTGGAACTGTCCAAAGCCTTCAACTCTAACTCAGAGTTGAAGGCTTTTTCAGAGGGTCCGAGGGGTAGAGGAATTGTCCATCAGAGGTTCAAACTTCTCAGGCAATTCCCACGGAGTCATTGCATTGAGACTTCCAAGGGGTCCCATGGAGCTTCTTGAGGTGGGTGCGTGGGGTAGTGGTACATCTGGAGATTGGATGATCTGGACCATTAATTCATATGGTAATATCTGATTCATTTTAAGTTGTTCCACTTAAAGTCACACTTATAAAGAATGTAACTAAAGCTCATGCCCAGAATCAGGGCCAGGCTCATAGGCATTGGGTGGAATTATCCCAGGATTGCACTAAAGTCCAGCCTTACGCACACCTCTCAGTGCTTCCAGCCCACAACTGCTGCAAAGAAGACATGGCCCCGAAAGGCAAAAAGACTGCAGCCACCAGGTTCAATGACACGTCCCTTGAGCACCTTTTGGATGCAGCAGAGGCCCGCTGTGATGTCCTCTACCCCCGCTCTGGCCCTAGGATGGGCAGCAACCTCACAAATCCGGCTTGGGAGATGGTGGCAGCGGTGGTCAGTGCCAACGGGCTTCAAAAGAGGACAGCAACCTAGTGCCGCAACAGGATGAATGATCTCCTCCATTCCGCCAGAGTAAGTCACTCTTCTCATCACTCTCAGTTCAAACACTCACAAACCCATCACACATCCACAGGGCCCTCACTCACTGCTGGTTCAAGGGACATCACCATTCACTCTCACACACACACCTCCATTGTCTTCATCCTGCCCATGGAACCACTCACCACCCAGACAAGCCAGGCATACTTATCATTTGGCCTGGAAGGTGTCCTGCTTGTACTCTCTCCATCTCTATTCATGCAGGACAAACTGGCACACAGGAAGAGGGAGAGGACGCAGAGCGGTGGAGGAATACCTGAAATCAAGGTCCTCATGGACTTTGAAAACAGAACCATCCAGCTGGCCGGGGATGATCTGGACCAGTCCTGATGACGAGGTCAGCACTGCTCTACCAAGTGAGGATCCAGCAGTGCAACATCCAGCAGACAACCAGGCTGTGAGTGATGTGTCCTGTTTCACAGGCCACTGCCAGGCACTAATTATCTCCCCTTGCTTCCGCAGGCACATCTGGGAAACAGCTAACGGAGTCCACAACCCAGGGCTTCCAATCAAGCCCAGAAGAAACCTCTGAAGAGGAATCTAGAGGCACCCTCCCTGAAGTCCGGTCACAGTGCTCACCCACACGCTCCACCAGCGCAGAGACACACACCTCGGTGGCACCTAAATTTACAGCAGCCTCTGGACAACAATCTGGTGAGCACATTGCACTGTCTGATCCACAGCAGGCAGAGGCAGGGACTTCCCAGGTCCCAGCACTCGAAGGACTGTTGGAGGCCAGAACGTTGCAGAGTCCGAGTCAGATGATGAGCCTCTGGACTCGGTCATGTCACAGTTTCTGGAGCTGCAAAGGCAAGCTCGGGAACAACAGGAAGAGATGTCTGCTGCACTCCTCAGATTGCAAGGCACGACGGAGGAGTCCGTCCGTCTTCAGGCTGAGGTGATAGCTCCGGCATTGCATCGCACCGAGGTCAACACTGGCAGGAGGGCAGCCGCCATGGAGACCTTGGTCCAGGACATCACTCCTGCACTGCTGCACAGGCTTAACTCCATCGCTGACACCATAGTTGGCCTCTAACAGTGTGTAAGCAAGATGGTTCTGGGGCACCTCGATCTCACTCCAGCCAAACCTCCTCCCCATGGAGTCAGTCAGGGGCTCTTGCCCACCCATAGGGAGGAGGATCAGCAGGTCTACCCCCCGGGGTCACCCATCCAGGTGATTCTGGGAGTGTCTGGCCCATCTGAATCCCCTCTTCCTGTGACCTCAGCAGCTCCAGCTCCACAGCTCGGGGACAGTGCGACTGTCACACAGCAGGACCCCGAAAGCAGGTTGGGCCCTTCAGGTCTCGGCCCTTCAGAGGACGCCTGCCAAGGTCATCACAGACAGGGCAACACAGTCAGCAGGCTGCCTCCACCTCTGCTGTGGATGTCCAGGGAGCACCAAGGTGTAGTGTCAGGGTTAGGAAGGTTAAGAAGATGTAGTTGCACAGCCTGGGCATGGGTGTTAATCATTTGTACATACTGTTCACTATTGTCAATAAACTTCCAAGAATGTCTCCCTGCCAATGGCTTCTTGTTCTGATGGGTGGTGTTCTTGTCACTCAGATGTGAAGCCTTTCTGCACAACATAAAGGCAGGTGTCTCAGTCCAGGGCCTCTTCCCTATGCTTTGTGCAGCCTTCAGACCAAAGTGATGGTCCAGCCTCACACTCCCTGGACACAATACTGATACCTGCATCTCGATGGTGCTGGTCATTGCTGCCAGAATGTTGTGGGCAGCCATCGCAGAGTTCTCTCATTCTCTCTGTGTTCTCTCAACACATTTAAAGTGGGGTTGGCCCCCATCTCTTCAGCATCTGTGGCCAGTGATTCTGTGCTCCTGAAGGGCTCAGGTGCTAAAGGTGGACAAAGCATCAGAACTTCTAAAGTTTCAAGGCCATGTCCCTATAATATGACCCTGATCACAGAGCACAAATAAGCTGCCCTTGGCCAGACAGGAGTCAGACATTCTCAGAGGCTATATGAAGACTTATGGAAAGTCCTCACTGCATGTTGTCATCATCCTCCTGCAATCGAGTGACTTTTAGGGCCTCCACTGAATCTCCATGACAGGAGCATTCTCACAGAGGGTATATGCGTTGCCATAAGCCAGACTGTAGTCAAACGTTCATAGATGCAATGTGAGGATCTATGGTGTCTCCTCATTGCATATTGTCATCATCCTGTGCAAATCTAGCAGCTATCAGGGCCTCCCGAGCATGCCTGCCTCGTCTGGCCAGCGCGAGGGCCTCATCACCGTCATTGTTGCCTTCGAGGACCTCCTCACCCTCCTCCCCATTGGCATCCTCCTCATCGGATGAGACTTCCAGCTCCTCCATCTCCTCCTCAGCCAGCTCCTCACCCCGTTGCAGTGCCAGGTTGTAAAGGGTGCAGTAGGTGACAATGATGCGTGACACCCTTTGTGGGCTATATTGAAGGGTTCCACCAGACCAGTCCAAGCACCGGAATCTCATTTTCAGCATCCCTATGGTCTGCTGCACCAAGTTGCGAGTTGCTGCATGAGCCTTATTCTAGCGCCGCTCTGCTGCAGTCTGAGGCTGCTGCACGGGTGTCATCAGCTACTTCTTCCCGCAGACCCAACCCGCCAGCCTCTGTGTGATCCTGGAAGATGTCAGGGATCTGTGACCTACTGAGAATGTAGGAGTCGTATACACTTCCTGGAAACCGTGTGCAAACCTGCAGGATGTGTTTGTGGTGGTCTCACACCAGTGCACATCCGGCGAATTGAACCCCTTGCAGTTGACATGGTTGACCCCTTGTTGTGACGGAGATCTGAGCGCAAGTGAGTGCAATCAATAGCACCCTGCACCTGTGAGAAACCTGAGATCTTGGCAAATCCAATCGCTGTTGCACCCTGGCCCCGGGTGAGATGCACAAAGTTGTGTGCCCTCATGAAGGTGGCATCCGTGACCTCATGGATGCATTTGTGGCTGGAGGCTTGAGAGATCCCACAGGGGTCACCTGAAAGGAGCCGCTGGCGTAGGAATTGAGCACCGCAGTCACTTTCACAGCCCTGGGCACCAAATCCTTGTGTCCTCGTGACACCAAATCCTGCAGTAGCTGGCAGATGTGCCAGTCATCTGCAGGAATGAAAGGCGGCGTCTATAGACCCTGAGTCTAGCTAGGCGCCGACCAGCGACCGCTCGCTGTGGCTCTTCGGCAGCGTATGTGGGATCTCCAGCCACCCCTACTTCCAGAGGGTGCTGCTCCTCCCTCTGCACAGCCAGGAGCCTCAGTCACTCTCTTCTCCTTCATCTCTGCTCCTTGTACGCCACGAGGTATACAGCTTGTTCACCAGGCTCCATGCTCCTGATATACTCCTCCTGTAGGATGAAAGAGAGAGACACGTGGCTTAGCTTGGCTCTACTAAGAAACTCTCTTGGTTAAGTCTGAAAGCCCCTTAGTGGATCCCAGAGAGTGATGGCCACCACTTGGATGGGCAGAGTTTAGTGCGCTGCATGGCTGCCCAAAACCCCACCCTCCTCTGCCCCATTCCACCTGACTGATTGGCGGCAGCTTTGCCCATTGGATTACATGCTGTGCTCTCAGCTCAGGCACAGGCATTCTCCTAACCCACACTGCAAGGCTGCACTGTTGGCTTGAACCATAGGGGAGACTGGTCCAAACCGGGATGATGACATTACAAAAGGCTGTGAACATCTCCACCAGTGACTGGTCCATGGCCAATTTTAACAAAGAGATTGTACAACGTGCCCCGTCACCCATCTGTTCTGCAGTCCACTAAAATGATCATTCCTTTGCAGTCTGTGCCTGAGGGGTGAAAAGCTCTGGAGCACTTGGTAGCACTTTGATGTCTCTGCGTTGCTTGAATGGGCAGATAAGCTAGAGGCCCAACTCCAATCACATCAATGTGGCTGCTGAACTGTCTCAGCTGCAGAGGAATGGTCACATTATACAAGGTTTCCCTAATGCGTGGCCGCTTCCCTCGCCCACCAGTACCCCCGCCCGCCCCCCCCCGCCCCCCCAACCCCAACCCTGCACGTGCTTGTGCGCTACCTTCAACTGAAGGGAAGCCCTTGCCTCCCCCCCCAACCAAGTCGCCTCAACCGCAGGACAGCCCTTGCCCCCCTGCCCCCCTCCAACATACCTAACCCTTGAAGTCCAACCAGCGACTGGGGCGAGCACTCCACAGCGTTACTGTGTATTCACCTCCAAGTTCCCCTCAAAGTGCAGCCCGCCAAGCACACGCCTTTTATATGCTGTTGTGAAACGTGTTGGAGTGCAACCACGCCGACATGGGCGGACAATCCAGTAGCGGAGGTGGGGACAATTCCGGCGGGTTGGGCTTATAACGACATGGAGATGTCTTACAATGAGGTCCCTGACGTCCGATGGCGAGAAAAGCAGTCCACCATCGGTGGCAGAGCAGACGATCGCAAACTGGTTTCAGGATGTCGTGAAACCGACTTTTGGCCTTCTCACCATATTGTCCGCTCATGCCACCGAACACACCCACGCCAGTGGGCACAGAAAATCCTGGCCATTAAGTGAGAAATTATTGTCTACAGTTAACACAACTGGTACTAGAAGTCCATTTAAGGCCATTTTTTATCTTTCACATTTCTATGGATGTAAATCTATCTTCCTATGAACATTTAAAAATACTGTTCACTTGTAATTACATTGTGCAGATTTATAGGCAATCCCTTTTTTCTGCTATTTTAATGGAGGCATTAACCAATTTATATTAAACAACTGAATAATAGAAAAAAAGAGTTTTATTTGAGCTCGTTAAGTGCTGTCTGATAATCTCCATAGTGTGATTTTAAGGCACATATGTTTTGGGTTTATTTGCCACTAGGTTTGTTTTAAAGTGATGGGCATTGAAAACAATATACCTTCAGCAGGAACTTCCTTGAGGATTCTCGTGATCAGCAGTGTAACTACTGGGTAGAAATTTCTCTATCCAAGGTTTCTGCCTGAAACACCTACCAGAGTTAAGGCAGCCTATCAGAAGAATTGCTGAGGTGATTGCAAGCAATTGTATTTACAACAAAATGCAAAAACCTATTTGTATATCTCTATTAATTTTACAATTTTTTAACCACATTTTTACCCAGTCTGTTCATTTTTCTCCTACATTCCAGTCCTTCTTTATGGTTTTTATCTACAGTCTGAGGCTACAGGGAAAATGTCAAATAATTTTGAGCATCTTCTGCTACATGTAGTGTTGTTTTATTGAGTGGGTCCTGTTTGCTTAAGTAGATTCACGCTGCTTCAAAGCATCAAATTTGTTTATGTTTAAAAAGAAAGTTGCAAAAATAAGAACACTGTGGGAAAGTAGATAATTCAAATGGGTTATAATAGCACTCATGGCACTAGGATAGCCTTAATAAATTGTCTTTGTGTCTATTTTACTTCAATTTACTGCATTCCCATGCCCCACCTATATTGCAGCTCATGCTTGCACCACATTCAATCATCCATGGACTCCACCCCTATTCTCTCACCTACTTTCCCATAGCTGTGCAGCACCAGGTTCCCTCCAGCGCCTCAACCCAATGACAATTCTTCACATGATTCAGGCAGTGAATGTCAATAGGGTATTCAAACTTGGAGGGGAAATCACAGCTAAACTTTAGCCTGTCCGCAACTTACATACTACCTAGCAGGCAACGCTGACTAGAAATCAGTAGTACCAGCCCACAGTACTTTTTTCCAACCTTCGAGGGTACTTAGAGCCAATAGCAGCACTACTTTTGAACAGTGTAATATAAATATTATACATTATCATTTGATCTTTGATGAGATTGGCACTGGACCAGAATTGAACATGATTTTCCAGATCTCTGACTCAGGCCTAGACTAAACAGTATAGCTGCCACTGGAGAGATGAGGGCAAAACTCAAGCTCATGCTAAGACTCAAGGCCAGGCTAATAGACTTCTCGTGATTTGGCGGCAATACTGTCTCATCATAGCTAACAGCAAGAAGTCAATTATTCCTTCCCCTCTAAGTGATACAATTTTCTGCCAAACAAGCCTTCAGCGTACAGTCCCATCTAGAACAGACAAGACTCTTCATAATTAAAGCCAGAAAATTCATCTGTCAGACAATCCAAGTACGTGACCCCTGGACTGTGAAGCATGGGCCCTGATCGGTACATAACCAGATTGCTGGCTGTCTTATTCATTTTGACGTAGAGACGCAGTCTGTAAAGGGTTCATATGCCCCTTAGAAACTGTGGCTGCAAATTCTGAAAATGCATACAGGAAATTGATCCTCAGACAGATGATAAATAGTTAAAAATAAGAGAGGTAACACAGAGAAAACGAATGAAAGTCAAGAAATGGTGGAGATGGATTTGGTGGCAAGGGACATATATCACTGGATTCTGTGAAAGGTTCTCAGTCTTAAATTAAATACAAATGTTTGTTCATTTGATCCATATTGTACACAATGCAGTATTTTATGTGTGTTAATCCGACATGAAAGAAATGCGGGAAATGCTGGTTGTAGAAGTGAATTCAATCACTGGCTCTGAGGGGTTCAAATACTAGTCAGGAAAGGATAGATGTAGAGCTTGGGGCTTAGTCCATTCATTGGATTTTATATTTATGGACGCCTTTCCAGATTTTCCCAGCACAAACTCTTTTTCTTGAATCTCTTAGTGCTAACAATAACCCCTAAAATATTTAAAAATATAACATTTATAAATTATACACTTTCCTTCTATTCCTCTGAAGTAATGAAATGTAGGTTTGTAACGTATCTTACAGTCGCAACTTACTTTATTTTCTTTGGCCTTTGTTAGCATATGTGAAAATGACTCAAACAAGAATTACGTTAAACAATCCATTGATGTTAATTCATTTTATGCTGCACCAGGTGCATTCATGGATGATTGCATTAAATTCTTAGGCAGTAGTGTTATGCTATTGGATCCTGGCATATCGGTGCCAGATTTTATTATAATAGGTTAACACCTCCATTAAAATGGAAAAGCGAGAATTTCAGATGGACACATTATACATTGGTATGAAATCAATTGTTTTATCATTTATTTCTATGTCGATGAAGCAAACTTTTGGTGGCCCCTTCTGGTTGTGGCTGATTTGCTGAGCTTGAATCACTTTACATTGAACTAAACTCAACATTCAAATTGAGGGTGGTTCACCCCTTGCCACCATTTTGATGGTGTAATGAACAAATTCTTAGGAAATGATACTGCGGCTTTTAACTGAGATTGTCCACAAAACAACATGGAGAATAATTTCTTTATCTGCCTTTGCCCACAGTAAGAGTTATACCCTGTGTTCCTATCTAATCAGCACTTTGGAGCCAGGTAGGAAAACATTCTACAGTGCTAGGTAATAATTGTTCTATTAATTGGTGCTACCCGGGACATACAGAATGTAAAAGTTCCCAGTGGGTCCAATAATTAGCCCTTTCTTACACTTACATAGGATTAGCAGTGGCTCATCTAGATGAAACAAGTAATTAGGCAATTGGGCTTATTTAAGATACAGTATTTTTAGTTATCCAATTTGTGCAAAGACCTAAATGACTTGGAAGTGTCTCATGTCATTTAGCTTTTCATGTAGCTCATCGGGGGAGGTTGATCTGGTTGTCTGCCTGACATTCACAGCCTTGTCCCTGCCTGGATGGCCCTGTGGAAGGTGTTGGCTGGGACGCTTGAGAGCTTCCGTGACCAGCAGGCACCATAGAAACTGGAGTGCATGGTGGATGGTACAAATAATTATTTCAGTTCATCATTTCCCATGTTTTTGCTTAAATTCTATAAAAAGGGGGCACCTTTGGTGGATCGTTTCATTTGATGACACTCATGGGGCAACCCAGTGCTTGGGAGTACAGAACTTGAGTATTGCTGA
This sequence comes from Cetorhinus maximus, assembly GCF_964194155.1. Classification (NCBI taxonomy): domain Eukaryota; kingdom Metazoa; phylum Chordata; class Chondrichthyes; order Lamniformes; family Cetorhinidae; genus Cetorhinus; species Cetorhinus maximus. The sequence goes on from NC_135898.1 coordinate 49,429,924, forward strand.
AAAAAAGAGACATTTTCATCGAAGTTTTTTGTCTTGCACTCATTAGGACAATTCATAAGAATACCAAATGTAAAAGGAGTAAAGGGCTGGCAAGTGGACTCTGATTGGCAGAGGTGTTGCCATGGTGAATGCACCAGTTGACAGTGACTGACTGTTAACTGTCAAGCATTGTTTGAAATTTAGACCAGGCAGCTTGACTCTGATTGGTCAAGGCATGGCTCTGAGGAATGAAGCAACGGATGGCTGTCACTTATTTTGTTTAGCCAGAACAGACGCAATGTGTGTACATGTTCTTTCTATCTGCAAAGAACAGGGCCCTGTGCATTAATACTTGTAGCTTCCAGTACACACAAATGCGCCACGTTGTGAGGCCGATTGACAATCTTAAATTGGCTGTCAGCATAATTCTTAGCGCATTGAGGATCATTTAGAAAATGTTGTCCAATCACGGAATCACATCTAGGCCAGGATTTTCAGCTCAGCATGCAGGCACATGCCTGACATGTCCGAGTATGAAATATCGTGTGATATTTTGGTCGGCGGGCGCACGCAAGAGTCAGCAGCATATCCACTGACAATTAGGAGGCCTATTAAGGACCTTAATAGCTAATTAAGTTGAATTTTCTGCTGCCTGTCCAGCCTTGTGGTTTGTGGGTGGACGAATAGGCCAGGTAGCCTTTGCATTTTTTGCGAAACCTCATCCACAGGGGGTATGAGGTTTCCTACAGTGAATTAAAAAACAATCATTTTGTTTTACTCATTTTTAACATGTCCCTCTTCATGTGACTGAGTCACATGTGGGAACATGTTTATATTACTTGTTGATTCTACAATTTTCATTTAAAAAATCTTTAGCTCCCTAAGGCAGCTCTGTGCCTTCAGGGAGTTTTCAGTGAACAGACCCCGCGAATGCGCAAACTTCAGCGCTCGCACTCCTCCCACCCCCAGTGCTGATTCACAACCGCTCCCAGGCCCACATGTCACGCCTGCTGCGCCCACCCGAAGAAGGGAAAATCCTGCCCCGAATGTTGGGCACTATGTTCTGAGTTTTGCAAGCACGGGCTGGTTAGGTGCAGCCTGTACCTTGCCCATTGCGAGCAGCGGAAAGGACATGCTGTTTGATACAATCCGCTAGTCTTTGGGCCTAAATACCTAGCATCACAGTGGCACTGAAATTCATATACCACAATACTCATTTGTGTGATAGGCAGAAACTCTTTTTGGCTTGACAGCAGTATCCTGTTAGTGGCGAATACCACTCGCATTGCTGCTCAATAGTAGCAGCATGAAACAGCTAGCTTCACCTGTTGCTCAAATTTTGAGATACCTTGACCTTCAAGGGTAATCTGAGATGTACTGGGCACTTTTCTGCCAGGGGGGTTCTCTACCACGGTCTACCACAAGCCTACCTTCACTGGTCAATACATGCATTAGGACTCTTACAGCTCCATGCGCTATACAAACATGACACCAAAATAGGCCACATCAAAGACATCTTGCGGGATAATGGTTACCCTGATCTGGTCACTTCGCACTGTATATCAGGTAATCTCATGAACGGACCTACAGCCATCACTTTTGGCCCTGAAAAGTGCCCAATATGCCTCAGATTACCCTGGAAGGTCAAGGTATCTCAAAATTTGAACAACTGGTGAAGCTAGCTATTTCACAGTGCTACTATTCAGTCACAATGCGGGTGGTACTTGACACTAACTGGATGCTGCCGACAAAGCCAAAAAGAGCCTTTCCCTCTCACACAAACGAGCAATGTAGTATATGAATTTCTAGGTATGTAGGCCGTACATCTCAAAGACTGGCAGATCATATCAAACAGCATGTCCCTTCCACTGTTCGCAATGGGCAAGGTACAGGCCATAACCAACCAGCCTGTGCTTGCAAAACTCGAAATACAGTGTCCAACATCAGATGTGATTCTGCGAATGGACAACATTTGCTAAATAATCCTCAATGCGCTAAGAATTATGTTGACAACCAATTTAAGATTGTCAGTCAGGCTCACAGTGTGGTGCATTAACATGTACTGGAAGCTACATATATAAATACATGGGGCTCTGTTCTTTGCAGACAGAAAGAACATGTACACACATTGCGCCTCTTTTAGCTAAACAAAATAAGTCACAGCCATTCGTTGGCTCATTCTTCAGGATAATACCTTGACCAATCAGAGTCAAGCTGCCTGTTTTGAATTTCAAACAATGTTTGGCAGTTAACTGTCAGTCATCATCAACTGGTGCATTCACCATGGCACTTGCCAACCAATCAGCACTCTCTTCTCATACAGCATAAATTGTTGTTCCCTTTAATGTGGTATTCTTGAGAGTTGTCCTGATGAGTGCAAGGCAAAAAGCTTTGACAAAAATGTTTGTTTTTCCAGCAATACTCAAATGAACTTATCTTGACACATATAGGCATAAAGAATGTACCCTCATAATTTTCTTTTCTTTTTATTTATTTCATGGGATATGGGCATCACTGGTTAGACCAACATTTATTGCTCATCCCTAATTGCCCTTAAGAAGATGGTGGTGAGCTGCCTTCTTGAACCACTGCAGTCCACGTGGTGTAGGTACATCCAAAATGCTGTTAAGAAGGGAGTTTCAGGATTTTGACCCAGTGACAGGGAAGGAACGGCAATATAATTCCAGTCAGGATGGTGTGTCTTAAGTCAGCTTCTACAACTGACATTCATTCATCGATTGGTGATGCATTCATTATTGGCCTTTGCTTTAGGAGTATGTAGTTTTTATCAGTTGAACCGAGACACTAATGTACAGTGCAGTAGATCACATTGGCAGTAGCTAGACATGGGATGGTTCATGTCAGTAATATCAGTTGAAGTTGACCAGCTATACTCTAAAGTGGACTGGAAATGTGTATGTGATCCAAATCACAAAGATAATCGCTGTGAAGATTTGATTTAATAACAACAGTGGTTTCTTGAATTTGAGAGCTAACTTTGACTCTCATTCTTGATTCTGGTTTGCCCCAGGCATCAGATTTTGCAGTATTGGTTGAGAAAGCAGGGCAGGCTTTTTTTTAGTGCTGAAGTGAATAAAGCAAGAAGTATTGACAAATTCCATTGGAATACTGTTGATAAAAACAGTGTGGAGGAACACTTGGAGAACAGGAAGGATGTGCATTCAAAGACAAAGGCATCTGCAGTGAAAAACTCATTTTGATTATTATGGGTAGAAAATCACTAAAATGGCCAGTAAATCACTAATTGAACCAAACTGAGTTTGCTGGGCATCTAACTCCACCATGTTTCACTGGTTTAAAACTCTTATTGATTTTATTCATATCATACTGGGGAACAATGTGGTCATTGATGGATATGAATAATTATGTGCATATTCAGAAACTGCATTTAGTCTCATGTTACAAGATCTGTGTTACCATCCCCATAGAGACTGATAATGAATTTCCCAATGACCTTCACATGCCAAGATTTCATATTTTAAGACTTTTACTGCAACAAACCAACTAAATTCAACAGCAACTAAACATTACTCAGTAGCCAACTAATACACTAAACTACAGAAAGGGCATTCTCTAGTAAATTCTTAACACAACTGAAACCCCATGCCAAATTTATATGTTATGGCACATTCTCAGCAGATAAGTAGTCTTGTATCAAAAGTCCCAAATGTCTTCCAGCAATTCAGCAGATTATCTTCTCTCTGTGATGCCAGGCCAGAATTTTATGGCCCCAAAATGGCAGGGGCGGGGTAGTAAAATGTGGCGTGCCGTTCAAATGCCCATTGACTTCAGGGGGGCCATAAAATTCTGCTGGCATAAAATTCCACCCACAGTGTCCTTTTAAACAAGATCCCCTTCACTCATTCTTCGAAGCATACTTGAATGGACTCCTGGCAGCAAGGCGCCCTCTGGTGACTCCTTGGTCTTCAACTCTCCACAATAAGCTTCATTCCTTCAAACAGGAGTTCCATCCTCACCAGCACTCCGCTTGGTGATTAACCTAAAAGCAATCCTTTTCATCTGCCCGTCTTCCTCCCCAAAACTCTCTGTCTGGCTGCCTCTGAGAGTTTGAGAACCTGCAACCAGTAAGAAGCCGTCCCCTTCGGTGTTAAAACTGGCACCTGACTTACAATTAGGCTTGACCTGGGCCCACTGTCCCCATGGCAACCACATCACATGAGCCTGTTGCCGGGCAGAATTCAGTACAGCTTCACACCATTCTCCTATTCCAGGGTATTCTGTTTTACCTTAAATTAAAAGATACAGTTTAAAACATTGAAGCTTAGCAAGTCTAGTGGTCATAACAACTGTAATAAATGTGGTTAATTTCCTCATTGATACATTTTTGGTAGTTATTGTATGCTTTACAGCTAAGAGTTCATGGTCACTTGAGGCCAGGAGGACAATGCCACTGTGTAACACAATCCTACAAGGCACAAGAGTTCTCCAATCAAAACACCAAACCTATGGAGGATAGCCATTAACATTACTTAGAACAATAATGAATTATACATTAGTTACTTGTTTGCTGGCCCTATGCTACATGGAGAGGTTCAAATGCTCCAGATAAAAATCTATATTGTTTGCATGTCTTCACAGAACTTGTTCTTTATATTGACACCTAAGACTTAAATATGGCAGCCTCAATAATGAGGTGAGTCTTGCCCTGATTTTCAAAAATTTCCATTTCATTTCCATTTCCTACTCATAGTGTTTGGGATTCCATAATAATACTCTGTAACTCTTTATGTTTTATTTGAAGGTATTTGTGAATCATTTCATTGTTATTCGCTCTTGCCTCTGGACAATCAAAGATATTCCCCCCAGTGTTTACTAATGCTACTCCCATTCAGTCAACAGGAAGGAGGGCTGAAAGCAATACTATTTCTGGTGTTCTCATTACAAGTAGCAATTCACTGTCACTAGCACAATGCTCTAGTCCACCATTGTATTCAGGATGTATCACATAGAATTATTTCAAAGATACTTCACTTGCCTCTTGAAGCTGTGAAGAACTTAAAACACCATTTTCAAAAATTGTCGAAACCCTTCTGGTGATCTGGGGTTGACTCTGGCATAGGGTTAATGGCTGAAGGTTGTCTCCTTTCTTGAACTTAAGCGTTATAATTAACATACTTGTATAAAAAGGAATGGGAATCAGCAGTTTCAGGATCTATTATTGATGTGGGTTCGGAGAGATTTCTAGCAAGTGAGTAGAGGCTGGAGTGCCATGCAGGATCAGCAGTAAGTAGTTTTCCCAGATTGAGTGATGTACTGTAGGGAATGCAGGAAAACCAGTAAGTTCATTGAATTGTGTCACACCTGGTTTAAAAGGATTTAGTACTGTCATTAACTATAACATGGAAAATATTTAGTTCACAACACTGCTATCCCCTCCCTCCTAATGAACACCAGACTAGGATCAGATTTCTTGGACCCAAAACCAAGCATATCAAAAATGCAATGTTTTGGATGCAAATAAGGCACGCGATAAACACTAAAAGAGGAAACTGTTTGAAAACAATGATGTCCTTGTGATGCTTTATTTAAATGAGAAAGCAAAATGAAGCTATAAAAGAATAATATCCTCTCTCTAAAACACTTAAGTGCAAGACACCTCACACTGATTGTGAATCCGTTAAGCACCCTTCTTCTAAAACATTCATCAGCCTAATTTATTTCTGTTCACCTCTCAAATACAAGTAACCACAAAACCGCAGCTCCCTGCAGTCATTCAATAAGTGGATCAATAATATTTTATCTAAACGATAGAGGAATGAAAAAATAGAGACATGTGTACCACTCCCTCACATTAATTTCTCTCAAACAAACTCATAGTTTGCACTCAACAAAATAATATTTGGAAGCATGTAAGCAAGCAAAGAGGCCACTTAAAATGTGCAATACTTAAAGGCGCACTGCCAATATTCCACTTAGCATGAGTGCAGCTAAAATATTCTTCAGCTTGCCACTGGGCTGCCTTTGCAGGGATAAGATTTTAAATGAAAATTCTGCAAATTGACAAAAAGAAAGGAAGATGCCTCAATGTGTTCACACAGCTAATAAAGTGCAGTAACTTGCATTTGTATATTTTATTCATTCATGGCATGTGGGCATCACTAGCTTAAGAGTCAACCACATTGCTGTGGGTCTGGAGTCACATGTAGGCCAGACCAGGTAAGGACAGCAGCTTTCCTTCCCTAAAGGGGATTAGTGATCCAGATGGGTTTTTATGGCAATCAGCAATGGTTTCACGGCTATCATCAGACTTCTAATACCAGATTTTTATTGAATTCAGATTTCAGCATCTGCCATGGTGGGATATGAACCCAGGCATTACCCTGGGTCTTTAGAAACTAGTCCAGCAACAACACCACTATGCCACTGCCTCCCCATTTATATAATGCATTTTGCAACCACTGGATGTCTCAAAGTGTTTAAAGCCAATGAAGTGTTTTTTGAAGTATAGTTACTGTTGTTATGTAGAAAACATAGCAGCCAATTTGCACACAGCAAACTCCCACAAACAGCAATGTGATAATGACCAGATAATCTGTTTTTGGGGTGTTGAGTGAGAGATAAATATTGGCCAATTCACCAGGAATACCTCTCTTGCTCTTCTTCAAAATAGTGCCATGGGATCTTTTACTTCCACTTGAGCAAGCAGATGGGGTTCAGCGTCTCATCTAGAAGACAGCACCTCTGACATTGAGACTCTCCCTCTACACTGCACTGGTGTACCAGGCCACATTTTACACTCAGGTCTCATGGGCGGGCGCGCACCCGGCCCAATCAGGAGTAAAATAGTGGACGATGACGTCGGGTGAGTGTCCCGACATCATTGCACACTCGCGTGATATTTGGCTTGGCAGGCATGCGCAGGTGCCGGAGTGGCACCCACCATTAGTTAAGTGGCCACTTAAGGCCCCTAACAGTCCAAACTGACTGTGATTTTTCCTTGCCCGTGCGATTTTGCGCTCGTCGCACGGGCAAAACGGGCAGGCGGACAGCCAACATTTTCACAAACCTCATCCAAGGGCGGGATATAAAGGGTCAGCAGCATTGCCAGTGTGAGCAGTGAGGAGCTTTGGAGATAGTTTGCAGCTGGTTGCTAATTGGTACTTGGCAGCTTCATCTCTGTTTGGGACTTCAGTCATAGCATTTCTAGGCTTCATTTCAGGACTCATTGCTGTCTGCCAGGCCCTCAGAGGATTCAGATTGTGTGGACACTTCCAGGTATCAGGCATCCTTTCCTTACCTTGGGAATGGGGATTGTGGTCGCCGCTGGAGGCACCTCCTCTGAGGAGGAAGAGAGGGGCAGAAGCAGGAGGAGGCCAGGTGTCCCAATGCAGCTTCCAGGGGAGCAAGCTGTGGGAGGAGAGGCGCAGGCACAAGGGGCACAGGGCCAGCAGGTAGTCCAAGGCATAACGGGCTGCAGAAGGCACCACTATCCTGCTGCCAGGGCTTACAAGCAGCAATGCAGCTACCTCATTATGTCTGAGGTGCGATGCCAAAGGAGGCTCCGCCTCTCAAGGGAGAGCGTGAACTCCATTTGTCAGATGATTGGGCCTGAGATCAGCTCCAACTGTATGGGTGGACACCCCATACCAGTGGCTCTGAAGGTCACAGTGGCCCTCAATTTCTTTGCCTCCGGCTCTTTCCTGGGCTTAGTGGGGGATCTGTGTGTAGTCTCCCAATCAGCTGTCCACAGTTGCGTCAAGCTGGTGACAGAAGCTCTGTTCAGGTGGGCACTGACCTTTATTCTTTACTGTGCGGATGAGGCCAGACGGCTGAGTGAGCCAGAGGCTTCGCAGCCATTGCTGGGTCCCCCTGCATCCAGGGTGCTATAGACTGTACACATGTGGCCATCAAGGCACCAGCAGGTGAGCCCAGTGCCTTCGTCAACAGGAAGGGCTTCCACTCCATGAACATGCAGATAGTGTGTGATCACAGGATGCAGATTCTGCAAGTCTGTGCAAGGTACCCAGGCAGCTCCCATGACGCCGACATCCTCAGACACTCCCAGGTGCCTGACTGAATGGATGACTGCTGGGTGACAAGGGCTATCTGTAGAACAGGTGGCTCATGCTGCCTCTCTGCCATCCAAGAACAGAGGCAGAGAAGCGCTACAAGAGAAGTCATGCCTGCACAGGGCGGTTGTAGAGAGGATGATTGGTCTTCTCAAGATGTGCTTCCGATGCCTGGACCGTTCAGGGGAAGCACTACAATACTCCTCAGAGCAGGTGTTACTGTTAGTGGTTGCATGCTGTGCTCTCCACAATCTGGCACTGGCAAGGGGGGACCCACTGGAGGAAGAGGATCTTGACGCAGCTGCACAGGCCACAGATGATGAGTCCAGTAGTGAGTCCAAAGAGGATCACGGTGAGGAGAACGTTGAAGGTGTGGAGACAGACCTTGGTAACCTGCAGGGAAGCAGGGACACCAGGGATGCCTTGATCCAACGTTCCTTCAGCTAGGCTACCAACGGTCAGCTTCAACTGTATGCCAGAGCTGCTGGCTCCATCCCGGATGTCTGAAAGGACCCTTTCATTTGAACCCAAATAACACTCAGCGCCTGTGCAATAAAGTTCAGAGCCACCTACATCCAGCATTACATACTGGCGTTCCCTGCATCAATGAAATAAAAAGATGAAGCATACTCAGGCCACAATGTCAAAAACACAATTTATGTCATTCTGACAGTTCAATAATCTTAACAGAAACACTTCTGGCATTCAACATCAGACCAGTACAAAAATGAACAGAAAATCACCTGTGACCTGTCCCTTATGTGCTCATGGTGCCTTTAACTTATGTTTGTGAGTACTACATCTTGGTGTTCCCCCCTCGCTGGCACCAGCATTGGAGGCAGTCTGCTGACTCTGCTGTCTTGTTGGCCTTGATGACCTTAGGGGGTTGTCCCCTGGCCAGTGGAGCCTGTGCTGGCCCCGCCTGGGAGGAAGCAGCCAGTGCCACAGCTGGCATCTCCCCAGTCGCTGCAGCCTCATCAGATGCCACGGTCACTGGCAGAGGGGCAGAGGAGCTGCTGCCGTCATCCAGAGCACCCTGAGAGGAGCCCGCAGAGACGACAGGCAGCTCATGCGCCAACGTGAGGTCACCCTGGACCTCTCCGCACACCATTGATGGACGGGCACCTAGCTGGGATACTGGGTGCCTCATCCATCTCCCACACTGACACTGACCACCTGAGCTCAGTGCCTGTGTGAGGGCTTGCAGGTCCGAGCGCAACCCCAGGAACCCCTGATTTTGTTCTTGGACCTGCCTCTCCATGAGAGTCATCACTCTCTCAATGGAGGAGGCAGTGCGCTTGGCCTTGATGGTCAATGTAGTGCTCATGCTCCGCATGGACTCTTCTATCATGGAGACCATGGCATGCACACCCTCATGGATCTCCGCCAGATCCTCCCACACATCTCGCTGGACATCCAGCATTTGCTACCTAATGGACAACTCCAGAGGCTCATCATCAGCCTTCGACTGAGCATTGCCCTGGTCCCCAGCAATCCTCCAACTGCCTGCACCCTGGCACTCTCTGCCTCTGCCTGCACCTCAAGCAATTGTGAAGTACCCTCACCAATGTGCACTGAGATACCAGCCACCACCCTAATGCCCAACAAGGTGCTGATACCTGCGCTGGTGCCTGCTTCAGAGAGCGGGTATGACGCAGGTGCAAATGATGCCCGGTGGTCCTCAGGTGTCAGGGTTGGCACTTTGGGGTCCAGAGCATGAGTACATGCTGTCGAACTTAAAAGGGAGAACAAGGACATGTCATTAGTTAAAGTCATCACACTGTCATTGTGCATGCCAGGTACTCTGGTGGCGAGACAATGGAGATCTGCATCATGAGGTGCCCTCATCTTCCAATGATCAATGGGGACTCCAGGTTTGAGGCTCACACCAATGAAGAGACAACACGAGAATGGTTGCATAAGCCGCAACTCTCACCTCTGTACACCACACTCTTACCTCTGTCTGGCACCCCTGCCTCTCCACACCTGGTTGTGCTTGGGCCTGCCGACTCTCAAGCTCCAGGGCATCTTGCTCATATCTCAAGAGGACTAAGGAGGTAGTGGGACCCATCCCTAATTGCCCTTGAACTGACCTTGCTAGGTCATTTCAGAGGCAACCACATTGCTGTGGGTCTGGAGTCACAAAGAGGCCAGACCAGGTAAAGGCAGCAGATTTCCTTCCCTGAAGGGCAATAGTGAACCAGGTGAGTTTTTACACAATTGATGATAGTTTCACAGTCACCATTGCTGAGGTTAGCTTTATAGTCCATATTTATTAACTGAATTCAAATTCCACCAGCTGCTGTGGTGGGATTTGAACCCATATCCCCACAGCATTGGCCTGGGTCTCTGGTCCAGCAACATTACCACTATGCCACCATCTCCCCCATTTTTTGTCCAACCCCATGGCAGGACGTGGACAGGGTTAGTGTTCAATGAAGTCCACTGATGAAATAATTGCTGAAATTGGTTCATCCATTTTTTCCAGGCCAAGTGCCACTGCCACTTACTTGGGAAAGGAAGGTTGTGCAAGAAATAAAATGATTCAACCCACTGAGATACCACAGTGCAATACCAACAGAGTGTTGCATGGCCTATTGCATAATATTTTTCCTGCCCAATTTGATAGGACATGAATTTCCTGCATGGCAAGATTTTAGTTTTGATCAACTCTCAGAGAGAAGAAGGAAAAAAGAATCCACAAAATTAACCTGAACCATTCTAATGCATTTCCTAAGGTCCAGTGGTAGAACAAAAGAAATAGGAGCAGGAGCAGGGCCTACAGCCCCTTGAGCCTGCTCTGCCTTTGAATAAGGTCATACTGATTCTCAACCCTAACTCCACTTCTCCACCCGATCCCCATATCTCTTGGTTCCCTATAGTATGGATAAAGGACCAAAATCCGGTCACAGCCCACCCACTTGGCTGGAGGTAATGCATGAAATAGAGGATTTAATTAAAGAAGAGAATAATTTAAGAAGTGGAGGCTGAAGGGCTGAATGGTCTACATCTATTCTTGCAAATGATTTTAGAGGTTGCATAAGAGCTGTTTAGTGTATCTCCCATTTTTGTACATACACAGGCAAAATGACTAATGCTTGAAGATGCCTCTGAGGCTTATAGAGCTTGCTGTGTTCCCAGCATGCTCTCTGCTGCTAGAAGCTGGCAATTAACATAAAAAAGCACTTGTAATGGAATGAAATCATAAATTGCAGCATGTGTTGACACACTCCTGCTGGTAGCAACAAGCTTCCAGAGCACCACTGCTGGGCGAAAGGAAACATTTGTTATTTAAATCCAAAGAAGCCCTTCACAGTGTTCAATGTATTTTTTTTATATCTGCTTATTTAGTAGCTGTCTCACATTTCATTTCTATATATCCAACTCAGCCAATAGGATCATTTACATCTGCTTGGTTTATCAGGGTTCAAGTAATGATGATAATTGTAAACCTCCATTAAATACCCAAGTCATCTTTTTAAATAATCCCTTTCTTTTCCCAAAATATAGAATTAAGCCTGCTTAAAGGACTTTCAAAGGTTAAGATATTCAGAGGGGGATAAAACAGAACCTCTTAATGAAATTCAAATTAGCAGTTTTATGCTCTTTGCTATTAACCTAAGTCATATCAGATTAATACACATTTTCACTACCCATTTTTCAATTAAGCACATTAGTCTGCTGTCAGATACTTCATCCAAAAAAGGTAAGCTTACATACAATGTGATAGTCATATTTAGTAAGTACCATCCTCATTAATTTTATGTAAATGAGAAATGTTTACTTCTTTTTAATTAAGCCTTTATGAAAGGCAGGTTCTTCGAGATACAACGTCCTTAAAGTATGAATGCAGCTAACACTTCTACAGGACAAGATGAGGTACAAACTGTTGTGTTTGCATTTGACCTTTCTCTCAGTAACATTGTTCCCAGGACATTTGGTTTTATTTTCAAAATTGCTTGAGGGAATTCTTCACAATCACTGCTGCTGTGAGGACCTTCACCCGGCTCTCTCCAGCAGCAACGCCTCCCTGACTTCCTCCCAAACTATTGACCTTGCAGGAGGGCTGTCCCTTCCCAGCCTCAACACCTGCAGCCTGAGCCATATGACGAACTCAAGTCATTCATCAGCTTCAGAAATGAATCATGCTGTGAAATATACTTGTACTGTAGCAGCAGCTTGCAGCTCCAAAGAGCTATGTTTATAAATGCACAATTGCACGGTCATAGTGATTGGTCTGATGGATTCTGACCACTTTCAGTGGATCTCTGATATTAACTCACTTTTACTTATTTAAAAAAAACACATTTATTGCTCTGTATGAAAGCTCCTTGTAAATTATGTATTCAAGTGATGTTAAAAGTTCCTTTTAATTGCATTACCTTGATAATATTATAAAAGCCCAAAGTACTTGAGCTGCCACAGAGAACAATCATAGGTAAGATGATAAAGGTAATAAATTCACAAAAAAACTTTCAATGCAAGTTAAAGCCACCTCAACAAACAAACTTGATGCTACTGCTTGATCCATGGCTGCATACTCTGTTGATAGTGATGGGATGCTAAACATGTGTATAATGCAATGTACAGCTTGTAGACCCAAGTAATGCCACAGGCTACATCCTGCACTCCGCCCCGCAACAGAGTAGCTCAACACATGTGTGCACGCTGCAGAACTTTGTTTGTAGGATGGTTACGTCTTAATATTAGAAGAGAACAAAAGCATTGTCTCTTTCCTAATATTGAAAACACTTAAACATGGATTTATACTTGAATGAGAGAGAATATCAAGCACTGTGAGACTGTAATAGAAACAAAGTGCTGGAAAAACTCAGCAGCTCTGGCAGCATCTGTGGGGAGAGAGACAGGGTTAACGTTTCGAATCCAATATGACTCTTCTTTGGAACCCTGTGAGAATGTAGTTTGGAGTTAGTATTTCACACCTTGCCTTTAGTGTGGTCTGCCTTTAGACCTTCTTGAGCTAGCTACTGAACTTCATAGAATCATTGAACTTTACGATACAGAAGGATGTCCTTCAACCCATCGTGCCTGTGCCTAATCTCATTTTGCAGCTCTTGGTCCGTAGCCTTGCAGGCTACAGCACTTCAAGTGCATATCCACATGCCTTTTAACTGTGATGAGGGTTTCTCCCTCTACCACCCTTTCAGGCAGTGAGATCCAGACCCCTATCACTCTCTGGTTGAAAGAATTTCTGCTCAACTCCCCACTGATCCTACTACCAATTATCTTAATTCTATGTCCCTTGGTTATTGACCTCTCTGCTAACAAAAATAGATCCTTCCTATCTGCTCCGCCTAGGCCCATCATCATTTTACACATCCCAATTAAATCTCTCCTCAGTATCCTCTGTTCTTATGAAACACCACAGCCTATCAAATCTTTCCTCGTAGTTTAAATTTTACAGTCCTGGAAATATCCTTGTAAATCTCCTCTGTACCCTCTCTATTTATGATCATATTTTCCTTGTAACGTGGTGGTCAGAACTGTATGAAATACTCAATCTGTGGCCTAACTAGTGTTTTATACAGTTTTAGCTGTTATGTTCAAGCCTCAGCTAACAAAGGAGAACACCCTGGATGCCTCCCTAATCACCTTATCTACCGGTCCTGCTACCTTCAGGGATCTGTGGACATGTACTCCAAAGTCCCTCTGTCTTCCACACTTTTCAGTATCTTACCATTTATTGTGTATTCCCTTGCCATGTTTGTCCTCGCTCATAGTTCTCAGATTGAATTCCATTTGCCACATTTCTACCTCCTGACCAGCCCATTGATATCTTCCTGAAGTCGATAGCTTTCTTCCTCACTTTTAACCACACTGCCAATTTTTGTATGATCTGCAATTCTTAATCATGCCTCCTACATTTAAGTCTAAATCATTGATGTATACCACGAAAAGTACGGAACCTAGTACTGTGTCCCGAGGAGTCCCACTGGAAACAGCATTACTGTCACATAAATATCGGTTGACCATTACTTTTCTTCCTGCCACTGAGCCAATTCTGGATCCAACTTGGCACTTCCCCTTGGATCCCATGGGCTTTTTCTTTTCTGACCTTTCTTGCATTGATCTGTGCCTGAAACAGCTTTGCAATGACCACAAGTGGTGGTATAAATACAGTTATAGGTCTTGCAGCCTTTGCTCACCATTTCTAGTCCTGTTGCTTGCAGTTTTTTTTTGTTTTCTTTACCCTGCGTAATCATGTTGATGCCACTCTTACTCATTTTACATTGTAACATATTTGACATTTTTAGTGACTCCCTGGGGCCTTGTAGGCTTCACAACAATTTCACTCACAGAAAAGGACATTTGCTCTTTGTTTACTGGCAGATATCCCACCGAGATCATTTCAAGGCAGTGTGTCTTCAAATTATTGCACTGCACCACTGGCATGCACTAATCCCCTCCCTCCCCAGTCCATTCAAGCGAGTGATCCATAATTTAAAGTAATGACTGCCAGACATCAACGCAGAGAAACATAGCAGATAGGACATTTTTCAGGGCAGCAAGCGTTTTTTTCATGCAGTCAGAAAAAAGATGTGCCCAGGGCACAGCTAGTTCTCGAAACATGTGGAAACACTTTAGAAGTGATAAATGATTTGAAATCTAGTGTGTCCAGTGGAATGCTTCTCCGGAAACAAAATTAGGGCTAACAGGTGTTAAATAAGGAATTCTGGTGCACTTCAATAGAAATGTCAAAATGCTGTTGCCACATGTACATAAAAGCCCACAGGAATATACCTAATTACCCTCAAATTTGCACATCTCATTCTTCCTTTACCATTGTGAGTTTATGCTGGTGACAAATGGAAAAAGTTAGAGGAAGATAGGGTTGAAGCAGAAAGTACATTCTTGATATTTAAAAATGTATGTGTGTGGTCAAAGGGGGACTTGTTGTAACTCCAGTCTAATGTGAAGTGACTTCTGATCAGTTAAAAGAAACATTTGATGAAAACAGTAGCCTATTTGTCTTCCTGGCAACTTTTTAAAATAGATATCTTTGTTGAAAAGAATGTGCAGATGCCTTAGAATAAATATTGCAGAAGTGTTATTTTTCAAATCAGCAAATGTGGTGCATTAATGGCAGGCAAATTCTGTGTGCATCTGTGATGGTTACAGAAAATGGCGGTAAAACTCAGCAGGTCTGGCAGCATCTGTGGAGAGAGAAACAGAGTTAAAGGTTCAAGTCCATATGACTCTTCTTCAGAGCTAAAGATGCGTTAACTCTGTTTTTCTCTCCACAGATGCTGCCAGACCTGCTGAGTTTTACCAGCATTTTCTGATTTTATTTCAGATTTCCAGCATCCGCAGTATTTTGCTTTTATCTCTGTGATGATTATGTTTGGTATCACATCTTCCTCCTATTGTTTCTGAACAACCCTCTCATGAGCACGTTCACAACAATGGGAAGTATTAATGTAGGGCTATCTACCATGACATGTGCTTTAGATTTTATTTATTATGACTATATGTGAACAGCAATCATCACTGTTAGATCAAAGAAAAGTGCCTTCAGGTTCTAGATTTTGTTCAATGTTGAACTCAACAACTCCAACTGGAGAAAAGAATGGGATGGTGGTAATTAGGTTAAGTGATTTGTTTCAAACATACAACAAATATAGAGCTGGAAAAAAATCAGCTGGTTTATTGAGCCTGCCCCATACAGCCAAGTTGCCGTAAGGAACATGATTTATAAAAACCATCACCCATCAGCAGCTAACTGATCTCTTCTGGGAGAACCAACAAACAAGACTTTTAAGAATACATGGCCAATTTACAAAAACAACAACCTGAATTTATATAGTGCCTTTAACACAATAAAAATTCCAAAGTGCTTCAAAGGTGCATAAACAAAATTTGACGGTGAACCACACAAGGGGGAGGATTTTCCCTCGTTGGGCGGGCTCAGCAGGGACGGGTGGGGGCGGCCAGGAAGCCGACCACCGCCCTCAGTCGGGGCCTGACCGTGATTTCACGCTGGGTGGGCCTTAACGTGCACTGCAGCACTTAGCGCTGCCTGTGGGGTGGGGGGGAGCAGGGCAAGAGCACAAGCTTGTGCGTGCACGCTGGTGCTCGCTGGAAAAGCTCCCTGAGGAGATGAAGAGTTTAAAACATTAAAAATAAAGATTTTTTAAATGTTATAAAACATGTCCCCTCATGTGACTCTGTCACATGGGCAAGGACATGTTATAAATGAAATGTTAAAATGTTGATTTTATTTTTATTTGCAGTTGGAAACCTCATCCCGCCCGTGCATGAGGTTTCCTAAAAAATGCAAAGGCTGCTTGGCATGTTTGGCGGGCAGGGAAAACTTCTTTCAATTATAACTTTAATGGCCTTAATAGGCCTTTAAATTGTCTGTGGGCACGCGACCAACTCCGACACCATCGCACGTCATTTTACACTCGGTCAGGTCAGGTGCATGCCTGCCTGACGACCTAAAAACTCTGGCCAAGGAGATATTAGGGCCAATAACCAAAAGGTTGGTCAAAGAGATAGGTTTTCAGGAATGTCTTAAAAGCAGAGTGGGAGGTGGAGAGGTGAAGAAGTTTAAGGAGGAAATTCCAGAGGCGAGAAGCTAGGCAGCTGAAGGCACAGCTGCTAAAGGTGAAGTGATTAAAATCAAGGATGTGGTAGAGACTAGAATTAGTGGAGTGCAGGGATCTCGAAGGATTGTTGGCAATGCATCCTCAAACTTCTACTTGCTGCGCTCGGCCAGCTTGTTGCACTGCTCTGTCCCTTTAAGATTGACACGCAGTTGTGAATGCGGGCATCTTAAAGGGAACGTTGCTTGTGTTCAACCTGTTTGTTCCCTGTATGGTATGTTCCTGCTTGCTGCACGGCTGCACACCTGCACAGCTTAGAGGAAACATAGGTTGTAGGGTTGGAGGAAGGTACAAAGAAAGAGTGGGGGCAGCGGGTTGGTGAGGCCATAAAGGGATTTGAAAACAAGGATGAGAATTTAAAAATTGAGGCGTTGCCTGACTGGGAGCCAATGCAGGGCAGTGAGCACGTGGACGATGGGTGAATAGTACCTGGTGCAAGTTATGAAATGAGCAGCAGAATTTTGGGTGAGCTAAAGTTTACAAGGATTCAACATGGGAATCTGGCCAGGAGAACATTGGAATTGTCAAGTATGGAAGTAACAAATGAGGATTTCAGCAGCAGATGGGCCAAAGCAGGGCAGAGACAGGTGATGTAGAAAGGAAAAGCCTGGAAAATTCCTCTCTGACCTCCTTTGGCAATCAAAAATAGTCCAGGAGAACACATTGCTCACAGTTCTTAGTATTTAGTATGCTTTCTAACTGTTATATGCCACAATCTCAGACCCAGCTAGGAATTAATCCAGTTTTCTTTTGAAGGACTGCAGTGAATCTCCACTCACTGCATTAGCTAGCAGCTGGTTCCATCGATCTACCATCCTCTGGGAAAAGAAGAACCTCCTGACATCTAACCTAGTTCTACCCTTATGCAACTTTAAACGCATGACCCCAGGTCCTTCTTGACCTTTCTAATTGAAATAATCTATCTATATGAACACAGTCTAGTCCCTAGACTGTTGAGGCAAGTGGCTTGTTATCATTGAAATCTGCTAAGAACCAAACATTTTTGCTACCTCCTGGGACATTTTATTCAAAATTGGCATTCAACAGCAGCAAATTGTGCTGTTTGTGATATTTTCTGGAAGCCACACTGTGCTTAGAACTTGTCCTAGTGATGTTAACCTTTACTACCATATTCTTATTGCACTTGTAAAAATCTCTGAGTTGCCATTATGATTAATAAACTTGCCAGTGTCATGTAGCAGGAGACTGTGCCAGTCTTTACTTTTAGTGATTTGCTTTTTGATTCATCAATTTGGTCCTTTCAATGATATCCAATAGAAGACTTCGGGTGGCTGAATCTATGACTAATGGATACAACATATTATCAATATAGAAATTGTTTGCATATTTAAGTGATAAGTTCTCTTTGTTTTTGATGAGATATTTCAATTACTCAGGTTCGGGAAAGCCACAAATTGGTCCCAGGTTTGTGCTGAGGTTTAGATAATCTCAAGTGTGGGAGAGCTATAATTAGTGACTTTGGTGCTTTGGTCTAGGGAGGGTTAAGGGATTCATCCAGGGTTTCTACTCTTTCTCACCATTTGGTGACTTGATTATGAAGAAGAAGACAGGGGATAACTGATTCAAAAGAACAGAGGTACAAACTGGGATACAGGGATGAAAGAAATTGAGGGGATGCCATTGAAAGACTTACAATATGCTGGATGATTTGGAAAACCTTGAGGTAAATGAGTACACACTCCAGTGAGACTAATTACTGACCTGATTTAACCGCAGAGAATAATATTGTGTACAATGGATTGAATACCAATACTGGCTAGAAGAATGGAAAGGAACTGTTTGTATAGGAGACCAATTAACTTGAGTAGATTCAAGACAGAGCTCAATAGATTTTTTGGGTATTAAGGGAATTAAGAGACATAGGCATAGTGTAGGAAGGTGGAACTGTTGTTGAAGATCATTCATGATCTTATAGAATGGCGGAGCAGGCTCAAAGGGCCGAGCGGCCTGTTCCTGCTTCTGTTTCTTATGTTCCTATGTTCTTATAAATAACCTTGCTGAGGCCCCTAAATTCCTAAAACTGGCTGTAGAAGATCTGAACAAAATGCTCAACAGTACTTACTCCCAATCATTGTGATGTGGTAGGTAGACACTATTACAGATTGATAGTTGAGTTAAGCAGTGATCAAGCAGAGCCTATGATTGCCAATAAAACACACCATTCATCAAATGACCACTGAGCAACAGATAACCAAACTCAACCAAATCATCAGACAGCCTTTCAGTTATTTTAAACGTATTTCAAAATTGATACTAATACATTACAGGCTCCTTCTCAGATGGAACCTGATAAGAAAAACAGCAAAGTTAGAAGAACACTCTAGGGCCTAATTGAATAATGGACCATTGGGGCTGCAGACACTGTACAGCACTTGCTTACTATTTGCCTGAAGCAGTTATGAAACACTGATGTGGACAGTACCTTTTTATCACTATTACTCTATCTATTATGGATCACCTTCATGAAGAAAATTTATGGTGACTGTTCTAAACCATTTATTTATGTAGCCTAATCTTTTTTCATGCAGACTTTGGTCCTTTTCCCTCTTGTTTAAATACCAGACTCTGTCTATCATTCCCCCCTCAAATGAATTAGAAGCAGCTTCAAATTTAGGAGAAAGCTCATTTTGATACTGAAACTTTGATTTCTTTTCTTTCTCTGGGGAAGTGGTCTTGAAAATTCTGTTGTGGTCTATCTTTCTCCTCAGTGGGTCCAATGGCCAGGTCATTTGCCACCTGTATGCTTTTGGCAAAAATGTTATCCACATTTAAAGGCATAAGATTCCAGTGCAGGAGAACAAAGCACCTTCCACTTTTGCAACAGTGTCACAAGTAGAGGTTTAACTCCACCTAATGCAGAAGGAAACCCCCTCCTGTCTGTCACAACCTCAGCCTCAGAAGAGCACACCCAACAGCCCCCTAGTGTGATTTCTTTTCATTCCATGTAGCAGTCATTCTTTAGGCAACTATGAATAGTGCAGGCAGTTCTGTTCCATTTAAAAAGTGAAATATTTGCAGTTTTTTTGTCATGAACTCCTGCCACTAGGACCTGGGTTAACATCACTGCACGAAACCTGTTCGCATGGTATTCTTACAGCTAGACTACACTGAGTGACAATGGTTAATTCATATGTTCTGTCTTGTGTCAGCTGTGGCTCAGTTGGTAGCAAACTTGCCTAAGTCTCAAGATTCTGGATTGAAGTCCCTTTCCAGGGCTTGAGCACAAAAATCAAGGCTGACACTCTAGTGCTTTACTGTCAGGGGTACCATCATTCAGATGGGACATTAAACCAAGGCCCCATCTGTTTGCTTGCTTGGATGCAAAATATCCCGTGACACTATTTCGAAGAAGAACAGGCGAATTATTCCTGGTGTCCTGGCCAATATTTATCCCTCAATCAACATCACAAAAACAGATTATCTGGTCATTATCACAGAGCTGTTTGTGAGTTTGCTGTCCGCAAATTGGCTGCTGTGTTTCATACATTACAACAGCAATTACTGTTACAATCCAAGTGGCAACTGATAACTTTTAAAAAGAGATATGAATTTTCCAGTGATCGGTGCAAAGGACTGTTGAACGATTTCACATTTTGAGACTTTTACTGTAACAAACAAACTAAAATCAACATCGACTACACATTATTTAGGAGGTAACTATTACAGTAAACTGCAGAAAAAGTATTCCTTATTAACTTCTTAGCTGAAAACCCCACACACTATTCACTACACCACACTCTCAGCAGGAATGTAGTCTTGAATTTAAAGCCGCAATTTTCACCCGACTTTAACAGGATCTCTTCTCTCTGCCCCACCAGGGTGAAACTCCAGTATCCTTTTATGCTTCTGAGCATAAGCAAATGGAATTCCAGTAGCAAGTGATGAGTGATTCCATGGCCTTTAACTCTTC
Organism: Cetorhinus maximus; assembly: GCF_964194155.1. Lineage (NCBI taxonomy): Eukaryota > Metazoa > Chordata > Chondrichthyes > Lamniformes > Cetorhinidae > Cetorhinus > Cetorhinus maximus. Next base: position 49,450,512 of record NC_135898.1, read on the forward strand.
ACAAGCCTAATTTTTTCAGACCATGGATCCATTGTCACCAACACTCTGCTTGGTGGTTAAAAAATCAATTGGCGAAGCGGGTGAGCGGTGCTCCTCGAGACAGACAGCCAGTCGAATCTATGGCTCCAGAGCGGACCAACAGAGTTCTGACAAAAATCTAGTGTGACGTCACAGGTAAACAGGCTGTTGATTGGTTCAAGGTTCTTGCAGCCTGTATGGACGAAAACATGGTCTTGCCTGGGAGTCAGAGAGGCAGTAGACCTGCGAGGAACCAGCCCAGAGCAGCAGGATATTAATTAGGGCCGAGACTCAAGGCCTACACTTACCTGGGAGTTAGAGAGGTATATCCGTCAGCTGCTTGGATCAGCGCATGCTGAGTTTGAAGGAAAAGTGAAAAAAAGAAACAGTGACATCACAGCAAAGCCGTAAACTAATTGATCAGTGAGTATCTGCTGTAAAAGTCTGTGTGCAAATAGCTAGATTAATTCACTGCTTTTAGGAAAGGTGTGTGAATAGTTGGATTATAGAAAAATGTAAAAGTTTTACATAGCCCTTATAGGCACAGGAAAAAGAGCTAATTGGCGAGTAAGGGTGAGTAATTCTACTTTCTAGTCTCCAAGCTTAAGGTATGGAGGGCAGCTCGGTCATTTAGAACGTGCATCCTGTAGCATGTGGAGAGTTGTGGATGCTTTACGTGGCCTAGACGAACACATGCAGGAAGTGCCGTCAGCTGCAGAAACTTAAACTCCGGGTTTCAGAGCTTGAGCAATGGCTGGAGTCACCGTGGTGCATCTGTGAAGCTGAGAATTACATGGATAGCAGATTTCAGGAGGCGGTCACACTGCAGGTTAGGGGCAGAGAGGGAATGGGTGGCTGCCAGACAGTCTAGGAGTACCAGGCAGGTAGTGCAGCAGTCTCCTGAGTCTATCTCGCTCACTAACCTGTTTTCCATTTTGGATACTTGTGAGGATGGTGGTTCCTCAGAGGAGGGTAGCAAGAGCCAAGCCTGTGGCTCTGCTGCACAGGTGGGGAGGACGAAGAGTACAAGAGCAATAGTGTAGGAGATTTGATAGTTAGGGGAACAGAAAGGCGTTTCTGCAGCCGTAGATGTGACCCAGGATGTTATGTTGCCTCCCTGGTACCAGGGTCAAGGGTGTCACTGAGTGGCTGCAGGACATTCTTTTGGGGAGGATAAACAGCCAGAGGTCGTGGTCCATATTGGCACCAGCAACATAGGTAGAAAGAGGGATGACATCCTGAAAGCAGATTTTAGGGAGCTGGGAAAGAGATTGAAATGTAGAACCTCTAAGGCAGTAATCTCAGGATTACTCCCTGTCCTTAATGCTAGTGAGTATAGAAATAGGAGGATTGAACAAAAGAACGCATGGCAGGAGAAATGCTGTAGGAGGGAGACCTTTAGATCTCTGGGGCATTGAGATTGGTTCTGGGGCAGGTGGGACCTGTACAAGAAGGACGGGTTATATCTTAGCAGGGCTGGGACTAATATCCTCGCCGGGAGGTTTGCTAGTGCTATTGAGAAGGGGATAAACTAGCTTATTAGGGAGATGGAAACCTGAGGGGGAATTCAGATAGGAGAAAAACAAAGCTGGTAATGGGAAGTAGAAAAGTAGTAAACAAAAGTGGAAGGCAGTAGAAATAAATGCTAGCATCAAACAGAGTCAAAATACAGAATAATGTTAAAAATGCAGAATTAAAGGCACTCTATCTGAATGCATGCAACATTTGCAACAAAATAGGTAAATTGATGACAAAAATAGAAGTAAATGATCTAATTGCCATTTCAGAGATGTGGCTCTTGTAATATGCCTTTAAGGGATAGCAGCATGCCATCACTTTAAGGGAAGTGTGTCATGTGATCCAGTCTCAGTTCTACTTTGGCCTGGAGCAGAACACAGATACACAGCTCTGCAACTCTGATGTCCTCAAGCCTTCTGTCCATGTATACATGTTCACTTGTGCCTAGAATTAGTAAATGGATGCACAATGCGTTTGCACAATCCCTTATGGTGCCTTTTATATCATCATAACACACACGACATGGTGTGCAGCAGTGGTTCCTTCTAAATGACATTGTGCTCAGCCTGGCAGCAAGATGAAGTACAGGTACGACACAGTGAACTGTCTTAGATCATGCTACCTTGCATGAGATGACCCTTGACATTTTGGTCAGCCCACAACGAAGCCGCAGCTTCAGAGAGTGTTGAAACCACAACATGGTGACTATACAGAAAGGCTTTGAAGACACAGTGCAGATATAGTGCTCAAATAAGCAGCTGGTAAACAGAGAGGTCCCTCGTGTTGAGACTGCAGCACATAACCTGTCAGTGGAGTGACTGGGACAGTGTGTCGCGAGGACCAGCATCAGGTTAGCTCAGTAGGGAAAGGCAAGTGACCAGAGTGTGGGTCCGGTGAATAGTGAGCTGTCTGTCTTCACAGAGGAAGATATGAAAAACCTCCCAGAAATAATAGAGAACCAAGGGATTAGTGGAAATGACGAACTGAAAGAAATTAGTATTAATAAAAAAGTAGTACTGGAGAAATTAATGGGACTGAAAGTGGATAAGCCCCTGGGACCCGATGATCTACATCCCAGAGTGTTGAAAGCAATAGCTAGAGAGATGGTGGATGTATTGGTCATCATCTTTCCAAATTTTACAGATTCTGGAATGGGTTCTTGCAGATTGGAAGGTAGCAAATGTAATCTCACTATTTAAGAAAGGAGGGACGGAGAAAATGGGGAATTACAGATCTACAAGCCTGGCATTAGTTGTAGAGAAAACACTGGAATCTATTATAAATGATATGATAACTGGACACTTATAAAGTAATGATCTGATTGGGCAGAGCCAACATGGATTTAAGAAAGGGAAATCCTGTTTGACAAACCTGTTGTAGTTTTTGAGGATGTTAGTAGCAAATACATAAGAGGGGACCAGTAGATGTGGTGTATTTGGATTTTCAGAAGGCTTTGATAAGGTCCCGCAGAGGGGATTAGTAACCAAAATTAGAGCACAAAGGATAGGGGTAACATACTAGCATGGATTGAGGATTGGAAACAGAAACAGAAAGTAGGGATAAACGGGTCATTCCCAGGTTGGCAGACTGTGACTAGTGATATATTGCAAGGATCAGTGTTTGGGCCCCAGTTGTTCACAATCTATATCAATGATTTAGATGTGGGGACCAAATGTAATGTCTCCAAGTTTGTGGATGACACAAAACTAGTTGGGAATGTGTTAGAGGATGATGCAAAGAGGCGTCAAGGGAATTTGGACAGGCCTAGTGAGTGGGTAAGATCATGGCAGTTGGAATATAATGTGGACAAATGTAAGGTTATTCACTTTGGTAGGAGGAACAGAGGTGCAGAGCATTTCTTAAATGGTGAGGTTGAAAAGTGTTGATGTCCAAAGGGACCTGGGTGTCGTTGTTCATGAGTCACTGAAAGTTAACATGCAGATACAGCAAGCAATTAGGAAGGCAAATAGTATGTTGGCCTTCATCGCAAAGGGATTTGAGTGCCAGGGTAAAGATGTCCTGCTTCAATTATATAGAACTTTGGTTAGACTGCACCTGGAGTATTGTGGACAGTTTTGGTCCCCTTACCTAAGGAAGAGTATACTTGCCATAGAGGGAGTACAGTGAAGGTTCACCAGACTGGGATGACAGGACTTTCCTATGGAAAGACATTGAGGATACTGGGCCTCAATGGGTATTCTCTAGTGTTTAGAAGAATGAGAGGTGTTCTCATTGAAACTTACATAATTCTTAAGGGGCTAGATGCAGAAAGGATGTTTCCCTGGCTGCAGGGATCTAGAACCAGGGGACACTGTCTCCGAATAAGGGCAAGCCATTTAGGACTGAGATGAGGAGGAAATTCTTCACTCAGAGGGTAGTGAATCTTTGGCATCTTCTACCCCAGAGGGCTGTGGAAACTCAGTCACTGCGTATGTTCAAGGCAGAGATTGATAGATTTCTAGATACTAATGGCATCAAGGGACATGGGGATAGTGCTGGAAAATGGAGTTGAGGTAGACAATCAGCCATGATCTAGTTGAATGGTGGAACAGGCTCAAGGGGCTGAATGGCCTACTCCTGCTCCTATGTTCCTATGTTTCCTCCATTTCCTTAGTCCTTTTTTCCTGCTGGCCATAGCAGCACCTATTGTAGATCTTCTTCCCCCAAGTCTCTTGGTCTGACTGACTCTGAGGTCCTGCAAGTCTGAGCAACAGCAAGACCAGCTGCTTCCTCCTCTATGTCCAGGTGTTATGAGTTGCACCTTACTTTGACTTTCAAATGTCAGCTTGAGTTTCTGTCTCCATAATAAGCAGATCACATTGGTCTGTCTCTGGGCAGATTTAGTATGAAGTCACATGGGCTTGTCTCAGGACAGATTTTATAGGAGGTCACATCCCCCTCTCCAAGCTATTCCATTTTATCTTGAACTAGAGAGAACAGTTTAAAACGTAACCATCTTATAAAGTCCAGCACTGGTAACACTACACTTCAAAAGTAATTCATTGGCTGTAAAGCACTTTGAGATGTCTGTGATCATGAAAAGCACTATATTCACACATTTGTTTTCTTTTTTCTCTCATTTATATGGAAGTAAATATAAAATCTTTAGTACTTTTAATCAGTAAATATTTGCAACAAATAAGAATGTGCTGTTGGTTCCTGATTCCATCAGAAGTTGCTTCTGCGGGGAACAACTTTCTAAGAGCTGACCAGAAACTGTTCCCTCAATTTTAACATGGCGACCTGCTCAGGGTGGGTGAGTGTGTGGCCTCAGGCCTGAATGTTGGTTTGGCCTATTAACCCTTCCCAGATGCCATTCTAGCCAGGTGAAGGGGTGGAATGGTGGGGGTTGGAGTTAACATCCAGGCCCATGTCCTTTGTTAACCTTATTAACCGAAATCAGAGGAATGATGATCTGATGGTGGCTGCCAGGTCCAACAAAAGGGGGTAAATTAAGATTGCAAGTACTTTAGATTGAGTAGAAACTTACCCCTCCCCACGGCGACATTCTTTTTTAAAGGCACTTTGTTTGCCCATCAACCTTACTGACAGTTAAAAAGATTTCCTGAACAAAGCATTTGATTTCTGAAAATTATTTGTTTTTGTTTGTGTCAGGAGGAAACTCAGAAGCACATACCGTATCTAGCATGCACCTGTCATGCACCAGGCTTCACATTTTGTTCCAGGTGAAGAACAACCAGAGGAAAAAAGGGAACCTGGACACTGATATTTACAAGCAATTTACTGACTTCTAATTGACTGAAGAATTTACAAGCACTGACAATTATTTGGATTCCACTGGGAGTCCTTAAGCAGTGGCCTTAAAGTAACATTAGCAACCAAATATCACAGCAATACTCTGGAACAACAAGCAAGATCATCGGTTCACTGCAGCTTTCTGTAATAATGTGATGAAAACTTTTCTTAAAAATGCCAAGAGATTTATCTAGTGAGTAGCTGAACATACAAACATACAAATTAGGAGCAGGAGTAGGACACTCCGCCCCTCAGGCCTACTCTGCCATTCAATAAGATCATGGCTAGGACGCCATGTGCCCCAAGGATACCTGAAAAACACCATAATGGCCTCAGATGATTTTCAGGCATCTGAGGCAACTGCCCAAAACAGGCGTTAAGTCTCTTTCATATGCTAATCACGGGCCTAACACTTATTTTCAGGCCCCTCTGAGAAATTGGATTTCCCTGACTGGAGCAGGTGTCAGGCTTCAGGTATTCCAGGCAAGGAAAGGTGAATGAATTTCTTTTAAGTTTGATGTGGAGCAGGAGGCCACTAACTTAAAAGCGTGAGTTTTGAATTTCATATTAATGTCAAGTTTTCCCCAACTGAATTCTACTCTGAAAGATAACAAGGTGATATCTTCCATTAATCAATGTTACTTTTTCATCCCAGTAGAGGATAGATATTTCTCATAAGCATTCAGCACCATGACAGATGTATATGGTCCAGTGTGACATGGTTACATTAACTGTGAATATAGTATTAAAGTCACACTAAAGTCATGCTCAATACAGACCATGGTAAAGGCTGGCCCTGTGCTGAATGAAATCATGCTTGGTAGCCCTTGGGCACAGTTAATTGCAACATAGTTTCCTGTTCTTTCACATGGACCTCATAACATATAACATTCAGTATTTAGTTTGTTCCTTGTTTATTTGGAGTAACTTTTACTTCATCTTATTCTTCTAACTCATAATCTGCATGAGTTTGGAGGATAGGGTGATATCAAGCAACAAACCATCCTTCAGTACCCGCATTATAATTGGCTGGTAATTGCTACAAGACAGGTTATGCTAGATTTCCTATTTTCTGTTTCCCAATGTCCTGTTACCATGAGCCGATTTAGCTTTTGACTTAGCTTGGAAGTAACTTCAGCTAATAGATTCAAACACTGGGAAGCCCTTTAAGCACCACCTATAATCAGACGCTAATGAAGGAAAGGCTTTTAATATGCCACAACGGAAAATGTACAGCTCAAGCAAGCTCAAATCATTAGGAGGTATATGTGTCCCCATAATGTCGAATTCATGTTTAATAAAATTGAGCAAATTACCTTTAATGGCCCTGGCCTTTCATCTTTTGAGGCTAATAAAAGTGAACACCCTTGCTTTGTTCCAGTAAGAGTCCATTTGGTGTTGATTATCACGATCTTATTAGAGCAGCTGAAGAAAACACTCATTGAGAGAAATCTTATGTGAATAAAATGAACACTAATCTTACAACCAACACCAAATAAACTTTTACGAACTATTAAAGAAAGTTTTGTACAAAACTTAATGTGCTTTTTGACTAACACATGAAATCCAAAACCTATAATTAATAGAGCTGGGTGAAAGGTATGATTGCATCATGAATGAATAAGGAATTTAATGAATGCACTGATAAGCGTATCTAATAATACATACCAAGAAAGAATATTGTAATTATGTGACGTTCCCATGGAAGTGACCTTTGAAAGATTTATGCCTTCTCCAGAACTATTTGTAAAGCCCCCATTTGGCTTCAACCCAGTGAAACAATGAGGTTCTAGTCAATTTGTGCACTGATCCAAGAAATATACCTCCCACAAGAATAGGACAAGTTCTGACCGTCGCCACCAAAACCTACTTGAAAAGTCATGCAGAAATATTAAGTTCTTAAATTTAGGATAATAATACAGGATTCAGATATATTTTAACAATACGTTTTCAGATTCCATGACTCAAAAAAATGTTAAAATTTTGTTTCACTTTTTTAGAATTTAATGGGATTCAGATTAATGATTTCGAAATGAAAAGTAGCCTGGGTAGACTTATCTATAAAAAACGAAAAGATGACCAAGATAGCTCCCCGAGTAACACTGTAATGAGCACTCCAATTGTCATTGACCAATTACAATGAACATGCAAATCTGTCATGGCATCAAATTCACTTACTGATAATTTACTAATTGTAGATATCATCAATACGTTGTTAAAAGATAAAAGAGGGTGTATATTCTGATTTTGGCTCTCCAACTCTAGGGCAGGTAATCTGCTAGCTTTCACTTGTCCAAGTTAGATAAAAAAGACTAACCCCGCCTCCACACCAGCACTATGTATCTTCCAGAGAGTCCCTCACTTTGTGTTGAGTGTAAACTCTTGGGGTTGGATTTTCATAGTCCCATTCAGGACAAAACAGAGTTAGGCAGGAAATTAAAAATGACAGCCTTGCTGTGAATCTGGAGATCCTGCCAGGCATTTACAGTGGCACAGAAAAAGAGGCATGTCGGGAACCCCAAATAATGGTATTCAGAAGTTTCCAGCACCATTCTAGAAGTGGGCATTTCAGAAATTCTGGAATTTTCAAAGAGGCGGCCAGATTTGGGAGCCGTCCTGCAGAGTGGAGGCATGAATCATGGATTGGAGTCTGGAAGAGATGAGTAAAACTGTGTTACCTCCTTTACAGTTCATCATGAAATGCTGTAGTCTGAGTTATATCTGTGTTGACTGAAATGAGTGATGACAGTGCTGAGATTGGAAAAGGTAAGTGACCATTAAATAATGTGGCTGCCAGGTTGTTACTTCTGACAATTGGCAAGCTGTCACATGAAAGAATAGCATTGTAAAAGTGGAAACGTCTTCAGATGCATTAGAATAGATTATCCACAGTGCTATTCTGCATTGTACAATACTGAAAAAATAGCTTAGTGTGAGATCTAGTGCTAATTGTTAAAACTCTCCCCCTGGCTTTTATACATTCTTTGCAGATCAGCTCAACCATCTGCTTGGCAGTTTGAAACTGTTACAATCCCCATAGAGACTGATTACTTTTAAAAAGATATTTGAAATTGCAGTGACTGACTGGAAGGATCACACAATAAGATTTCAAGTTATAAGGCTTTACCGTAGCAAACGAGCTAAAAGCAACTTTAACTAAACATCATTTCAGTAGACAACTTATACTCTAAACTACAGAAAGATTTCCCCATTTAACTTTTAAAATGACTGCAGATCCCCTTTCGTGGTTATACTTTACTCTGTTCCTTAAGTGGTCACTGAATTCTCCAGAAACCAGCCCAAAGCTATTCTCAGTTCCCAAAAGCTTGCTTCTTCTCTCCTTTTCCAGCCTGATAACTTCTAATTCCCGAACTGACTTTCACTCTAAGGGTTACCCTGGAGACCCCTCCTTCTAGCTAAAGTTAGGTGAATCTTCCAGCCTCATTTAAATCCTCACAAACTTGATCTCTTCAATCGAGCATAAGCTCCACATCCGTGTTGTGTGTTGTGAACAATAGACACCAGCTGCCTTTACCTCTCAGCTCGCGCTCTCTCTCTCTCAGATTCTTGCAGTGTCATGAAAATATAATAATTTTTATAATATTATTGTGATTTATTGTAAAGGTAGGTTAATAGTGGGGTTTGGATTAGTTTCCCTGTGTGGATGCATGTGGGGGTGGGGGGGATTTAATTGAATTGGAGACAATTGGTCTGGAGCTTTTGAGTTATCAAAAGGAAAGCTAGGTTTGAAATGTTAAATACGTAAACATGGATGAAGCATTAGAATGTGAGGTGTGAGGAAAATTTACATTTTTATATAAATTAGAGTGCTTTGAATTTCAAAGAGATGTAGGATGTTACACCGAGCTAAAAGAAGCTACGCTAAACAGTGTGTTCATTTTTCCCAAAGGGTTACTGATCATATGAGTGCTATGAAAGATTTATATTATGAGAAAAGTAAAGTTGCAAAAACATATGGGTACAATGGAACTTGCATTAAAAGGGAGAAATATGTATAAAGGAGATGAGGTTATGTGTAAGGGAGAAGGAATTCTAAGATCTAACACAAGTTGAAAATCCCCCAGCCGCTGTGCATCAAGTTGCTGTCTACAGGAACCGAAGCTAAGAAAACTCACTTTGAATATCACTGTCCAGGGTATTGTGTTGCTTTGCCTGTGTCTGTTGAAATTTATTTGTTTTTACTGTTGCCTTAATGGAGGTATAACTGGGAGCCAAATTAATTAGGGGATTTAGGAGTTATTATAGTAGTAATTTGTAGACCTATATATGTGCTTAAAATCTTTTCTTTTATTAATAAATATTTAATTTCGTTTTGTAAAAAAACCTTGACATCTTGTTGGACTTATTATTGAATTTAAGCATGCACCTTGAAATAAAATACAAATTGCAAAACAGTTGTGGCAGCTGTTTCAAGTTTCCCTCTGGAATTTGAGAAGCTCGGTATTTACATCCGTTGTTCCATAACATGCAGACTGATCTGTCTGTGAGGTTCGGGGATATATAAAGAAAACCTTGTGAGCTGAGACAATGGGCAGAATTTTGCCCTTGATGGGTGGGCAGGCCCCACCGGCTCAGGGCGGGCGGGCAGCCGATTGCCGCTGCCGAAATGGCCACGCCACCATTTTAAGTGGGCGGGCCAATTAAGGCCCGCCCAGCGGGCTGCCCGACGGGAAGCGCTACGCTCTTCCTGCGCAGGGGAGATGGATTCCCCAACTGTCAGAGTACGTTCTTTCACGCGTGCGCGCGAAAGAGCGCACATCCCCCTGAGACTAAGTGCTGCCTCAGGGAGATTACTGACAGTGTTTCAAACTTCAAAAATAGAATAATAAAAAAATTATTAACATGTCCCCCTCATGTGACAATGTCACGCTAGATGGGACATGTTAATAAATATGACAAAAACTTTAATAAACTTTTTTAAAACAGGCATGAAACCTCATCCCACCAGTAGATTTTTCAGAAGCCCGCTGGGGCTCCTGGCCTGCCCACCAGCTTTAAGGTTGGTCAGGCAAGGCCTTTAATTTGCTTAATGATCCTGTCAATGGCCTCAATTGGCCATTGACAGGTCGGCGGGTGGACAGCTGATCGCGCTGTCCACCCACCTTCCTGAATATTTAAATGGGGCAGGATGATGTCGGGGGTTCCCCCGACATCACCCCGCATCATTTTCGTGTCAGCGAGCAGGCCACGCCCCCAGATGGAAAAATTCTGCCCAATGGCATTCTATGACCTGTTCCCCTCTCAAAGCCCATCTCCATGGCAATGTGAATCACATGGGCCTTGTAACCAGGTAGAAATGCTGATTAACTATCTTCTAAACCCTCAACTTCATTCTATCTTGGAAATAAATAGACTGTTTAAAGTATAACCATTTATAAAACCTGTTATTCCTAACACCTACCTCTAAGGCTTTATGACATTGTCTGTAATTCTCATTTAGATTATTGTCTCATAGATCACACAGAAGATAAATAGGTCGGCTATTTAGGACTGAGATATGGAAAAATTTCTTCACTTAGAGGGTTTTGAAATTTTGGAATTCTCCACTGCAGAGGCCTGTGGATGCTAAATCATTGAAAATATTCAATGTGATCGTAGCTCCTCTGGTCAGTATTTACAGGTATGAATATCTTGCACCCTCTTCCCAGTAGGACAACCTGGTTCCACCATTGATCTTTAACAACCAAATTACCCAAGTTTCCTGCTGGGCAAAATTCAGAAGGAACCTGTTCATTCCTCTATTTGCAACTAAATACGTAGTCTCCAAAATTTAACAATCATATAAAATTCATATTTTTGACAGATGTATAAGATTTCATTCATTTTTTACAGATCAGCTCAGCCATTTGTTTGGCTGATTGAAAACTTTTACAGATGTATGAGCCTTTGGCTTCCTTCCAAAGCACTAACAGATACTATGGTGCGGAGTTTGTTTGTTCAGCTGTCCTGAGGAATGTGAGTTTCATGTATTTCATGAGCTCCTGAAGAGGATATTGATGTTTGTTTATTTTGACAGTTTTATTATCTTCTTAAGATAATCATTTCTCAAATGCCAATTCAAGTGATCTTGGTTTATTTTGACAGATTTATGAGCTTTTCAATGATTTCCAAATGTTATCACAGGGCTTATGAGTTCTGTTTATAAAGGGATGCTGGGTGAGTGGGTTTGGGTGTGAGGAGGGTAGGGGTGAAGAGGAGTGAGGGGGTAGGTAGAGGGGGCAGGGGGTTGAGGGTGTAGGGAAGTGAAGGGTGGTAGGGGTGAAGGAGGTAGTGGGTTGAAGGGGTAAGGGTGAGGGGGGGCTTTACACTGATCTGAAGAACTGGGCCAATTTTCCTGTGAACGGAGGTGGGCCTTTTATCCTGGACGCTTTGGCATCAGTTGGCCTCTACCTCTGTCTCTCCAGGCTGTCTTGGTTTCCAGAAGATGAAAATCCCACCTACTAGCACTGCCAGGATGGAGGCAAGATTGCAAATTCAGGATGAAACCTGACTCCCGTGTCCTGCCCCCAATGGGAAAATTCCGGCCTTGTTGTGCATTAGGCGTGCCACAAGGTCCATTGAACGTGAGGGCAGCGACTGTACCAGGGTTGCAGCTGTCACTTAAAGCGAAGGTCATTTTGTTGGCTCCAAGTAAATCACAGGCAGCAATTTGGGAGTTCAGAAAAAGTTCATTCAATCCTGCAGCTGAGCTAATGTTCATTAGAAACTTAGAATGCAAGGAACAAGAACTCCAATCTGCTCATCAAGTCTACTGTTTGCACAGATCATTTATAATTTCCTCTACCATTGTCTCTAGTCTGGATATTTAAAATTATGAGGAAAGCTTCTACATAACCTCTCTGCAATTTCCCCAAATGTAAATCAAGCTAAACTCCACTATATATATATCTCACATTTTTTCTAACAATTCATCAAGCGCTTATAGTTTATGACATCATTTGTAGTTCTCGTTTAGATTATTGTCTTGTAGATCGCACAGAAGATAAATAGGTTGGCTGTTTAGGACTGAGATGTGGAAAGATGTCTTCACTTAGAGGGTATTGAAGCTTTGGAACTCTCCACTGCAGAGGCCTGACGATGCTAAGTCATTGAAAATATTCAAGGTTAATATTGATAGATCTTTGGGCACCAGGAGATTTCAGGAACACAGAGTTTAGGGTGGGGAAAATAGAATTGAGGGAGGTAAGAGCTGTGATCTTAGTGAATGGCGGACCAAGCTCCAGGGGGTCATATGGCCCACTACTTCTATTTCTTATGTTCTTAAGTGTCTATCAGGACTTCTCCAATTGCTGAATGGTGAATAGCTGAGCCATATAGATCAGGCAAGACTTGGATTCAATGCTCAGTCTGTTCACGTTAGTTGAACTTAGTCAGGATAACAGCGATGATACTGTAATAGGCCTCAATCAGCATCTATGGATTAGGGTTTTCTGCTCATAATCACTACCCAGAAGCCCCTATTGGAAGTGTATATGTGGAAGACAGATGAGGTCAAGAATGTGCTTGGCCATGTTGCCCCCCTGGATAAGTAACCTGCCAAAACTCACTGTCAAGATTCATGCATAAATATATGTAACAGTGAGGAAGGAGTGGAGAACAGCTAGTACTGATAGAATTGTACTCCACTGGAGAAGCATGAAGAGGAAAAAAGAGGATAAAATGAATGCAAAGAAGGCTCATAAGCCTCTCTATATTATCCATTATAGGATGCTGCTAATGCTTGGTTCTGGTTATTTTTATTTCCTACGCTAAAATGCCACCTCAGTAGACAGTAACAAAAGGACATACATCAGCAGTTGCACATATTTTAATGGACTGTGTAGTTATTTTTATTTTTTATTTATTCGTTCATGCGATGTGGATGTCGCTGCTAGACCAGCATTTACTGCTCATCCCTAATTGTCCTTGAGACGGTGGTGGTGTGCTGCCTTCTCAAACAGTTGCAGTCCAAGTGTTGTAGGAACATTCACAGTGCTGTTAGAAAGAGATTTCCAGGATTTTGACCCAGTGGCAGTGTTGTCGGGGCACATAGGCTTTGCAGTATCCAATGCCTTCAGCCATTTCTTGTTATCAAGTGGAGTGAATCAAATTGGCTGAAGACTGATGCTGGGGACCTCAGCAGGAGGCTGAGATGAATCATTTACTTGATACTTCTGGCTGAAGATTGTTGCAAATGCTTCAGCCTTGTCTTTTACAGTGATGGGGATATTTGTGGCGCCTCCTCTTCTTGTTAGTTGTTTAATTGCCCACCATCATTCATGACTGGATATAGCAGCACTGCAGTGTTTAGATCTGATCCGTTGGTTGTCGGATCACTTAGCTCCATCTATCACATGCTGCTTCCAGTATTTGGCATGCAAGTAGTTCTGTGCTGTAGCTTCACCAGGCTGAAACTTCATTTTTAGGTATGCCTGATGCTGCTCTCCTCCACTCTTTATTGAACCAGGCTTGATCCCCCGGTTTGATGGTAATGGTAGATTGGGGAATATGCCTGGCCATGAGGTTACGGGTTGTGGTTGAATACAATTCTGCTGCTTCTGATGACCCACAGCAACGCATGGATGCCCAGTTTTGAATTGCTAGATCTGTTTGAAATCTATCCCATTTAACACGATGGTATTGTCACACAACACGATAGAGGCTATCCTCAATGTGAAGACAGGACTTTGTCTCCACAAGGTCCATGCAATGATCACTCCTACCAATACTGTCATGGGCAGATGCATCTGTGACAGGTAGGTGGTGAGGATGAGGTCAAGTAGGTTTTTCTCTCTTATTGGTTCCCGCACTGCCTGCCGCAGATCCAGTCTAGCAGCTATGTCCTTTAGGACTCAGTCAGCTCGGTCAGTAGCAGTGCTACTGAGCCACTCTTGGTGATGGGCATTGAAGTCCTGCACCTAGAGTACATTCTGTGCCTTTGCCACGCTCAGTGCTTCATCCAATTGATGTTCAACATGGAGGAATACTTACTGATTAAAGTAGCTGTGCATAATTTCATCTACGAAGCGTTAATCCAAAATTATTCTCAACTGAGATTACCTGGCCCAATGTATAAATATTTTAGAAAATTTTTCAGATTGATGAAAGTAATTTTCTCTCCATTTTGAATCCTGTCACTCTTCCTTCACACCCCATTGTCTAACTTAGAAAATGGGTAGATAAGTTACTTCTGGGTTTCTAGACAGAAGTTGTCCAAGGCTGCCATAACGATGCTCTCCAATTGTCTCTCATTCTTTGGTAAGTGTCCCAGCTCCACTTGGAACCTTTCCTGATGCACAAGCAGGTTCAAGAGCATACGTGTGGAAAAATCACCAGAATGAAATCCTCATCATAATATTGTGTTGCACAGTATAATCATAGTTAACAAGAATTCCAAAATGATAGACATGTAGCATTTGGTTAACTATGCGCTTCTTTTAGCATTGTCCATTGCCCTAATTAAGAAGGGAGACCGGTATACTTAACTATTAGCATTTATGATTGATAGAGTTATACAATAAAGGAACAATAAAATCTGGCAGTGTAACCTGTTTTTAATTTATTGCGAGAGACTCTGGGATTAACTCACAAAATGTAATGGAATTGTGAACTGTGTGCTTCCTGGTCAACTACATTTATATTACACCAACTATGTGCACATCATTTATATAATTATAATTAGGAAAATATCTAAATCTTATTTCAATTTGAAGTTTCATCAGTAATGCAGAAAAGAAGTGTCCTATCTTGCTTGAATTTGAAAGGGTCAAAGAGCTAAGTATTTTATTACAACAAATCAGAAAGGTCTAGAAATTTGATTGCACCTGAAAATGGGCGCGCAATGGGCAGGTGCAGTGACCAAGTTAAATTGGCACTGCCAGCTCATTACTATGATTCCCACATGCAGCCAGCAGTAACTACTTGCTAGCTATGGTCTTGTTGGGTGGGGTTGGGTGGGGTTGGGGGGGTGGGTGTGGAAATCAAGCTTCACTAATGCCACTTAAATGCAGCCAGTATCTATCTCTTAGTGAGAAGGTGGACCCTAGCTGCAAGCACCCGGCAAACATTCTTAAAAGGATAAAATGGCTGGAAGAGGGCATCCAGGTTCTCAGATGTAGCTCTGGCCCAGGCTGTTGACAGGAGGAGGGAGATCCTGCCTGGCCGGATGAGTTTCTCTCTATGGGATCCTGCAGCAAGGGGCACTGGTAGTCGATGCTGCTCATGACATGCCTCCTCCTCCTGTTTCTCCTCTTCTTGCTGGCCAGATGGTAGTAGGGGCCAGTACCCAAACATTGCAAAGTTGTACAGCTGATAACCACAAATCTGAATGCACCATCACAGCTGTACTGCAGCATCCTCCTGAAGAGACCAGACAGTGGAAGCATTGCTTGGAAATGCAGATGATATTGTTGGTGTTGGCATGAGTTTTTTTGTAGGCTACCTCAGAAGCTGTGTCCAGGTTCCTCTAAAGGGTCATGGACCATGTCTGATGGAGAACCGCCTTGTCGCTCACTAGCCAGCCTATAGCCTGGCAGCTTGGTTGGAATAAAGGCAGCGTGGATAACTGGTGCAAGATCAAAGCTGCTGCCAGAAAACTAGGTACAGATATGTGGTCGCAAATGGGTTAGATTAGCAATGAGGCATTGGAATCTCTTTCAATTCTTTCTGAAGGCAACTCAAGGCAATGTAAGTGCAGCCGAAGGCACTTTGTACCCAGGGCAATGTGGAAAAAGCTTCGTGTTTTCTCTCATCCTGCTTCACTCTGTCCATTGAGAAGGATAGATATGTGTTCCTCCTGACTTAGAGACGCTCTGTGATTCCTGATAATGCAGTGCACAGCAAAATGGGAGCTATCTAATATCAGCTGCTGCAGCCTGGAAGGAGCCAATTACATAAAAATTACAGGCTACCTTGACAGGCTGTGCTGTCTATGCCCTGGTGCAGGGCTTGAGTTGTGACTGCAGCCATCTCATACCTCAGTGACAGCCTCCCGAGTGAAGTGAAAATGCCTGAGACATTGCTCTTCAGCGAAGATGAGGTGCGAAAAGTGCTTCATGAACCGCTGTGGGTATGACCCCCAGTATATTGTCATCTCCTCCCTCTTCTCCCAGTTGACCTACTCTCTTCTACCTTTTTTTGTTGCTATCATTTGTCCTTCAGCTCCAAAGATAGACCTACCAGACCACATTGTTTGGAATTAAGCTGTTTTGAAGGCAGACAAAAACAGTCCATATTGGCAAAAATCCTATTAACAGAAATCACACTCAGTTGCAGAATGCAAAAGAACTTGTCCTTAAAGAACAAACCAGAAACCAACCATTGTGTGGTTGATAAACTTTTGAATAACTCTGGTAGCTGCTTGCTGCCTGTTAGTGCCACAATTTGCTAAGGGAGTTTAACCCAATTTTACAAAACAGTTCTACAATGAGTATAGGTTCCTCAGTTAAATACCATAGTGAGCAATTTTAACATTCCGGTGTGCACCCTGAATGCACAGGGAGGAGCACATTCCAATCTCGTGTACAATACACTTCTGATGCAAAATGAGCATGCGTATTCAGCCATGTTGGACCTTTAGACACCAGTTTCACACCTGCAAACAAAAAAGAGCAATTGAAATTCTAGGCTATGTCATTTTCATCTGTGTACATATGTAGGCATTTTTACAGTTTGACAGCATTATCTGTTTTGTATTGGTTGTCACTGGTCTGCTGCCTCTGAAGCCACTAGGGGAAAAGCAGCTTCTGAAGTAATTCTCCACACTTTCAGAGAAGCAGCACCCGCTCTATATTCCAAAAAAGCTGCTGCTGATATCAAAGCTACTTTCAGCTGTGGTGCCGTCATAAAAGGAAGTGGTAAACAATGTGCTGCACTATTTTAATTAAAGAAGGCTTACTTCTTGTATTTCTTTTGAAGCACTCATCTGTTTTGTCAGCCTAGAAATGTCTTAAAATAATTTACTTATTGTTTGTAGGAAAAAAATGAAGAAAAAATGCATTAAAAGACAAGCAAGAATTGTTAGCACTTTGTATCGTGATATATTAAAAGAGATAACTTTATTTTACAATAATTGTGGCAGAGGATATTATTTTGGTTTGTACTGTTACATTGGAACCAATAAAATATACAAATAGCTTCACATTCCTTCTTCAAATAACCCTTGGAAGAACCTTATTCTTTTTAGTCGGTAACCTCTCTACACAATTCAGTGCAAAGGTGTCCTATTCATGTGAAAGGGTTAACCGGAAGGAACGCACATGGGTAGGGTAGATGACATTGGCTGTCGTACATATTTTACTGGTTTTGGTTAAAAATGGCACAAAAATGATCAATTTTTTCAAAGTAGCTATTTTGTTTTTCTTTTAGCATCAGCTGTGTCAAATGTGGTTCAGTTGATATCACTCTTGCTTTGCCAGAAACTTAACAGCACAAAATCACAGCTGACACTGCAGTACAATACTAAGGGAATGCTGCACTGCCAGAGGAGCCATCTTACAGATGATACATTAAGCCGAGGCTATGTCTGCCTTCTAAGGTGGACATAAAAATCCCATTGCACTATTTCAAAGAAAAGTAGGGGAGTTATCCCTGATGCCCTGGCCAATATTTATCCCTCAATCAACATCACAAAAACAGATTATCTAGTCATTATCACATTGCTGTTACTGGGAGCTTGCTGTGTACAAATTCACTGCCATATTTCCTACAGTACAATGGTGACTACACTTCAAAAGTACTTCATTGGCTGTAAAAAGCTTTGGGACAACCTGAGATCATGAAAGGTGTGATATAAATGAAGCCTTTCTTTTGTCGAGCTGGCGTCTAAATTTGATGCATTCTCCACCATGATTTTCTTGAAAAGTCCACCTACATAGTAGAAGAAATTAACTCATTACAACTTAATGATGGCATTCTTTGCTCATGAAATTAGTTCTGCAGTTTACCAGTAACAAAATATATTCTAGTATGATTGATTTCTCATCAGATCCTATCATTTTCATTTTCTTACGTAAATCAGTGCCAACATATTAAGCTTGGCTGCATATTCAATGTTAAAACAAATTGACTTTGGTTAACAAAATTGTAACTATAAATGTCAACTTATCTCTTTTTTTGCTATTGAAATAAAAATGACTGAACATAATGTTGCTTCTGTAAGTTAGCATCAGCAATATAGACCAAGGCTATTCCTTTGCTGCTTAGCATTAAATACTTCCATAACCAAAAGTTCCAACAATTTATTGTGCCTTTTTTTTCAAAAAAAGAGATTGTTTAATTTACTATTCCTAATGGCTGGGCAAAGTCATTTACTAGAAAAAGCTTCTTTTGAGGTTTCTGGAACAAAAGAGTGGGAGTGGGAACTCAGTCTTTGCTTTGCAGTGGAAGCAATGATCCGTTAATGCTTTGAGGATCATTTCTTTTATAAATTGCACGAAGGAGTTATTTAATCACAGGTAGTAACCATCCGCTTCAAGCTAAGTAACTATGAAAAGGAAAGAATTTGGAATTAAAGATTTTTTTTAAAAATGATAACAGAACAATGAATACAAATGACAATGGATCCACTTTAGAATATTTCAAGTCCTATATTTAGTCATTATTAAAAGGTATTCAAATGTGACAAGATTATTACTCTGAGAAACATTGAAATGGTTCACAGAATCACAGAATATGGAACAAACCTGCATGCTATGTTGTTCCCTGTTCACCACCTATTGACATAAAATGCGGAGTATGTTGAGCAAAATTCATAGCAGGAGTTCACTGAAGATGAATAGGCCACAGCAGAGAGAGGGGAGACACAGAAAGGAATACCAACCCGTGTCCCTAAGAGAAACCATTTATTCTATAGGGTAATGTCATATTCAGTGGGCAGAGCACCAGGATCATTTTCATTGAGTGTTGGGAGACTTGTAATTGGACTCCATAATTACCACTGCCTTGTAGTACCAAGAGCCAGGGTACCACTCGTATCCTTTGCAGTTGCTGCTTTTGTTCACTTGCTAGGCATAAACCCTAATTCAAATTCCAAATCTGAAATAATTTGAACTGGACTGTTTTGGATTTATTCACAACATGTGAAATTGTATGCCAGCACCTATTTTTATTGATGAGGAAACAGAGACAGGCAAATTCATCTTGACCTGGTGGAGTAAGCATTTTGCTTGTTTGAAGTTTGCTGGAAGGGTGACTGAAGTAATTATGGTTTTGTTTAGGGTATAGTGTACCGTTAAGAATTATACTTGTTAGGGAAGATCACATAATCTGTAGTAATCAATAGGAGATTAGCTCAGGCTACCTCAGCAGACAGTGTAGAGATAGAGTTGGAGTTGAATGCACAGTGTAGTTGCTGCTGAGTATATTGTAAATAAACTTAATGTTTCCACTTAAGAAGTGTCTGCAGTTCAACTCTATTCCTAATAGTACAACTCGGTCACCCTACAACAAACTGGCAAGGAGCATAAAACAGGATTGAACGGAAGAAATCAAGTTAAAAAGAAATCGGCACTATACCTCGCCCAGTAGCAAGCTCTGTTAGAATTGAAGAAGTTATCCTCTCTCAAAATTCCACAGTTTGGGAGAATTTATCCTTTTGAACCAGCCACAGATGATTGGTCTCAATACATAGAACACCTCACGTTCTTTTTTCAAGCAAATGAGATTACGGGGGAAGAGAAGAGGCGAGCGATCCTCTTGAGTACTTGTGGGAGTAAAACCTACAGTTTGATTGGAAGTTTGACGGCACCCAGTGCCCCAGATTCAAAGAATTTTGGTGAACCTCATGAAGGGTCACTTTCAACCCAAGCCCTCAGTCATGATGCAGAGGTTCAGGTCTAATTTGCGAAATACAGCCCCGGAAGAGACAATTGCATGATGTGTAGCAAATTTGAAGCAGCTAATGGAACATTGTGAGTTTGATATGATATGATCAGAGGTCGTTTAGTGTGTGGTGTGAAAGAGGACACTATTCGGAAAAGATTATTGTCCGAAGTGAATCTGGATTTCAAGAAGGCACTAGAGGTAGTGCTGGCCATGGAAAGCGCTGTAAGAGATTCAAAAGCAATATAGGGTGTACAAAATGGTGCCGTCCTCCACATCGGGCAGGAAACCTCAAACAAAAGCTGTGCAAAAAAGTGAGACTCTGCCGAGAAGCAGGAAACAGCCCTTGCTAGCTAAAGAATAAAGAAAAATAACAACAGCAAAATCAAAGAATAATTTTTATAGCGGTGGAAACAGTCAGTCTTTTAGTGATTAGCAGTTTAAAAAAATTGAATGCTACTACTGTCACTGAAATGGACATATGATGAGGCAGTGTAAGGAAAGATACAAGCAGGCTTGTAAACAAAAGAAGACGCTCAATGAAATCTACAATGTAGAAGAGTCTGAGATGACAAATTCAGACATTTACTCATTGTTTAATCTGAGTTGGAAGTAAATGGCAAACCTGTCAAAATGGAAGTAGACACGGGAGCTTCCACTACAGTAATTGGGAATGCCTTCAGATATTTGAATAATGGTGATCATCAATTAAGTTAAAACAAACAGCTGCCAAGCTAAAAACATATACAGGTGAAGACATTCAAGTAAAAGACATAAGCAGAGTAACTGTCCATTATGGAAGCCAATGGGCACAGCTACCCATGACGGTGGTAGCAGGTGAAGGGCCAGGCCTCCTGAGTTGAAATTGGTTAAAGGAGATTAAGTTAGAATGGTCTGAAATTTTCCAGTTGAGAGCAAGTCGGCTACCAGAGCTACTTAGAAAGTATACCACTGTCTTAAAGATCTGGGGAAAATCCAGGGCCTGCAGGCCAAGATTTATGTGGGTCCAGAAACAACCCCTCGCTTCATGAAGGCGAGACCGGTGCCATATGCCTTGCGAGAAAAAATCAACATTGAAGTGAACAGACTAGAGAAACTGGGCATTATATAAGCTGTTCAGTCCTCAGAATGGGCAGCACCCATAGTCCCTGTCCTTAAACCCGACCAAAGCGTCCGAATTTGTGGGGACTACAAACTGACGGCTAATAAAATAGCCAAGCTGGACAGGCACCCCATTCCAAAAATCAAAGACCTGTATGCCAAGCTGGCAGGAGGGACAATGTATACAAAGCTTGACATGAGTCATGCTTATCAGCACCTAGAATTGGATAATGCCTCCTGGGAATTTGTCACATTAACACCCACAATGAGTTGTACCAATATACTCGATTGCCTTTCGGTATCTCCTCAGCTTGTGCCATCTTTCAGGGAACAATGGTAAGCTTACTGCAGGGACTGCCCCAGGTTGAAGTCTATTTAGACGATATATTGGTGACAGGATTCACTGAAAAAGAGCATTTGGCAAACTTAGAAGAAGTCTTAAAATGTTTCTTGCAAGCTGGAGTGTGTCTAAATAATGAAAAGTACACATTCCAAGTGAGGGAGATAATCTATTTGGGTCACTGGGTTGATTCACAGGGCCTCCACCTGGTTGAGGAGAAAGTGAGAGCCATAAGAGAGGCACTTGCGCCTAGGAACACCTCAGAGCCTCAAATCTCTATTTGATCAACTATTATGGGTGTTTTTTTACCCAATTTGTTGACAGTACTGGCCCCCCCCGCATTCTCTAATCAAAAAAAAATCACGTCGGTCTTGGAAGGTGCCTCATAGGCACCTTTCATAAAGGTGAAACAATTGTTGCACTCGTCCAAACTATTAGTGCATTATGACCAAACGAAAGAATTGGTGCTGACATGTGACGCATCTCTCTACAGATTGGGAGCAGTGCTCTCTCATTGGATGGATGACAGCACAGAAAGGCCAATAGGTTATGTATCAAGGGCGTTCACCACAGTGGAAAACGACTCACAGATAGAAGAAGAAGGCCTGTCCATCATCTTTGGCGTCAAGAAATTTTACCAGTACGTACACAGCCGCCATCATTACAATCATTTCAGGTCACAAACCACTGCTAGGTTTGTTTAGTGAGGAAAAGGTTATACCACCCATAGCTACAGCAAGAATACAACGATGAGCCTTAATTCTGGCAACATACGAATACACTTTCGTACATAGGCCTGGCAATCAAATCACAAACACCGATGCCCTTAGTCATTTACCTTTACAAGAAAATGATGAGCACGTCGCAGTTCCACAGGAACTTGTTTTATTGTTAAATTTCTTAGATTTCTCACCGGTATGCGCTCGACAGATCAGAGACTGGACAAGTCGGAACCCAGTCCTATCTCAAGTACAAGAACAAGTGCTACATGGTTGGTCACAGGAGCCCGTATCTGATTAAATGAAACCCGACTTCAACAGAAGACATGAAATAACCAGCCAGGATGGCATCTTATCGTGGGGAGCACGAGTGATAGTTCCTCCAAAGGGAGCCTCTTTTAGTTGAACTACGTAGTGCCCCTCCAGGAATTTCCCGAATGAAGACCATAGCACACTGTTATCTATGGTAGCCTGTGATGGCAAAATAGCGAGTTTAGTAAAATACTGTGTGCATTGTTAGCAACTGCAAAAGTTGCCAGCGACAGCTCCGTTACACCCATGGGAGTGGCCAGGTAAATCCTGGGTGTGGTTACACATTGACTATGTTGGACCTCTCCCGGAACAATGTTTCTGCTCATTGTCGATGCCCATTCAAAATGGTTGGACATATATGAGGTGAAGTCATCAATGTCGGCTGCTAAGAGAAACGTCAGAGTTTTGCCATTCACGGACTACCAGAAGTAATCGTTTCTAATAATGGCACAGCATTTACGAGTGCTGAGTTTCAACGGTTTATCAGCCTCAATGGTATCACTCACATAAAAACTGCACTGTACCACCTTTCCTCAAATGGACTGACCGAAAGGATGGTTCAAATGTCCAAGACAGGCATGATAAAATTAACTGGTGATTCCTTGGCAGCCAAGCCAGCACGCTTTCTTTTTCATTACAGGACCACCCCTCACACAACCACAGGTATCACACCTGCTGAGTTATTGTTGAAACTCCGTCTCAGGACGAGATTGAGTTTAATAATGCTCAATTTAAAGGGGAAGGTGGAAAGGAGTCAGGGAAGCCAGAAAACGAGACATAGCTGGCAAAGTCGTGAGAGGAAATTTATCCTGGTGTATGTGAAAAACTTCAGGGAAGGACCAAAGTGGTTACCGGGTGAAATAGATGCCGTGACTGGACCTCTAACTTACCACGTGGAGGTAGAAGGCTGGATTATTCATAAACATGTGGGCCATTTAAGGAAGAGAAAGACAAATCACCAAGATTTGGTTCCACCAGTGACCATGACCAGGTCTGCATTTCCTGTTGAGGTTACCCAACCCAGGACTGACATGTCTGATTTCCTGTAAGAGTTGAGGATACAGAACTGCAAGTGCCCACCGCAGCACCTGATGTTCAGGCAACTCCAGAAAAGGAGGTTCCTGACAAAGGATCTGAAGTTGTGGAGCTGTGACATTCCACATGTACCAGGAAACCACCTGAAAGACTGAACTTGTAAATTCCTTACCCAGTGTAAATATTATTTTGTCTTGAAAAATATGCACTTGTAAATATAATATGTGTAGACAAATTAAAGGGGGAGGAATGTAGTAATTATGGTTTCATTTAGTGTGAAATGTGCCTTTAAGAATAATACTTGTTCAGGAAGATCACATGATCTGTAGTAACCAATAGGAGAGCAGCATGGGCAAGCTCAGCAGACAGTTTAGACATAGAGTTGGAGTTTAAAGCATATGTGTAGTTGCTGCTGAGTATATTGTAAATAAACTTAATGTTTCCACTTAAGAAGTGGCTGCAGTTCAATTCTATCACTAATAGGACTACTCAGCCACCCTACAACAGTGACTGATCTATGCTCCATTTCTGCTGATTTTTGATCCCATCCAGCAAACAGCAAACGAACTAAATGTTTCTCTCTCCACAGATGCTGCCAAATCCTTCATCCCTTAAGCCATTCTGGTAAATCTCCTCTACAACCTCTCAAGGGCCCTCACATCCTTCCTGAAGTGTGGTGGTCAGAACTGGATGCAATGCCCTATCAACTTGCCAAGCCTCCACGACAGCATCTGCCAAATCCACAATCTCTACTGCTTAGAAGGACAAGAACAGCAGACATGTGGGAACACCGTCACCTGCAAGTTCCCCTCCAAGTCACACAACATCCTGACTTGGAACTATATTGCCATTGCTTCCCTGTCACTGGGTTAAAATCCTGGAACTCCCTCCCTAACAGCACTGTGGGTGTACCTACACCACATGGACTGCAGCGGTTCAAGAAGGCAGCTCACCACCACCTTCTCAAGGACATTTAGGGATGGGCAATAAATGCTGGCCTAGCCAGCAACACTCACATCCCATGAAAAAAATAACAAGAAAAGCTGTGGACTAACCAAGGGCAGAATCTTCAGCTCGATGAGCGGGAGCAGAGTCCACTCGCTGAGGCGTAAAATGACGCAAGTTGACATCGGGCGTACATCCCGATGTCACTGCGCGTCATTCAGATTTTCAGTTCGGCGGGTGCGCACCCAAGCCGGCTGCATGCCCACCGAACTGTCAAAGGCTTATTAAGGCCAGTTAACTATCAATTAAATTAATAAACTGAGCTGCCCATCCAACCTTAAGGTTGGCGGGCAGGTGAAAAGCCCAGATGGCCTTTGCATTTTTCATGGAACCTCATCCACGGGTGGGTTGAGGTTTCATGAAGATTTTTAAAGGTTTGAAAAAATTTTAAATAAAATTCATAGACATGTCCCAGCTCATGTGACAGTTTCACATGAGGGTACATGTCCTAAAAAAAATTTTTTTCCTTCAGTAAAATGTTTTAAACTTAAATTAATCTCCCTGAGGCTGTTCCGTGCCTCAGGGGGATTTCTGTGCTCTTTCACGCACATGCGCACATCACAGTGGGCGGGCCTTAATTGGCCCGCCCATGTAAAATGGCAGTGCCCAGCCGATCCCTGATGGGGAGAAAATTCTCTCCCAAAGGTTCAGCATAACTTCCTTGTTTTTTTATTCAATACCTCAACTTATTAAGCCCAAGATCCCATATGTTTTTCTAACTACTCTCTGTCCTATCACCTTCAAAGATCTGTGCTCATCAATCCCCAGGTCCCTCTGTCTTTGTGCACTCTTTAGACTGTGCCATTATTCTACATTACCTCCCCTGTCCCTTTAGCCAAAATGCATCCCCTCACGTTTCTCCGTATTAAATTCCATTTACCACCTGTCTGCCCATTCTGATGGCCTATCAGTGTCCTGTTGCAGTCAATTTGTATCACCCTCACTATCTGCCTCATCTCCAGGTTTGATATCCTCGGTAAACTTTGAAATTTTACTCTATATTCCAATGTCCAAGTCACTTATACAAAAAATGCCATGGTCCTACCACTGTCTACCATCCTCCAGTCTGAAAATACACCACCTACCACAACTTGCTCTTTTCTGTCCTTAAGACAATTTTTTATCCAAGCTGACACTGACCCTTCTAGCCCATGAGCCATTTTGTTAACCAGCCTTTTATATGGTATTTTGTCAAAGGCTTTCTTAAAATCCATATAGACAATGTCCATTGCTTTCCCTTCATCACCCAACTCTGTTACTTCATCAAAATAAATAGACTAGCCAAGCACAATCTACCCTTTACAAATCCATGCTGACTCTCGCTAATTAACTGAAACCTCTCCAAGTGCCTGTTGATTTTTTCCCTTAATTTTTGGCCCAAGTTTTCGCCACCACAGAAAGGCTCTCCATTGTGGTGAAAATAGCAGGAATGCGTGAAAATCCGAAGTCCCACCCGCAACCCAACACTTCCCATTTTCACAGGGGCAGGATTGGGGGCAAGGCATGTTTTGTGCATGTGTGGTTTATGGAGGCATCTGGACACTTAAATCATCAACTGCCTCCATTGGTGTAGGAGTTTGGTGGGCCAGGAGTGTGAAACCCGTAATGTGCAGTTTAGGCCAGGTAAGAACAGGTTTGAACTTCATGGGATTCATTTGGATAGCCAAGATACCCCATTGGAGAAGTAAGGTGCCCCTTTGGATCTTGCTCCAGGACACCTTTGGGGGAGGTAAGGTGCCCTTTGGAATTGTTAAAAGTAGGCATAGATGTGCATAAAAAGTGCATAAACTCATTACTGCCAGGCTCATTGGAACTGTCAACAGACCTGTCAAAACCAACTGTCAAAACTGTCAGGGGCACCTGTCAAAGGAAACTGTCAAGGTATTTAAAAAGTCCTGCCCTTCAAATCTTTGAAAAAATGTCTGGAAGGTTAAAAAAAAATTGCTTGCTATTTTACTCTGTTTGTTGACAAAAGCCTGATGGTTTCATTACTGGATCAGTGCTGCATGACTGATTTCACAACCATCAATTATCACAGTAAGGTGCCTGCTATTTCACAGTTTGATTGACAGATACAAGTAATTATAGATTCTTTGACATGGGAATATTAATTCCAATGCTTGCTGTTAGAAAGGATTGTGTATTTGAATGAAATGTTTGATTGGTTGTACAGAACTTGAATATTTCTGAAAAAAGAGACATGCAATTGAAGCTTTTTGTCTTGCATTCATCAGGATAGCTTGCAATAAATTACCAACTGCAATGGGGGGACAACAATTTATTCTGCATGAGAAGAGAGTTCTGATTGGTTGACAAGTGGACTTTGATTGGTGGAAGTGTTGCCATGGAGCATGCAGCATGGAACAGTTAACTGCCCAGCATTGTTCAAATTCAAACCAGGAAGGGCAACCCTGACTGGTCAAGGCATTGCCCTGGGGAATGACTGTTCGCTAAACTTTTGTCTAGTTGAAAAAGGCACAAAGCGTGGATATGTTCTTTCTGTCTGCAAAGGACAGGGCTTTGTGTGTGGCTTCTAGCATGTGTAAGTAAGCCACACTGTGAGCCAGGCTGACAATCT
Source organism: Cetorhinus maximus (assembly GCF_964194155.1). Classification (NCBI taxonomy): domain Eukaryota; kingdom Metazoa; phylum Chordata; class Chondrichthyes; order Lamniformes; family Cetorhinidae; genus Cetorhinus; species Cetorhinus maximus. Next base: position 49,477,714 of record NC_135898.1, read on the forward strand.
TAAATTGGTTTTCAGTGTAATTCTTAGCACAATCTGGATTGTTTAGCAGGCATTGTCTTGGGGGGTATGAGAGGCCATGGGGTGGGTACAGAGCTTGAGCTGGCATGGGTTGCATGGATGGGGTATAGGGAGGATGAGAGGGTGTGAGGGGTGAAGGCTGAAGGGATGTTTCATGATTTCATCTTTATTTTTAAACTTTGGACACAGTGCCTGAGCCCTAAGTCAGATCTTCTGCCCAGCCCATCCCTGCACTTCTTCCCGGGTCGCCTGGCCCAACTCCTATTCAAGACCCCCTCCAACCCCAGGCAGAAATATCTGACATGGGGCAGCCATTTTTAAAGATTGGGTTCGTGCAGCCAGTAATGCTCCTGTCTCTGCACACCCAACCCAGGAGCCAAAATCTGGGCCATTGTTTCTAAAATCTTACCCATCACAGATGTTAAACTGATCAGAATGTCCTTTCTTGATTAAGACTGTCTTTTTGCCACTCTCCAATCCTCAGGCACCTCGCCCATATTTAGCAAAGATTGGAAGATTATGGCAAGCCCTTCTGCTATCTCACCCCTCACTTCCTTTAGCAACCTGCGTGCCAGCCATATGGACATATTTAAATAAGAGGCTTAGCGATTTTTTTCAATCCACTGTCAGGGTGGAATCGTCCCAGGTTTGCACTAAAAGTGGAAGCGGGCAGGAAAAAAAACGATGTTTTACCCGCTGGCCGCAATGGCGGCTTTTCACGCTATATTGTCCAAAACCCACTGTATTAATTATGCATTCCCCGGAAATTTGCCATTTCGATGGTGGGCAGGCTCTGATTCACCTGTCACGCCGTCACCTCGCCGCTTCTTCACGCTGGGCACCACATTTAAAGTACAGCCGCACTCAGTGCTTCTGGCCCAGGACTGCAGTAAAGAAGACATGGTCCCAAAAGGCAAGAAGACTGCAGCCCTCGAGTGCCTTTTGGACACCGTGGAGGCCCATTGTCATGTCCTCTACTCCTGCCCTGGCTGCAGGGGGGCAGCTACATTACCACTCCAGCTTGTTAGGCGATGGTAGTGATGGTCAGTGCCAATGCTGCACACAAGAGGTTTGCCATCCAATGCAGATAGAGGATGAATGATCTCATCCGTGCAGCCAGGGTAAGGCAATCATCTTATCACTCTAAACTCACACACTCAAGCCCATCACACATTCACTGGCATCTCACTCACTGCCAGCTCAGGGACATCACCACCCATTCTCACACACATACCCTCATAGGTGCATCTGGCCTCATCTCCTGTGGAGATTGCCTCCTCAGCCCTCACCATCTTGAGGCCACTTGCACAGTTCAACATGTGTCCCCACACACACGCTGGGATAGCCCCCTTCCCCAGTACAGCCTTTTCCTCTTGGCTGAGGCCATTTCGCCCCCATTCCCAAGCAAGCCCTGGCCCTGCAGCCATTGAAAAGCCACTCCTGTCTTATGGCTGGTCTTGTAGGTAGAGACCTGCCCGTGAGCCCTCCTAAAAGTGATGTGCTGCTGTCTGTGAAGCCTGGCGCTGATGACTGCGAGTGCTGACTGAAGCAAGGCAGGCAAACAAACCTTGAAGTCCCGAGCAAAGTGCAGCTCATCAAGTGCACGCCTTATATATGCAATATTCTCCCTCCACCTGGACCCCTCCCTCTGGATTCTTACCTTCTCTTGATCTTTTCATTGAGAACTGTCGGCGTGACATTAGTCGTCTCAATTTCTCTGCTCCTCTCACCCATTCTAATCTGTCTCTCTCTGAACTTACTGCACTCCGTTCTCTCAGGTCCAACCACAACATTGTCATCAAACCCGCTGACAAGGGTGGTACTGTTGTTGTCTGGTGCACTGACCTCTACCTCGCGGAGGCTGAGCGTCAACTCGCAGACACTTCCTCCTACCTCTCCCTGGACCATGACCCCACCACAGAACATCAAGCCATTGTTTCCAGGACTGTCACTGACCTCATCTCCTCTGGAGATCTTCCTCCCACAGCTTCCAACTTGATAGTCGCCCAACCTCGGATGGCCCGCTTCTACCCCCTACCCAAAATCCACAAACAGAACTGTCCTGGCAGACCGATCGTGTCAGCCTGTTCCTGCCCCACGGAACTCATTTCTCGTTATCTTGACTCCCTTCTCTCTCCCCTTGTCCAGTCCCTTCCCACCTACATCCGTGATTCCTCTGACACCTTACGTCACATCAACAATTTCCAGTTCCCTGGCCCCAACCACTTCCTCTTCACCATGGATGTCCAATCCCTCTACACCTCCATCCCCCACCAGGATGGTCTGAGGGCCCTTAGCTTCTTCCTTGAACAGAGGCCCGAACAATCCCCATCCACCATTACTCTCCTCCGTCTGGCTGAACTTGTTCTCACACTGAACAATTTCTCCTTTAACTCCTCTCACTTCCTCCAAATAAAAGGTGTGGCTATGGGTACCCACATGGGCCCCAGCTATGCCTGTCTCTTTATGGGGTATGTGGAACATTCCTTGTTCCAGTCCTACTCCGGCCCCCTCCCACAACTCTTTCTCCGGTACATCGATGATTACTTCGGTGCTGCTTCATGCTCTCGTCGGGACCTGGAAAAATTTATTAATTTTGCTTTCAATCTCCACCCCTCCATCATTTTCACATGGTCCATCTCTGACACTTCTCTTCCCTTCCTTGACCTCTCTGTCTCAATTTCTGATGATAGACTGTCATAATATCCATTACAAGCCTACCAACTCCTACAGCTACCTCGACTACAGCTCCTCACACCCCGCTTCCTGTAAGGACTCCATCCCATTCTCTCAGTTCCTTCGCCTCCGTCGCATCTGTTCTGACGACGCTACCTTCAAAAACAACTCCTCTGACATGTCCTCCTTCTTCCTTAACCGAAGTTTTCCACCCACGGTCGTTGACAGGGCCCTCAACCGTGTCCGGCCCATATCCCGCGCATCCGCCCTCACGCCTTCTCCTCCTTCCCAGAAACATGACAGGGTCCCCTTTGTCCTCACTTATCACCCCACCAGCCTCTGCATTCAAAGGATCATCCTCCGCCATTTCCGCCAACTCCAGCATGATGCCACCACCAAACACATCTTCCCTTCACCCCCCCGGCAGCATTCCATAGGGATCGTTCCCTCCAGGACACCCTGGTCCACTCCTCCATCACCCCCTATTCCTCAACCCCCACCTATGGCACCTCCCCATGCCCACACAGAAGATGCAACACCTGCCCCTTCACTTCCTCTCTCCTCACCGTCCAAGGGCCCAAACACTCCTTTCAAGTGAAGCAGCATTTCACTTGCATTTCCCCTAACTTAGTCTACTGCATTCGTTGCTCCCAATGCGGTCTCCTCTACATTGGAGAGACCAAACGCAAACTGGGCGACCGCTTTGCAGAACACCTGCGGTCTGTCCGCAAGAAAGACCCAAACCTCCCTGTCGCTTGCCATTTTAACAATCCACCCTGCTGTCTTGCCCACATGTCTGTCCTTGGCTTGCTGCATTGTTCCAGTGAAGCCCAAAGCAAACTGGAGGAACAGCACCTCATCTTCCGACTAGGCACTTTACAGCCTTCCGGGCTGAATATTGAATTCAACAACTTTAGATGTTAAACTCCCCCTCCCCCCATCCCCACCCCGTTTCTTCCCCCTCCCCCCTTTTTTTTTCTTTTTTTTTCAATAATTTATATAGATTCTTCTTTTCCCACCTATTTCCATTATTTTTAAATCTAAAACTAAAACTTTGTTAGTCTTTCCACCCCACCCCCACTAGAGCTGTACCTTGAGTATCCTGCCTTCCATTCTTAATTAGCACTTTTCTTAGATAATATCACCACCTTCAACACCTCTTTGATCCTTTTGTCTGTGACATCTTTTGATTATCTTCTCCTATCACTGCTTGCTTATCCCCACAACCACCCCACCCTCAACTTCTCTCTCCCCCGCCCCCCACCTTAGACCAGCTTATATTTCACCTCTCTCCTAACTATACTTCAGTTCTGCCGAAGGGTCGTGAGGACTCGAAACGTCAACTGATTTCTTCTCCACCGATGCTGCCAGACCTGCTGAGTTTTTCCAGGTAATTCTGTTTTTGCCTTATATATGTTGTTGTGAAACACATTGGCGGGGCTGATGATCCAAAGGGGTGGGCTGAGTCCAGTGGGCTGGCCTTATAACGATGTGCAGATGTATTACAATGAGGTTCCCAATGTCCGATGGCGGGAAATGCGGCCCGCCATCAATGGGCTGAGCAGACGATCGCAAACTGGTTTCACGACGTTGTGAAACCGATTTTTGGCCTTCTCACCATATTGTCCACTCATGCCACCAAACACGCCTGACGCCAATGGGCATGGAAAATGCCAGCCTCAGTAACCATTGCAGCATGAGCAGTGTGCTACAAAAGAAAGGTAGTTTTTTTTAAATCATTTTAAAATATGTTCCAGTGGAACCAGCATGAGCAGGGCACTCTTCTCAGCTCAATAGCCTATCTGAGGGCCTCTCATGACCTGCAATCTATCCTCCCCACTATTCTCCCTCCTCTTGAAAACTTACCTGAAATTTGTTGTTAATAAGGCAGGTGACTGAAGCTTGTCTCAATTATTTAGATGAGGCTCAAGGACTAATTTCTCACAATCTTTAGGTGTCCACGTTTGATCAAAAAGTTCGTTCCATGTGCCCATTTTGTGCCAAAAACAGGCCTAAACTAATTTTAGGCCCCACAGTGTTAAGTGTTCCCTTGATACTAAATTTAAACTAAAGATTTTTCAGGCTGAATTATGACTTGAAACCTCCAGAACAAAGCTCAAATCTTAACCCATGTTCTCTCATCCATTTATTCATTAATGCACTTCTGCTAAACTCAGCATTAAATCCATTATGACAATGACTATACTAATCAGTTGTATAACCAAAATTCATCGTTATAATTAGGTGAATTCAGTCTTTTGCGTGTCGGCAACCTCATAAACTGTTCACAACATTTTTTTTTCAGTTCTTGTCTTGCTGATACCGCTAACCAGATCTACACATACTCAGATCTATGCTTTCCCCAGCTCCTCCAATTGGTTGTCTTGAATGCTAATGAAGGAATTAAGCACAACAGTGAGATTTTCTGTATGTGATTCATCAAACACAACACATCTCCTTTGGGATCTGAAGCCTTATTTTCATTGCTTGTCAATCAATTTTGGGAGGTATGGATTTTGTCATACGTTACATATCTGCTGCTATTGTCAAAAATAAGGGGCAAACAAGCTTCATACATTTGGTTAACAACAGCCCAATGTCATCATGATCTATCATTTAATCTCCATTAACTGTCTTCAGTGGAGATAAATCCTGTGATGCTACACAGATACTCCAGGATTTCAGTGTGAGTGGCCTGACATTTTTACACTTTATTGGGCTGGCTTTGTGATAGCTAAAATAATCATTGTGGTGTTTTTGTGGTTAATTTACTACAGGACTTTGTAATTACATTAGGCTAAATGTGGGGTTAAAGCCGGGTTTCAACTTTCCAAGAATCATTGTAAACCAGCACCAAACATCGAACAAATAAGCAACAATCAATTTATCTCAACAAATATAAATGCTAATATTCATAATGGAAATAATAAATATATAATGTATCTGCATTTATTATACCTTTTAGCACAATAGAGTCTGTTTCAGCTTTAGACCTGATCTTGTAGTGAACCGATCGTTTGGCATGCTAAATCCACAGTAAAACACACAATCTCCTTTGCTGGCCAAGCACAGCTTGCAGTAGAGGTTTCTTTAAAACAAATTGCGGTAATATGATTGATTAGCAGTTAGAACTATTACATTTTCAGCATTTCTAAGTTTGAGTGTAATGCAAAGGTCATGCACTGCTGCAGCTGGGTCACGTAATATTTACATGAGCCAAGTGTAAGCTTGTGAGCTTTTAAACTCAATCGGGGATTCCTTTTCTTCTCTCATGGCTCAGACAGCTCTCTCCCCCGTGAGTTGAACTGTGAGCCGTCAACAAAACAGTTTTATGGGGCATCAGGGAACTGGCGGACTGCGCTCTCTAACCTCAGAAAACTCCTTCCATCTGATCTTAAAACATTTTTTATAAATTGCCAACTTCAAAAATCAATCAAAGGCCTTGCCACTCTGTGCAGGTTAAACTCCTGCTCTGCCTCAGTCGCTTGGGGTCCAGAGTTTCTTTGGGAACTCCCATCCATTGTTCTTAATTTGTGAGACAGTTGTTAAGCAAGACATGCACCATCACTGACATGAAGAATGTACTTTCCTTTAGTGGATACCTGCCAAGGTTGACCCAAGTACCTGAGACCTGGAGATTAAATTGGTGAAGAGTATTTGCTGATTTCTAAATGGCATTGATTTATGTGTCTTAGTTTTGTTAAATTTTGGATGGTTTCATCCCAGAATTACGCTAAGTGTGGTAGCAGGCGTGAAAAATGACGTTTTACCCGCCAGCCACAATGGCGAGTTTTCGTTCCACGTCATCCGCTTCCCGCCTCATTAATTATGCAGCAACAGGAAACATGCCATCTTGCTGGCGGGCAGCCTCTGAATTGCCCAGCATGCCATTACCTCACTGTTTCCTCACCCCAGGTGCCATATCTAAACTGCAACTGCCCACACAGGTCTCAATGCTGGCAGCCCAGGACTGCTCCAGTGAAGACATGGCCCTGAAAGCCAAGAAGAGTTCAGTGGCCTGTCCCTGGAATGCCTTTTGGAGGTCCATTGGTGGTTCTTCACCCCAATCTGGCTACAGGGGGTCCAGCAATCTCGCCACTCCAGCTTGGGAGGCGGTGTCAGTGGTGGTCAGTGCCAACGCTGCACAGAAGAGGTTGGCCATCCAGTGCAGAAAGAGGATGAATGACTGCATCTGCGCTGCCAGGGTAAGGCAACCATCTCATCACTTTAAACCCGACACTCACAAGGCCATCACACATTCACTGGCATCTCACTCATTGCCAGTTCAAGGGACATCACCATCCATTCCCTCACATGCACCCTCAAATCTCCATCTGGCCTCATCTCCTCTGGAGACAGCCTACTCAGCCCTCATCATCTTGAGGCCACTTGCACAGATCAACATGTGCTCCCATACACACCTTGGGATACCCCTCTTCCCAAAGCAAGCCCTAGCCCTACAACCATTGAAAAGCCACCCCCCGCCTTACAGCTGGTCTGGTAGGTAGAGGTGAGCCCACCTAAAGGTGGTATGGTGTTGCCTGCGATGCTGATGACCGTGAGTGCTGCAAGGTAGGCAAACTAACCTCGAAGTTCCGAGCGAAGTGCAGCTCGCCAAGCGCACACCGCTTATGTACAGTTGTGAAACAGCACTCTGACGTGCCCGGATGATCCAGTGTGGGAGGATCATTCCGCCAAGCAGGGCTTATAATGAGATGCTAAAGTATAGAAATTAAGTTCCCAATGTGTGGCTGTGGGAAACTCAACCCGCCATTGATTGGTGGAACGGACGATCACAATCTGGTTTCACGACGGCATAAAACCAATTTTTGACCTTTTCGCCAAATTGTCCACTCACGCCCACCATGATGCCCGCCGCCAATGGGACCAGATGATCCCGCCCTTCATTTCAGAATTACTGTTGTTGTTCTGAAATAAAGATGTTGAAAAAACCCTCAAAACTGAATCCCATTCTTCAGCCAGATACCAATTGTTACATAAATGGTGCTGACTGACAATGAAGAGAGTAGAAATACTGGCCATGTTATTCTATAAATGCTTAATGTGCTCACAACAAACTTATTTCTCCACTATTTGAACAAAGGTATTAACCTATTTATTTTAAATGGGTTATTGCGTCATTTAAAACAGCAGAGGTAGGAACGTGTTCATAGGAGGACAACACCAAAAGCAAATTTTAAATGGCAGACGTTACTGAGAAAATGATGAATGGTTCCTTAGATTGAGTGTACCCATGCTAAAATAATAATTTCTTTAAATTAGATTAAATTACATAATAAATCTCACTTACTCATTTTTCAGAGTATCGTTTTTGTGCATTTATTTAATATATATTGTAAAAGTTTTCTGGAGTTAGTTACTTTTCATTAAAAAATTGCATGCTGTTGCCGGCAATTTACAATGTATCAGACTCAGACAGTTGCTGGGATAAAAAAGGTGCCTGTGGGCAGCAAAAACAAAATTATCTGTCATTATAATTCTCGGGCCTACATATCAATGGTCCCTACAATGGATACAACAAAACACAAAAGAGCTGTTTGATAGGAAACTTGTTAGGTGAAAATTTGTACTAATGCAGAGGCGTGCCCCCACGCACTGACACATCCACATTTTGACAGGAGTTTTCACCAAGTGCACCAGCCTATTGAACAATCTTCTTCCATTCTTGTCTGTTGGATTCTTGAGGTCACCCAAATCTCTGCTGTCTGTGTCCTAACTCGCATCAAGTCCCAATCATCCTCCACCCCTGTGCTTTCTGATCTACATTGGCACTCGGTTAAACAATTAAAAAATTCTCATCCTTGTTTTCAATTCCCTCCTTGGCCTCGCCCTCCCTATCTCTGTAATCTCCTCCAGCCGTACAACCCTCTGAGATATCTGCACTCCCCCAATTCTGGCCTCTTAAGCATCCTTGGTTTTAATTGCTCTGTGCCTTCAGCTGCCAATACCCTAAGCTCTGGAATTCCCTCCCTAAACCTCTCTACCTCTCTCCAACACACTTTAAAACCTACCTCTTTGACCAAGCATTTGCCCCAATATCTCCTAACGTGTCGATTTTTCTTTAATAATGCTCCTTGGGACATTTCATTATCTTAAAGATTTTTTTTTAAATGCAAGCTTCTTGGTATTATTTTTAAGGAACAGTACATTTTGAATATGGTCCCTTTCCTAAGGAAGATATCTTCCATTTTTTGTGTAAGCCCACACAACCAAGAAGAGCAGGTCAGACCATGCAGAGGGCATGTAAATAGAGACTGAATATGCTCCAAATTTAAATTGCATGAATGCGCACTCACTGGGGACTGGGCCCATGTTTGTGCATCTGAATCGGCAATGCAACTGCAGAGAGGGTGTAATTCCATCCATTAGGTGTGAAAAAGCTGTAGGTAAACAATTGATTGAATTTTAAAATTAGCTGTGAGATGCTATAGACAAATTATGGAATGATGCTTGAGATATTATTATTTATGGACATTATACAGCAATCACTGTTTACCAGGTGAGTCTCCAAGCTCCAAATAAGGCACTCTCTGTCTGAATTTGTCACTCTTGACACAACTTTCCCCCGCAACTAACATGATATCGTCTTCCAATTAGAGGTAAAGGCACCACTGGGTTATGAAAACTGGGGATGGTGGGGGTGGGGATCTTGCCTCTGCTAAGATAGCTGCTAATCTAAAGAGGTTTGAGAACATAAAGAATATGGTGGCAATACTGAGACAAGGGAACTGACATCAAAGAACTGCCAGCAATGGTCCCTGAAAAGGTCAAGCTGCACTCCTTCTGACCCCAGTCTACTTTTAGGTCACGACTAGGTAATCTCAAACATGACACGCTTTTTTCAGTGATGTCTGTTCTGTGATGTTAACTGCTTCAGTGCCAAATTCTCTGGGGCTGACATGTCTGTAGCTAAGCCGCTCTTTCAAACTTTACTTAATTGTAGAATTCCTAAAATTAAGCAGGGGCATCGTGGGGACAGACACAACAAAGCAGAATTTTGAGATAACAGAAAAATGCTAGAAATGCTGAGCTGGCTACTCAACTGCTGAGTGACACCAAGATAAATTAACGTTTCAGATGTATCTCTTCATCAGAACCTGCATAAAGGATCCTACTACAAACACAGATCTACCTACCTCACCTGCTGATTGCTCTGCTATGCATTTCCTGCATTTGCTCTCATTAATTCCTAAAATTACCTCATAATTATAAGTAAATTTGCATGACAATGAAAGTGCAGCATTTTTTATAAATGGTGTGCATACGATGGAAAAATAACAATCCATTTGTTTTGCAATGTTTTAGCATTAAGTGTCATCTCCTTGCATTGCTTCAGCAGCAGATTTGCTTTTGTCAGGCTGCAATGATTCAACAGGTTTTCTTTCCCCTCACTCTGTATTTCATTCAATAAAACTTGATTTGTTGTAGTCTCATGGTGTGGCATAGTTAGTACCAATTCACCAACTGAAGGCAGAACTACCAGAATCAAGACCATGATGACCCATTGCTGTGTCTGGGTCCTATTAAAACCCTTCAGTATTTTTTTTTTGCTGTTAAACATCATGTGGCTTTGTGATTGCATTTTAGTGAATAATGCCTGAGAGAGATTATGCCTGTTGGGAAACGTAGATTATATACATATTCTTAGTTTGTCTCCAAAAGAAAAAGTTTTAACAGGTAAATAGTCAGCAATGAAAGGCAAATAATAGACCAGATTTTAATCTTAACACTTTGTCATGTGGTATAAATAGAAAGAATGATGGAGGACACAGGGTCCCTCTGATTAACTGCAGAGCATTCAATGGCACTCAGGTAGCTGACAAATATTTTTCAATAATGTAAATAGATATTCAGATTAAAACAATAAAATTTAACAATGGCCTTGAACTAAGCCATGTCTTTTAGTGCAGAACTAGATTCAAAGCTGGTCTACACCATTATTTTAAAATATTATTTACCAAATATACACAGAAGATTTATATAATTCCATGATAATGCAAAAAATTTAGACCTATTAGCAGGAAATTAAAAAATTCTTGCAATACCAAGCCACCATTGAAAATCAGTCCATGCTGTCCCAGAATTCTGCAGCTCTGAAGCTGAGCCAGAGTGATTATCCAACAGTTATTTCAGGCGTTTGAAAGGATCACATCCTTGTATTAATACCCTGGTTTAGCAGCTGGTGACGGAGAGAGGGTGGCATTTTGAGGCAGAAGAAGATGCCAGTCTCTGGGGAGAGAGGTGTTAACTTCTAATAGCTTTCCCGTAATAGCAGAGCATCTGCAGACCCAGTCAAAAGGATTTTTAAAAATTAATAGAGCTGAATGCGCTTCACACTGAGGAGAAGGCTGGATTAATAAGCGCATTAAGGGCTGCTTTGGATTGGAAATAATTATAGAAGCTGACAAGGAGCAGAGGTGGTAGGGGTGGGGGTTTAAGGAATGCATTTTAAAAGCAGTTTAAACAACCTTCAGATGTTGGAATTATCCTGCATGACCAAATTAAGAGTAAATGAGAAAAGTTTATCTGGCATTTTAGAGTATTGAATCAGCTTATGATTTTAAATTATACAGTGCGTGAGGAGGCTAGAGATGGGGATTGTGGGTAATTCATGTTAGCTACTTTATGAAGCACTCAATGGATTTGATTTATTAACTCTGCCACTTCCTGTTGCTTTTGGGAGCCTAAAACAAAGGGATGTTTCAAATATGGAATTTTGGAGGCTTGGTAAAAATGCACTGCATGTGACAACGGTCATCAAATAAAAAAGGTTCCAGGCAAACTTCCTAAGATTGACACTGGCCTTGTTTATTAGTGCATGCAGAGTATTGTGATAGAGCTCTCTCCACCACCATACACCTCCCCCATGAAGAACTGGCCTGTTCTCAACCAGCGGGCTCAGCATGAGATTGATTGTGGTTTCAGTCAGCAATCCATTTTGCATCCAAGACTATGAGTTGAGAGACCAGATTTTCAAAGGAGTTAAATGACAATGATTGACCTGCTCCGTCATTGTCTCTCATTTAGCAGTAATATTAAATAAGTGCAATAAGTAAAATGCCATTTTCAATCACATTCATTCACTCAGGCTACATGTGACTCCAGACCCACAGCAATGTGACTCATAAATGCCCTCTGAACAAGGGCAATTAGGGATTAGCAATAAATGCTGGCCTAGCCAGTGACACCCACATCCCATGAACGAATAAAAAAAATCATTGTCCAGCCCTATTCCCTAGTTATTGTGCAGTTTTTGGGAGGAAGCAGGATTTTCTTGAGGAAAATTCTATTTGAATGATTTCCATCCAATTCGCGATTTGAGTTGACAGACACAGATGATTTTGAATTATTCTTTGGTGTCACCCTTGGCTCCATGGTTATTTTGCCTGAGTGAAGATCGTGAGTTCAAGCTGCACTCGGAGACTTGAGAACATAAACTAAGATGACATTTCAGTGCTGTACTGAGAGAAGACTGCAATGTCACAGGTACTGGCTCCCAAATGTGATATTAATCCAAGGCCTGTCTACTCGCAGTCAGACATAAAAGATCCCTTGATGTTATTTGAGGAAGAGTAGTTCCAGCCATTACTTATCCCTCTCCCACGTCATTAAATCAGATTTCCTGGCGATTTACTTCATTGCTGTTTGTGGAACATTGTTAAGTGCAAATTGGATGTTGAATTTCCCAGCATTACGTCAGTGACTACATTTCAAAAGTAATTAATTACGATGTGGCATGCTTTGTGATGTTCTGAGGTTCTGAACAGCGCTAATTCTTTCTATCTTTTCCATCTTTATGCTGTGGCTCCAATATGGATGGAGACTATTAGAATATTGTTGATGTTCATGTTATTTTTCACATCTCACATCAGGAAAATTCCAGGCAGAATATCCAATGGTGCAGAAAATGTTCCAATGGTACCAACTAAACTCCAGCATCTTGGCCTTTCATTCCATAATAAAAATGTTCAAATATAAAATGGTATTGACATCAATTTAGTTAAGTCTTGCTCCCCACCCATCTCTTATCTGATTATCAGATGTATAAAGATGTACAATTCTCATTGAGAATTGAGGGGTTTGTGGTGATGGGGAGGCCAGAATTCTTTCTATCTGTAAAACTAACAAAAGGACACAATGGAGTTGATGGACAGAATGGCCTGCTGCTATAGAATCAAATCAGCACTTTAACAAATACTGTACCATGCATAGCAGAATACTGTAAACTATAATCTGTCACCCCAATTGTGCCCCCCCACCCCTCCCACCACCACCACCCCCCTGGAAGTCTTGACCTTTTCTGCAAAACAGACAGCAGGTCACCAACCTCTGGTACCTCAGCTCACTGCTTATTCTTCATTATTCTTCATGTATGAACCTAATCAGTGGGGGTAATTTTGACTTTGGTGGTTTAGATCCTCCCACCCCACACCGCCCACCCCCCACTTATACATTTCGCCTGAGTTTCATTTCGATTGACTTCAAGGGGATTGAAAATTGAGAGAGATGTATAACTGACAAAGGACGTGATACTGCTGATTCTATATTCTGTCACACAAAGTCGAAATTATCCTCAGTAACGTTATCAGGCTGTTTTGCCACAAGGAGCTGATTCGATCCTCATCTAACATACACATTTGCACCAGATTTTTGGATAACAATCAAGTGCATAATCACTTACCGGGCCCAATTTTAACTCTGTGCATGTGTGTGAGTTTTGAATGAGTTAAGATCTCAGCCATTGTATGCCCTCCTCAGCTCGAGTGTGCTGAGGGCATTTCTATGTGCCACAGTGTACCTTAGTTGAGATTATCTTAAACAGAGATCGAATTGTGACCCTCCCTGATCTGTACGACACAATTCCACACGAGGCAGCACATTCACCAACTCAGCTGCTGGCAGAGTGTGAATTACTTCTAAGATACTTTTGGTACATAGGGGTCCATACTAACCTGTCAGTTGTCCCTCCTGAGTGTCACACAGCGAACAGAGCAGCTCAGCAAATTATATGGGAACTGCTACTGACCTAGATCAAACTGGAGTGGTACGGCGCAGAAGAAAACGCTTCCCAATACACACCTGGCAGATGTAAGCAAGACGGTTAAAAACAATCAGACACAGAAAATGAAAATACACTTAAAAAATATTAAACTATAACATAATCTCCAGAAGCTTTTTAACAAAGAGCATAGAAGTTGCTGCAAGTGTTCAAGAAAACAAATATCTCATTATTGGACTTAACTTATTAATTTTGCAGGTTCCAAGTTTGGCCATTGTCAAACATGAAACAGATGTTAGGAAAGCATTTGCATCTGCACAAGCACAGCTAAGTGGTTTGTCACGTGTAAAATTTACCTCATTAGCAGTTGTTATTGAACCAGATATCCTATTTACTTTAAATAGAAAAGATAAGTTTTTTTTCACACACCTGCAGGTCAAATTAAATGTGTAGACACAATGGCCCTATTGGACTGAACAGAGTCCTCTAACTGCCTGTCAATTAAATATTCTTACCAATTAGTGATATTAGATAACTGTAGTGCCTTAAGGCTAGGAGAGTGAAAAGGACAGCGGTAACACCACAGAGGGACAGACACATCAAGGAATTTAGGCTAATATGGGTTGCGTACTTCTCACCTGTGAGATAATGTAGTACCAGCAAATCAGTTGACTTTAGCTTGAGAGTTTTGCTGCTTTTCTCAATGGTGCTACTGAATATCGGACTTGCAATTAAAATGGACAATTATGAGGTATGGTATGTTTTACTGATATTGGGGTAATTTTGCATTTGTTCATTCCCATCAAAGTCACCAGAAATAAAAATCACGAGCAATGTTACACGGGCTGCTGACTTGCCATCACTCATTTTACACTCTTGCACAAAGTCGAAATTACCCCCGTTTGTGCCTTTCATAATTGATAGAAATATTGTGGATTTTGTAATTAAAGAAAAATCTTTTATGAAACTTGAGATGCTGAAAATGACTATTTTATATTTTTTCTTGAACTTTGCACAATAGAAAGATATATCATGCTCTACTAACAAGTAAAATAATTTACTTTAAGAAAAGATAGCTTTCTTGAAAGCAACTTATTATGTCCTTTGAGTGTCCCAAAGTAATTAAAATCCACTGATTTACTTATGAAGGGTAGTCACTGTCATTAAGTTGGCAAACACAGTAACCAGTTTATGCATGTCATGATTCCACAAAATAAGAAGCATGACCAATTAATTTGTTTATTTTGGTGATGCTGGTTAAGAGAGAAATGCTGGTGAGACCACTAGAAGAACTCTCTCCTCTTTTTCAATATCACAACAGGATCTGTCACACCCGCCTAAACATGCAGAGGGTAATCTAGTTATGTTTTTGAGTCCATCAGTGTGGCTTAGACCCACAATCTACAAGAAGCAGGAGTGCTATCAAGTGAGCCAAACTGGCACTCTTTTTTTTAATAAAAGCTATTATAACCACTTTTTTTATAAGCTGGTTTTGCAGTTCTTTATTTGGATTCTTGATGAAACTCGGCCTTACGTTTCCTACGTCCTACTCTGGTTGTCACACTTCAGGTATCACACTTTGGCCATCAGATCTGGCATAGGTGATTCAAATGTAATTTCCTCACAATTGATTGGCTTACTTTTCATATTAATAAGCGAATAATAGATCAAACTTAGTAACTATAATAACCCACAAAGCTACCTAAAAAAACCAAACTAATCAATTCATTCAAAATTTTCTTCAAAATATTTCAATCGCCATTCTTCAGATTGGCTGAACACTTGAGCTGATAAAAAGAAAGACAGCATAGATTTGTTCCATTCCAATTGGTGATGCTGCATCTCGAAATGTTTTCCCCACAGTGTAACTACAGCATTAACCTGTCAGAGCAGAAGTTCCCTGGAGGAGGGAGCCGTCCATTTTGAACTTTTAAAATCCAGTTTACATTACACAAATCTAAGGTTAGTGTGAAGCTATAGGGTAGAATTTTCCCAGAATTGCACCAAGCGTGGTAGCGGGCAGGTAAAATGGAGTCCTACCCGCCGGCAAAAATAGTGGGTTTTCACGCTGTGTCGTCCCAAGCCCGCCTCAGTATTTATTCACTCCCTCAGAACACGCTGTTTCCATGGCGGGCGGGCTTTCATTTGCCTGCTCGCCATCACCCCACTGTTGCATCACGCCGGCTGCCATCTTTAAGAGGCAGCTTTCAGCAAAGCGCTCATCGCCACCAGCTCAACACCGCTGCCTGGGAGACATGGCCAGCAAAGGGAAAAAGACTTCAGCCCCCCCGCTTCAACAACGGGTCCCTCAAGCAACTGCTGGATGCCGTGGAGGCCCGCCGAGATGTGCTCTACCCTCGCTCTGGCCGCAGGATGGGCAGCAAAGTCGCCAACCCTGCTTGGGAGGCAGTGGCAGCAGTGGTCAGCGCAAATGCCCTGCAGAAGAGGACAGCCACCCTGTGCCGCAAAAGGATGAATGATCTCCTCCGTACCGCCAGGGTAAGTCACTCTTTTCATCACTCCCAACTCTCTCACTCACAAACCCATCACATTTCCTCAGGGCCCTCACTCACTGTCAGTGCAAAGGTCATCACCATTCACTCTTTCATACACACCTTCACTGTCCTCATCCTGTCCATGGGACCACTCACCACCCACACAGGCCAGGCATACATATCATCTGGCCCAGCAGGCATCCTGATACACTCTCCCCATCTCTATCCATACAGAACAAACTGGCTCACAACAGGAGGGAAAGGTCGCAGGCGGGTGTAGGGATGCCGGAGATCAAAGTTCCGACAGAATTCGAAAACAGAGCCATCCAGCTGGCCGGCGATGACCGGGACCAGTCCTGTGCTGATGGTGAGGTCGGCGCTGCTCTACCAAGTGAGAGCCCAGCAGTGCAACATCCATCAGACAACCATGCCATGAGTGATATCTCCTCTTTCACAGGCCATTGCCAGGCACTAATTATCTCCCCTTGCTTTCGCAGGCACATCTGCAAAACAGCCAACAGAGCCCATGACAGTACATCGAATCAAACCCCGAAGAAACCCCTGAAGAGGAATCTGGAGGCACCCTCCCTGAAGTCCCATCACAGCGCTCACTTACACCCTCCACCAGCACAGAGACAAACACCTCGGTGGAACCTAGCTTTAGAGTGGCCCTGGGATCAGAATCTGGTGAGCACATCGCACTTTCTGATCCACAGCAGGTGGAGGCAGGGACTTCCCAGGTCTCCAGCACTCGAAGGACTGCTGGAGGCCAGAACATTACTGAGTCCGAGTCAGATGGCAGGTCTCTGGACTCAATTGTAAGAACACAAGAACTAGGAGCAGGAGTAGGCAATTCAGCCCCTCGAGCCTGCCCCGCCATTCAATATGATCATGGCTGATCTCATTTCGGCCTCAACTCCAATTTCCCGCCCTCTCCCCATAACCTTTCAACCCATTACTAATTAAAAATCTGTCTATCTCCTCCTTAAATTTATTCAGCGTCCCGGCATCCACTGCACTCTGAGGTAGTGAATTCCACAGATTTACAACCCTTTGAAAAAAGTAATTCCTCCTCATCTCTGATTTAAATCTACCACCCCTTAGCTTAAAGCTATGGCCTCTTGTTCTAGAATGCCCCACAAGGGGAAACATCCGCTCCACGTCTACTTTGTCTATCCCCTTTAGCATCTTATGTACCTCAATTAGATCTCCTCTTATCCTTCTAAACTCTAGTGAGTATAGGCCTAAACTGCTCAATCTCTCCTCATAAGGCAAGCCCCGCATCTCTGGAATCAATTTAGTGAACCTCCTCTGAACTGCCTCCAATGCAACTACATCCTTCCTCAAGTAAGGGGAACAAAACTGTGCACAGTACTCCAGGTGCGGTCTCACCAATGCCTTGTACAGTTGTAAAAACACTTCACTATTTTTATACTCTACTCCTTTAGCAACAAATGCCAAAATTCCATTTGCCTTCCTTATTACCTGCTATACCTGCATACTAGCTTTCAGCGATTCATGCACGAGGACACCCAGATCCCTCTGCACTGAAGCATTCTGAAGTTTCTCTCCATTTAAATAATAAGTCGCCTTTTTATTCTTCCAACCAAAATGGATAACCTCACACTTATCCATGTTAAACTCCATCTGACAAATTTTGGCCCATTCGCCTAACCTGTCCATATCCATTTGTAAATGTCTTATTTCTTCATTGCAACTTACTTTCCCACCTATTTTGGTGTCATCTGCAAATTTAGCTACAGTACCTTCTAGCCCTGAATCCAAGTCATTAATATAGATTGTAAATCATGGCACAATTGCTGGAGGTGCAAAGTCAAGCTCGGGAACAACAGGAAGGGATGTCCGCTGCACTCCTCAGATTACAAGGCACGATGGAGGAGTCCGTCCGTCTTCAGGCTGAGGTGATAGCTCTGGCATTGCAACACACTGAGGTCAACACTGGCAGCATTGCGGCTGCCATGGCGACCTTAGTCCAGTATGTCACTCCTGCACTACTGCGCAGGCTTAACTCCATTGCTGATGGCATAGTTGGCCTCCAACAGTCTGTACACGTGAGGGGTGCTGGGCAGCTCAATCTCACTTCAGCTACCCCTTCCGCTCACGGAGTCAGCCAGGGGGCCTCGGAGGAACAGCAGGTGCAAGCCCCGGGGCCATCCACCCTGGTGACTCTGGGAGTGACCGGCCCATCCGAATCCCCTCTTCCTGTGACCTCCGCACTCCAGCTTCACAGGCCAAGGAGGGTGCGACTGCCACACAGCAAGACCCCGAAAGCAGGCCGGGGCCCACCAAGTCTCGGCCCTCCAGAGGAGGCCCACCGATGTCATCACAGACAGGGTGTCACAGTCAGCAGGCTGCCTCCACCTCTGCTGTGGATGTCCGGGGAGCACCAAGACATAGCAGCAGGGTTAGGAAAGTTAGGTAAAAGTAGTTGCACAGCCTGGCCACAGGTTTTGATCACTTGTACATACTGTTCACTATTGTCAATAAACTCCTAAGAATGTCTCCCTGCCTATGGCTCCTTGTTCTGATGAGCAGTGTTCTTGTCACTCAGATGTGAAACCTTTCTGCACAAGATAAAAGGCAGGTGTCTCAGTCCAGGCCTCTTCCCTGTGCTCTGTGCAGCCTTCAGACCACAGTGATGGCCCAGCCTCACACTCCCTGGAAACATTACTGATGCCTGCACCTCGGCAGTGCTGGTCACTGCAGCCAGAATGTAGTGGGCAGGCGCCACAGAGTTCTCTCATTTTCTCATGTGCTCTCAGCACCTTTAAGGTGGGGCTGGCCCCCATCACACCAGCATCTGCGACCAGTGATGCTGTGCATCAGCTCCTGAAGGGCTGAGGTGCTGAAGGCAGACACAGCATCAGATGCATCTAAGGTTTCATGGCTGTATCTCTGAGATGGCCCTGATCATGGAGCGCAAGTGAGCTGCCCTCGGCCAGACAGGAGTCAGACATTCTCAGAGACTATGTGAAGATCTATGGAGTGTCCTCACTGCATGTTGTCATCATCTTCCTGTGATCCTCCAACTATTAGGGCCTCCACTGCATCTCCATGACAGGAGAATTCTCACAGAGGGTATTGGTGCTGAGATAAGCCAGACTGGAGTCAAACATTCATAACTGCGTAGTGAGGATCTACAGGGACACCTCACTGCACGTCGTCATCATTCTCCATAAATCTAGCAGCTGTGAGAGCCTCCCGAGTGTGCCTTCCTAGTCCAGCCAGTATGAGAGCCTCATACCCATCATGGTCACCACCAAGGACCCCCTCACCTTAATCCCCATTGATGTCCTCCTCATCAGAGGAGAACTCCAGCTCCTTCACCTCCTCCTCAGCCAGCTCGACTCCACGTTGCAGTGCCAGGTTGTAAAGGGTGCAGCAGGCGACGACGATGTGTGATACCCTCTGTATTGCAGGGCTCCACCAGACCGGTCCAGGCACCAGAACTGCACCTTCAGCAACCCGATGGTCTGCTCCACCAAGTTGCGAGGTGCTGCCTGAACCTAAGTATAACATCGCTCTGCTGCAGTCTGAGGCCACCGCACGGGTGTCATCAGCCACGGCCTCTGTGGGTAGCCCTTGTCCCCAAGGAGCCAACCCTGCAGCCTCTGTGGACACTGGAAGACTGCAGGGATCTGTGAGCGACTCAGGATGTAGGCGTCATGCACACTCCCTGGAAACTGTGCACATACCTGCAGGATGTATTTCTGGTGGTCACATACCAGCTGCACATTCAGTGAGTGGAGGCCTTTGTGGCTGATGAAGTCCACTGAGTGAAGCGATGGAGGCCTGAGTGCCACATGAGTGCAGTCAATCGCACCCTGCACATGTGGGAATCCCAAGATCAGGGCAAATCCAATGGCCCTTGCATCCTGGCTATCCTGGTCCCGGGTGAAGTGCACAAAGTTGTGTGCCATGGAGAAGATGGTATCCGTGACCTCATGGATGCATTTGTGGGTGGTGGATTGTGAAATCCCACAGGGGTCACCTGTGGAGCCCTGAAAGGAGCCACTGGCATAGAAATTGAGCACCGCAGTCACTTTTACAGCCACTGGCAGTGGATGCCCTCCATGTCCCCTTGGCACCAAATCCTGCAGTTCTGAGCCACCAGGTCCCTAGACATGCTCAGCCGTCAGCGACACTGGTTCTCATTCATCTGCAGGAATGACAGGCGGTGTCTATAGACCCTGTGTGTCACTAGGTGCCGACCAGCCACGGCTCGCTGTCGCTCCTGGGCAGCGTGTGCGGGAGCCCCTGCTGCCCCTTCTTCATGAGGTTTCTACTCCTGCCTTTGTGCAGCCAAGAGCCCCAGTCACTCTCTCCTCCGTCTTCTACGGTCTCTGTAGACCATCAGGCATACAGCTAGGTCACCAGGATCCATGATCCTGACGTGGTCCTCTTGCAGCATGAAAGAGAGAGACGTGGTTATCATGGCTGTACTTAGCCCCTTTCCTGACCCTGTGAGACCGCCCCTTAATGCTTCATGGAGAGTGCTGGTCACCCCTCGGATGGCCAGAGATGAGTGCACTGCATGGCTGCCCCGTCAACCTGTGACATGGGAGACACTGGTCCAAACACGGATGCTGAGATTGCAAAGGGCTGTGAGCACCTCCAGCAGTGACTGCTACATGGCCAGTGTTGGCGAGGAGATTGTATAACGTGTGCAGTCCAATTGCTCCGCGGTCCAATAAAATGCTGGCGGACTTGAAGCCTGTGCCGGGAGGGGTGGGGGGGTGCAGGGGGGGGTGGTGGTGGCAGGGGTAAGGTATGGAGGACTTGGTGGCCCTTTGGTGCCACCGCATTGCTTGCATGGGCGGGCAGGCTAGGAGCCTGACCCCAATTATATCACTGTGGCTGTGCCTGATCTGTCTTAGTTGCAGAGACATGGTCAGAGACAGGTGTGCCTAATGCATGAACACTTCCCTTGCTTACCCTGTCCCCCACCTCGACTGCCTGTGCGCAGGATGCAGCGCCAGGGCAGCACTTGACCCCACCCACCCACACTGACAACAGCAGCCTCCAAGGCCAGCCAGCACTTGCCGCCGGGCACACACCCCCTCAGAAGTCGCCTCCGAGGCTGGCCAGCACTTACTCATGCCCTCCGGCGCCCCTGAGGGCTGTAAACAACAGGCGAACTGTGGAGAAGCTGCTGCTCACTCACCCAGTTCCCCCAAAGTTAAAGCCGCTAAGTGCACATCGCCTGTGTGCTGTTATGAAACACGTCGGTGTGCTTTCCCGCTGACATGGACGGACAATACGGTGAGGTTCCAAGAGCCTGGCAGGATGGCCTTTAATTATTTGCTGATATATTACAATTAGCTCCCTGCTGACCGATGGTGGGAAACACGGCTCACCATCAGCGCGCTGAGCGGACGATCGCGACCTGCCTTCACACCATCATGAAGCAAGTCCCGCCATATTTTCCGCGCACCCCACCAATCACACCCACCGCCAGCGGGCTCGGAAAATTCCGCCCATAGTGTTTTGCATTGAAACTATACTTGTGGTGTGAATACACCCTAATGTGGTCCAGTACAATTTTGAGGTGATGTATCAGCATCACAAAGTGCACATCTCAGTCCTTTATCTAGAAGAGGAAATGAACTTCCAATCTTTGTTTCTAATGTGTTAAAACAACCTGCATTTTCCAGAGAGGGCACACAGGTGTCTGTGGTCTTTCATATGCTAGATTGTCTTTAGCAACTTTCAATATGCTTAAACCAGTTTCCTGCTGATCTGAAGTCTATCCTCAGGCAACATTTACCTCACCCTTGAAATGCCAAGGCCTCCTACTTAAGAACACGGATGATTACAGCAGCTTGGAAGATCTACAATCAGTTACAAAGTAGTTCTGACCTTGGTAAATGGCGAAGGAACATTGGTGTTACCGCTGTCCTTTTCACTCTCCTAGCCTTAAGGCACTACAGTTATCTATCTTCACTAATTGGTAGGAATATTTAATTGACAGGCAGTTGACTTGTAATTAATGGTTGGTAGAAATGAGATTTAGAAGTTTCTGTCTGGGTGATAAAAGCCACCGGTGAAGTAGTGGGTGGCTGAGAGTTGGCTCAGAAACTCAATGAAAATCTACAAAGGATTCGTACCTCCAAGCACAGATGTTGATACAGATATTTATAGCTGTTACTATGTTCTTGAAATAGCTGTTCAAAGCCCTATTTAAGTTAGCACCTGGTGCTGTTCCTAGAATAATTAATTAGGTAGAAGCCAGAAGAACTCTTGGCTGCCCCCTCGCCTTTACACGACAGCTCACAATGAGGGGTTGGACTACACGTAGGCACAACGATCAGAGTTAAACAGCACCTATTAGGGTATCAACACAAGTAATGGGCTATTTTATGATACGGATATTCCGGTATAAAAGTGCTGCAATAAAAAGGATCGAGACGGGGCAGAAAATAATTTGCTAATGCAAATTTAAGTCTAGGCTGGCAAACCAGGACCAGTAGAGAATGTTGGTGAGGTCTACTTCACACTGCTGACCTCCATTTCATTGATTCAAATGCCACAGTGCACCTGCAAATGGGGAAAGAACAAAGGCTTTTTTTAGGCAGAGAGCCTAAATGAGTTGCTTCTGGTCAGTGGAAGGAAGGGGCCAGGCAGTAAGTGCTAATACAACCACAAAACACACTCCCACCCAGTGCAATAAGAAGTTTAATAACCTTTCCAGGTCAGGCAAGAAAAGAAAGCCTTGACACAGATTTTGTGAAAATGCATTGTACTAAGCATGTTTTCCACTTACAACGACTTCCCTCCATTACTGTGCTAAAGTGGCTAGGGGTATAGAGGACATCGTGCTACTTCCTAGGATTATCAACAATGCCTACAATGTAGAACGATACACTTCATACCATCCGCCTCCACCTGAATATGTCACAGACTTAGACCCCACAAAAAGCCTTGCATGCTATGTAATTGATGTCGCATGCATCCATTATGGACTGCACACGCACGCCTTTATTGTGGTTAATGAAAGTAAGTTGGCCCTTATCCTTTTATTTTTCCAGGACAATGCAACCTATAACAGCAAGGAGATATCAGTCACAGATGGCAGATATCAGCTCTCAATTGAATAACCCGAGGGTCTGCAGCACACTAGTTCTGTAGCTGTCACAGTATTAAGTATTGGGAAAAGCACTGGGCTGTACCAGACAGCGTGTTGCAGATAGTAGCTCAGATGGAAAACTCTACCGGCAGCATGTACAGAAAGTTGGAAAGCAATTGGAAGGCACTGCAGTCCATCAATAAGCATGTTACAGTGTTAAAATAAGAAAATGTGCTACAGGAGTTCCCATGACTGACACCTAAAGGCATTTCCTGTACAAATGCTCAGACTTTTCCCATAGAGTTTTGGATACTAGATTGATATACCATTTTCTGGTTTGGGTAGGCTTGGTGGAGTTTGTAGACAACCATTACACAGGATTTAATTGGTCTCATTGGGATCATTAGGCCTGTTTTCCCATAGATAACTGGCCATGTAGAACCAATTTCCAGCACTAGTAGTATGGCAAGAAGCCACGTGGATTTTATGACGGCAGCACATGCATGCCCTCCCAAAAGCCCCATCCAATGCCTGTGCACATGTCAGAAAGGAGATACCACCAGGTTACCCATGCAGTCACACAAGAGGTGCAGTTTGCAATAAATCCATGTCCAGACTTATCTGCTCTGTGACCAGGGCCACCTCTGTCCCAAGAGGCTCCTCTTGACATTAGCAGCCATTTACATCACACACTCCTACCACAGGTGACACCCAGGAGAGGCACTAGATGTGAGCCACAAGTTTATATATGCTGCTTGGACTGACAATATAACTGTGGCGGCATTAAAGTTATTGTGGGTGTAGATTTTGTTTTTGAGATGGTCTGGAACTTACTGGCATTTGATAGTTTGGATGGAAGTTAAATGAGTTGTTGAGCAGAGAAAAGTCATGGAAGTTAACATTTTTGTGGAAGGATGGGGAAGGTGTAGATGTCTGTTGATGTCATGTTCAAAAGTCAAGAGAAGAACTCAAATGTACGAGTATCATTAATATCTCTTGAACGGGTAATGGTGTATCATCTCTAATCTCTTCAGCTTGCTGCTGCCCCTCAAGCTGAGCATCTTGATGTCCATGGGTGCACTTCTTTGCCAGGTCCTTGATGATATGGCCTCTTTGCAAGGTAGCACATGACCCATAGGACTCTGGCAAAACTATATTGCAAGGCAACCACAGATGGATCCAGGCACCTGAAACATTGAGCTAGTTGTGTGCTCAATGACTCTCATTGCTTCATGCTCCTCATTGTATCGGTGACTTGAGAAAATGCACAGATATCATGAGAGTAGCTTTGATCTCCCAGAGAGTTGCCTTTCTAGGTCAGAAAGTGCTGGATCTATGGACTGTCTTAAATTGAAGACATTATCCACTCCCAGAGTTGCAAGCGTTTACTTTCTTGATATCGCGTTGCAGGTTGCAAATGAACTGCACATTGTTGTAGGTGATGACTCATTCAAGGAGCACATCTGGCCATGTGGCTCCTTTACCTTGAGGGTATAGTACCAATTGGTAAAGTTGGAGTGTCTCGTAAGACTGCCAATGGTTCTCCACAGGAAAGTGAGTGAAATTGCTTACTCAAGCAAACAACATGTGCATGCTGATAAAAATGCACACACCAGATTGGCTATTCATAGAATTATAGAACATTACAGCACAGGAAGAGGCCATTTGGCCCATCATGCCTGTGCTAACTCTTTGAACGAGCAGTCATGCTTAGCCCCACAGCTCCACCCTTTGTCTGTGACTCTGTAAGTTTCTCATCCTCAAGTGCCTGCTCGCCTCCCTTTTAAAATTATTCATAGAAGCAGTTTCCACCAGTTTTTCAGATACAGCCCTCCAGATTGCAATGACTCTCTGAATGAAAATATTTCCCCTCATCCCTAATCTAGATCTTCTGCCAATGATTTTAAATATATGACCTCTGGTTATTGATGCACTCTCTAGAGTGGATAGCTTTTCTCTGCCTACTCTATCACTCCTAAAACCTCAGTTAGGTCACCTCACAAACTCCCAGGGCAGGGTTTTCCAGCCCCGCCCTCGGCCGGGATCTTCCAGTCCCGCCGAATGTCAATGGGTTTTGGCTGGCCTGCCGCATCCCCCGCGGTAGGCCTCACCACAGCGAGGCTGAAAAATCCCAGCCCCAGGCCATTGTTACTGATGTCGCAGGGACAGCCTTGAATAGCCCCTTAAAATAAAAGTGTAGGGTGTCTGCGGCCTTTACAAGCAGCTGTGCCTGTAGGAGAAGTAGTTGTGAGTTGAGTGGCAGCTTGTGGCAGAACATGGTGGCCGCTTCCTTTGTAAAGCAAAGCATTTGCAGGCACCAATCCTCAGGCAAACGGAGCACATGAGTGGGGAGCCTATGGGTGCCCTCAGCCTCTGATACTGCCTGGCCAGACTGGCATCCTCTTCTCCCAAAAAATAAATGTCCAATGGGAAACCCACACCTCCTCCCCTGAACTAGGGCACACCAAATGACAAAGAAGGTGACAACAGCAAAAGGAAATCCCCTAATTGATTGTAAAATAAGCTTCCTGGCAGGGTTAAAAGTATATCTACTGGTGTTTTTTTTTAATTCATTCACAGGATGTGGGCATCACTGGCTGGGCCAGCATTTATTACCCATCCCTAGTTGCCCTTGAGGTGGTGGTGGTGAGCTGCCTTCTTGAACCGCTGCAGTCCATGTGGTGTAGGTACAACCACAAAGCGCTGTCAGGAAGAGAGTTCCAGGGTTTAGATCCAGCAACAGTGAAGGAACGGCGATACTTTTCCAATTCAGGATGGTGAGTGACTTGGAGGGGAGCTTCCAGGTGGTGGTGTTACCATCTACCTGCTGCCCTTGTCCTTCTAGATGGCGGTGGTCAAGGGTTTGGAAGGTGCTGTCGAAGGAGCCCACATTTTAAGCTCACATTTGTGCTTTCAGCACCACTGAACAGAGAAAACATAGAAAAGAAGGAACATGCATTTATATAGCACCTTATTATGTTCTCAAAATACTACAAGTGCATTATTTTTTGGTGCTGTTGTTATGTAGAGAAATGCAGCAGCCAATATAAACTCAAATATATAGCAACGGCAAATGAATGAGTCCCAGTACTTGTCTACTTTTGGTATGATTGAGGAAGGAATGTTGGCCAGAAAACCAGGAAGATTCACTGTCTTGTCCAAATAGTATTGTGGACATTTTTAGATCGACCTGACTAGGTCAACAGAGCTTCAATTTAACACCCCAATGCAGGCCTCCCTCAGGACTGCACTTTGAGTGTCAGCTCAAGAACCTGGTAGCATTGGAAACCACAACCACCTGACTCAGAGGTGAGAGTGCCACAAAATAAGTCAAGCTGACACAGAATAAAGCCGCCCCAGAAAGAGGCGGACACTTCCCATTTACTAACAGAAATTTTGTGGGAAGATGTGGCAGCTCCAGAAATGGGCAGAGTGTTAGCCGGTTCTTTTGCATGATTCTTTGCCATTTCGTCATGAAAACGACTTGTGTTGTACTTTGTGGTTCAGGGTATAGGCACGTGTGCAAAGGGCCTGATGCCATGCCATGGTAACAAGTCGTCTTGGTTCCGCATATATAGTATGTGCCTTAGCTGCCAAAAAGGTCACCAGTTGCCTCTGCGTGGCACTATTTGAGGGCAGCAACTCATTGTAGCAGCGTGCCACCTGACTAACCTAATGGCATTCAGCTGCAAAATATGATTAAGAGGAATGCAAAATAAATGTTACCATGCTAACATAAAACAAAGCTTTATGCCATGCGGAGTGAACATAAAATATAAGGAAAAGAAAGAATGAGGAAAGGTCACTCAGCCCACCTAGCTTTCTCTGCCATTTGGCCTGTGTATAGGAGGCATCTACTTTCACCTACATTTTGCCATGAGTCAACTTGTTTGAATCTAAGCTATGAAATGTATGGGTGAAAGGCATTACGATCCCTTAACTGATTTACAATTAAATGCTATATTTTGCATTTTATTAATGTAATGAAGATCATGAACAAAGAAAATTGGCACAAGCTGGGAGAAGTCCCTCTGCTTGCTATATCCAGTAGCATATGTTTGCGTGAATTTCCTCTGTTGGATATTTCTAGCAAAACTGTGAATATGATTTTTTTTTTAACATTTATGATTTTTCCAGAAAATGAGCCAAAAGAAGTCTTCAGGAATACAGTCATGATGCCGCCACACCTGGCAAAGGAATTCTTTGCCCAGTCCTTACCTCCATTCTGAACAGCATACATTTCACAAAATGGGCAATGTGATGAGGATGAGTGCTTTAATCCTCACCTCGGCAGTGCTGAGTGATGATGCATGGCATGTTTTGGGGGCTCTCTATTATTTTTTGATTTGAGAACGGAGATTTGGTGCCTTCATAATGTTTCACTTCTAAACGTTAACAACGTGGGTACAATCATTCTACATCTATAAATCCTCATCAGCTTTCTTTGTGGTCCTGAACGACAATGTGAAGTTTTGATAAGCTGCTGCATACATGGTAAGCTGCCTTTGAAATTTCACACAGCAATATATATAGCTGGACTTTATTACTAACCAATTACATTAATCAGACTGAGTGCAATTTGCAAGCAATGCCTTGGATTATTTTTTACATTTTCTGTTTAGTTCTGTCAATTATAGCTGCAAATAGTTCTCGCCATAGTTCACTGTGCACCAATTATTTAGCAATTACTAGTTTCCCTACAACATTCTCCTTTTCAATTTAATTACCATTGTCACAGAGAGTTTTTTGTGCAGGCTATGTTCTCGGGCCAACCAGGAACACCTTGCCTGACAACTGAGCTCAAAGTTCATCACATTTTGTGCAGGACCAAATCCATTCGTCATGGACCACAATTTTTATGATGTGACTTTTTTAAAAAATGTTGATTCAAGATCGAATATGAAATAATTGCCGTAGATGCAAATGGTTACCCAGTGGCATAATTGTATAACTGACTGCACCATTGATCAGGTTCTTGTTTAAACACCTGTGCTTGAACTTGCGTTGTGTAATTTCATTAACCAATACATTAGAAGTAGCACCTGTCAGCAATTTTAATAGGTGTGTTAACACTGTGGTGCACCATGTCTGCAGTGTGTACCTTCTGCAAGATGCACTGCCTCAACTCACCCATGCTTTTTGACAACATCTCCCAAACCCACAATCTCTACCACCTAGAGGACAATGGCAGCAGAGGCATAGAAACACCACCACCTCCAAATAACTGTCCAGACTTGGAAATATATCACCATTCCTTCATTACCACTGGGTCAAAATCCTGGAAATGCCCACCCAAAAGCATTGTTCTTTTCTCATTCATTCTTGGGATGTAGGTGTTGCTAGCCAGGACAGCAATTATTTTCTTTGAAAAGGTAGGGATGAACCACCTTCCGGGAATGGCTTGCCAGGCCATTTCAGGCAGTTGTTAAGAGTTAATCATATGTGAGTCTGGAGTCACATATAGACTAGACAAGGTAAAGATGGCAGACCTCCTTGCATAAAGATACTGGTTAACCAGATTTATTTTTTACAAAAGTTAGGTTGTTTCATGGTCAGCATTACTGACATTATCTTTGTATTCCAGGGGCAGAATCTTCTGTTCGGTGTGCGGGGCCCACCCTCGCACGCTGATGCGTAAAATGACGCGCGATGACGTTGGCTGTGCATCCCGACGTCACTGCACGTCATTCCGATCTTTAGTTCAGCGGACACGCAGTGGAGTCAGCTGCGCGACTGCTTAACTGTCAAAGGCCTGTTCAGGCCATTAATGAACTAATTAAAGTGATTGCCAGGGCTGCCTGTCCAAATTCAAGGTTGACGGGCATGCGAAGAGCCCAGGCGGCCTTCGCATTTTTCATGAAACCTCATCCACGGTCAGGATGAGGTTTCATGAAGTGTTTATTAAGTAAATAAAATTTTTCATGAAAATTTATAATTTTCACACTGTCACATGAGGGGACATGTCTGAATATTTTTTTTTGTTGCCATCTTTATAACTGAACTTAATCTCCCTGAGGCAGCTCCATGCCTCAGAGAGATTTCTGCGCTCTTACGTGCACATGCGCAAAAGAGCACAGACCCTGACTCTCCCTCCTCCACCCCCCCACCCCCTGCCCACACAGGTAGCGCTGAGCGCTTCCAGGAGTGCGTCACACTGGGCGGGCCTTAATTAGCCCACCCACACAAAATGGCGGAGAGCAGCCAATCACAGGCGGCAATCAGCTCCGTGCCTGGTCGCGCCCGCTCCCGATCGGCCCGCCTGACGGGGAGAAAATTCTCCCCCGGGTTTTATTTAATTAATTGAATTTAAATTTCCCCACTGCTGCGGCAGAAATGGAATCGATGTCTCTGGATCATCAGTCCAGGCCTCTGGATTACTAATCCAGTAATGTAACCACTATGCTACAGTGTTTACCACATGGACTGCAGCATATAAGGTGGCTCACTACCACCTTCTCAAGGGCACTGAGGGATGAAAAATAAATACTGGCCTTGCCAGCAATGCCCACGTCCCATGAATGAATTGAAAAATAACCATTTTTTGAGTGGTCCATGGCTTTGTTAAAATGGAGGACAAAGCAAACTCACCTGAATGCATTAACACATGAGTTATTAATATTACACAAGAAGATTTCAATGCATTGAGAACAAAAAAAAATTGCACAATGCTGGAACAAAGGGTCCTGCCTCTTTGAGAAGCATGTATGGATATGTAAACAAGAGGCAATAAAATACACTTGACTGCACCAGGGGTTAAACTAAGACCAATTCTCCAATTTTTACAAAGCTTCCACATGTTTATTTTAGTGATACTCTTTTTCTTTTGATCCTTATCCATGCTGCCTCCCATGAACATTCATGCCCCAGGTTCCCAGTAGGGTCAGGTATGAAACCCAGCTCATTAGAGGATAGGGATTTATCAGTGAATAAATGTAATTGATAGCTGTAGGCCAGTGAGTACTGATTTATGACTACGAATATTTTAGATCCTGAGAACTGATGTTGCTTTAGTGTTGATGGCAGGTGTTCTTCACAGTACAGTTTGCTGAAATCACGGTTCTCAAAGGGCATGGTCTTGAGGTGCTTGCAATGCCTCTGAACTTTTGATACTAAGGGTTTTGAGTACTGGTGATCCACTGTTCTAATTGTCTATCAGTCTGACACTATGGAGCTAATTAGTGTGTTTAATTAGGTTTTTATTTTTGACGTGTGAGAATAAGGGTTGGTGTGAACAAGAAGTTTGGTCTTTTTAGCACCTTTCTGTGAACTGGAGGTTTTGGCTGCAGTTTACATTCTAATTAGTATCACGGAGTGAGAATTCTATTTTTTAATCAAACCCTATCAATTAGGCTTAGCTAGTTAAGTGATTTTAACCCTTATAAGGTTATTATTTAGGTTTATAGCACATGGCTTTTGCACAGCATTTATATATTTCCTCATGGTTCTGTTTCTTAGCAGCCTTTTAAAAACAAATTGATGAATTAACCCTGTAAAAGCAATGCTTTCTTAATTAGGTTTCTTTGGAATTAACAGGCAATTTGTTCCAGTATATTAGGTGGGTAAACAACTTGGTGGAACCATTGACTGTAACTGAAGTCTATAAGCCCAACAGAAATAAGAAATTCAGCTTCCTTTTTTATTGTCTTGCTAAAATTTCTAAACAGATTATTTTATAAGAGGTACTGAACCTTCAACTCCAATGAAAAAAAAGTTAACTTGTTTGTCCTTATCGAATTCCAACCTTTCTTTTCATTGATGATTTCCAGTGCTATTTTCTAGGACACAGTAAGCTTAAATGTCTTAGTTTATCACTTTCCCCTTAAAATTACATTTTCTGTTGGGCAATCATTATCTCACATTCTGATTAATCCCACTGTGTAGAATTGTTGCAATTGTTGAAATTTCTTAAAATCCCTGATATGTTTCATTGGACCACTCACATAATAAAACAACACCAATCAGTAAACAAGCGTTTCAAAGAATGTTTTGGAAATCATGCTGAAAACATTGATTTGTAAAGTCAGTGATCATGTAACTTTGTATTGTTTGGATTGTGAGGGAAAAATGGGTAGAGACCATCCAGAAAGACATACCTTCTCAACCTTACGTTATTTATAAATCTGTTTTTAAATTATTACTAATGAGCATTGGCTGCTCCCCCAGGAGCTCAAGCTTGTCTGTTGCAGGAAAAGGGTGTATTATTAATCTAGGGGTCATTTGTTAGGTAATTAGTACAATTATTTGTAATATTCATTATTTGCCATATTATGATTTGAAGGATACCATTAAATTCTTTGAACTTAGCTTCCTATGAATAATACTGTACATTTCAATATTCGGAATAGTTCTATTCCTAAATTAAAGCTGGTTATTAGATGCATGTTTCAGCATTGTTATCATATGATTTACTTTATATTGATTTTAAACTCTTGATCAGAAATGGCAATTATCTCTGTGCTTTGGTACACTTCAACAACAACTTGGACTTATTGACAACTTCATTGTTGTCGTCAAGATTTCTGACTGTTCAATTGCATTTTCTCCAGAAAATGGTTTCAGCTTTAATTAGACTATGGCAGTTCAGAGTGAATGAATGTTGGGATTTTTCTCATACACTCACATTCGTTCCTTTCCATACACCAAGACTCAGCGAATTAGAGGTCAGAAATTTTTTGCATATGGTGTCACCACAAGCTAGAGGGCTCGGTGATAACCTACGCATCTCTTCCATCATCCTTCAACCAACCACAAAAAAAAGACTCGGTGAAGATGTAAAACAGCGCAGAGATTTGGAGTGATGGCGGCGCTGAAAAAAATGGAGAGAACTTGAAAATGTTATGTCACAAATTCAAAAAGAAATTAATAAATAAAAGAAAAGGGCAAGAACCTATCATCTGCAAGTAAATACATAAACAAAAAGTAATGTCACTATCCATTAATCATAATTTAGTATGCAAGATTAATCAGGCAATATCAGAAATAGGTAAACAAATAAATATACAAAGTATATTTGACACGGCATAAAAAAGCAGCACAGGCAGTTTGTCAGGACTTCATGAGATGGCAATTTGTGGATGGTGAGATTGTCCTGGATGATTACAGTTGTGGGAAATGTCTTTGAGTTAAGTTACTCCAGTTCAGTTATTTATTTTGACTAACCTAACTCATAAATTAAAAGGGCAAGGATGTCTACATATTTTACTCTATAACACTGTCACACCACATGGAGGAATGCAGACAGTAAGAGGAGTGTGTGACTGACAGTCAATAAGATAGGGGATACCTAATGGAGGTAGAAAAAGAAGAATCTCAGAAACTAATCCTGGTCAGCAGGTATGATGTACTCACTGCGTTTGGGATATGAGGAAGGCTTCAGGCAGTACTGCCAGAATGTTAACCAAAGCACGAAGCAATTCAAGGTTGGGGCGGGGGTGAGGGGCAGTGGAAGTGGAATATAAGGCTGTATTTGCTGCCAACCCGGTGCATGAACAGTTGTACTGATTTACCCCATGATGTCCTTGCAAGTGACAGACTAGGCAGGCAGCGGCCAGAAGCAGAGATGCTTATCAAACTGTTATTGAAGCCATTTTCCCATGAATTTTGATAGCTATTTTAAGCAAATGCAGACACTATAAGAAAACACCAAGCAAGACCCTGTCTCCACACCAGTAAAACAAAACTCACATTGCACCCAACAATGTTCACCCTACACCACAAGCATTGTCGACCCTGGCATTTAAACTGATCTTTAGCACCTTCCCTGTCCCTTAAGTCAATGTGTCCAGTTTCACGAATTTGAAAATGCATCAATTTATTGCAGTCATGACTGGAGAAGCAGCTACTGTTCTAATGCATGGCAGCTGTTAATCAAAATTGTTGCTTTGATATTATTGTTTTTGTGGCAAGGAAATCAAATTTCTTCTCCTACGCAGCTTTTAAAACGTTCTTGGTCATCGCCAGTCAAATAATATTAACTAAATATTCGCACAAGTCTGGAAGATCAGAATTCATATCAATTGTACTTTTCAGTTCCTTAGATACTCATGGGCCTAAATTTCTATTTGTAATGAATAAAAATAGCAGAATCTATCAATTCAAGTTCTTAGATATTTAAATACAAATATAGTTTTTGGACTCAAATTTGTTTAGTTTGAAAATAGAAAAGAAATTACTCTGAACTACATAATACCAGGGCTGTTGAGTTGAAGGAGAACTCCTGCTCCAGCCATTTCCACAGAAATTTTTTTTAAAGACAGGTTTTGCTGGCACTGTGTCTCCAGCCAATGACATCATTGGTTTTCTGTGCATGCGCAGACGGCTATTGGTGGCCATCTTACTCAGCCATTTTTCATTAGCAGGAGACACAGTGAGAATATTGAGGGTTGGGTTTTTGTGGAATTAATTATTAGGGGGAAATAAAGTCTACCCTCTGCAGTTGTAATCAAGAGTCCAGGAGGGTGTGTTGCCCACGCGATGCCAGGATAAGAGATATTTAGAAGTAGTTGGAAAGAAACTTTGAAGGGGAGAAGGAAAATCCAGTTGTTATGGCCTGTGATATAGAATCAATGATATAGAAAGAACAAGGAGGAAGTCCTGTTAAGAGAGTATCAGGGGCCAGAAAGAATCTAGGAGGAATTTCCTTACATAGAATGGCGAGAAGAACTTACTGCCAGATGGAGTTGTTGAAGCATTGACACAATTAATGAGAGGTTTGACGCATATATGAAGGAGAAAGCAATAGACCGAAAAAGTGGGGACCAAGGTAATTATAGTGGAGGGAAGCCATATGTGGAATGTAAACACCAGTGCAGACCAGTTGAGCCAAATGATCTGTTTCTGTGCTGTAAATTCCTTGTCATTTTTATAATGTTTTCCAGGTGCTCTGACCTTTAAGTAGCTTTTCAGGACAATGTTTGGATATATTTGCTTAATCTTAATTTGTCTTTACAACACTATACCTGGTTAATATGCTGAAACACTACCATTTACATATGAACCAAAATCCCCATTATGGCAAATATTTCACCAACTGGACTTAACATGCTGTTGAATTGGTCATTTTTCTGTTTGCTAACAATGACTCACTTGTTATAACCATTTTAATAATATGCATGGTTGTTACCATGCACTCTACTGGGGAAATGGAGTATAAAGGGTTTGCTTCAGTTCTTGAATCAAACTTTCTCCACAATTCCTACTTCAATACACAGCAAAGTCCTTTGTTGGAATTTGATCTTATTTAATACTTAAAACATTTTACCTTATATGAATTTATTAAAATAGTGATGACATCAGGCAGGACTGGCCTAGAATGATGGGATGAGTACTTCCTTTCTATGGTGACTGTAATTTGAAGAGGAACAAAATGCAGAAAGAAGCTATAATATATTTCACACAAAGTTAGGTAGAGGAGTGACTATTGATTGCTATCAATTGTTGGAAATAATAGGAAAA
The DNA here is from genome assembly GCF_964194155.1 of Cetorhinus maximus. NCBI lineage: Eukaryota > Metazoa > Chordata > Chondrichthyes > Lamniformes > Cetorhinidae > Cetorhinus > Cetorhinus maximus. The sequence goes on from NC_135898.1 coordinate 49,512,464, forward strand.
GGGGAGTTGAGTAGACCTATGAGGATAAATATTAATAATAAAGTTAACAAAGTAATATTTATTGCTGATGATAACTAACAGGACTATCGCTGTTTAGACAAGAAAGACTGAGAGAACAATAATATGATAAGAGAGGTTTTCAACATCATCATGATAAAATGGACAAACGAGAGACAGCTGAAAACAGCAATGGCACAAGCTGATTTATGGAGGTAATCAGTGACTAGCTCTTAACATTAGAAGAATGATATAAGGGCAGACATTACATTAGATTTAGTATTAACAGTCCAACATAACTAATTAGTAACTTGTAATAGGCAGATGTGCAGTCTCTATTCATTATAAAAGTAGACTTGTTAACATACAGTAAGCTGAAGCAAAAAGCAACAATTCCAATTCACAAGACTTTAGACAGACAAACTTTCGAGTTAGAAGAGGGAATCTAGGGAGGTGTAAATGGTATCTGAAAATAAAACAATAGTTGAAAAACATTTGTTTCCACAAGATTGCTCCAAAAGTACATGGAAAAAGTACTGTTTGTCCCTAAGAGATAAAGATGAAGTGTAGCAACACAAAACCATAATGACTGAATAGGGAGAACAAAAATAGTCCATATGTTGAGCAGAATGGTTTAAAAGGGGCAAGGCAAAAAATACTAAGGACTGGGAAGATAGTTTGATATAAGAACAAATATTATTAAGGGTGACAAGGCATAAATTTCAGACAGTAGATAAAGGGATCTAAAGATCATTTTTAGCTGTGAAAGAAATGTATATAAGCCCTAACAGGACTTTCAAGTGATAAGTTGGATCAAAATGTAATGTGGTCACCAGCTAACAGCAGATTTGTTACATTTATGCTTTGCAATGAAAACAAGGAATAAACTCTTGATTCAGTCAGGTTGGCTTTGGGGAATGTAGAGTGAGGTTACGCATGTATAAATAAGAAACTCAAAGAATGAAGAGACATGTTTCAGACTTGTATTTAGGCATCTTAGATAGTCATGTCACTGTAATGCATTTATTTCCCAACCTGGCAGGATGGGCAGCATCTTAATTTGTCTATCATAATTTAGTATTAATTAATTAATTGAGAATGAGGTACTTATGCTAACAAATATAACATTATGCAAAGACAGGAATAAATGATGCAAAATGAAACTCAGGACAAAGGTGTCAGAGGTTTTACAGAAGCTGGACAGTTTTTTTAAACAATTCATTAGATCTAAAAAATATTTGGAACTAAACCATCACAATCAACAACATAAGAGTGAAAACAGGCATGGTATGTTATAGCTTGAACAAAGTGTTGAAAAGTCTATCAAATTTACAATATTAAGATGAACGGTAAACCGGAAAATGTGCCAGACACACAAACAATCCATAAAGTGCCATAAAACATAATTAATTGGATAAAAAAGAATGAGTACAAAACATTACCATCAACCCCATGAAGGAGATAGAATGTCCTCAAAGCCCATATAGTTTAATCAGCATGAAGTACATTGTTGTGAACAATCTTCAGTACAGCACAAGTGGTTTGGAAACACTCCATAACATTTACCATAATCAAGGAACCAATAACAATTTATAAAATCATTAACATTAATGATTCAAGCTCTGTGTCAATAATCTTCTTCTGAGAGTAGGCTGTACAAATTAAACTCTGCATCTTTGGTGTTTCCAGTGGCCTTACATTGCTGGTGCATGCATTAGTTAAAATTCATTAATGAAACAAGGTCCTTCATTTGTACAGTGGTGTGTTCTTTGTTCATCCCTGAAGTTATCACCATCTAGGAAGAGGACAATGACAAAGCCTCATTTGAGGGAGAATTGACAGCAGTCACCAAAGAAAGACCTTCTAAAAATTGTGCTTTAACTGATGGAAAGACTCTTCCTTTATTGCTAGATCTTCCAGAGGGCTCTTTCTGGATAACACAAAACAAGTTGAGGGGTCTGTAACGACAAGTTGCCCAAAGGACAAGTCAGCCATGGGAGAGGTGACTGTCCTTTGACACCTCCAAACTAACCCAGAGCTTGCAGTCAAGCAACTGCTTTATCAGGCATTTAGCATTATTCTGCCAGTCTTCTGTCTACTAATATTGTGCAATTAGGTTGAGCAAAGTTGGCAAAACAAGGTGACTGTCTATTTAGTATGCTCTGCACACTGCTGCAAAACCAACGATGCTTTTCTCTCTGCTCTGGCACATTTCTGCATGGCTGTCTCTCAAGTCATCCAAAGGCCCTTTTTACAGAAGAAACAACATACAGTTATTCTGTGGCTGTAGTGACCGTTAATCTAAAGATCAGCACCAGTGCTTTACAGTTCTGTAAGTAAAACAAAATAAGAAAAATAATTTGGTCTAAAATCACATGACATCATTTGGCAATATTATTGGTTTTATCTTCATTTGTTCATTGTTACATATTTGTCTATTTCAGACATTGCATTGACATATTAAAATACATTTAGGAACTATCTATTTGTTTACATTTAGTTCATTTGGGTTCTACTGCAAATAATTGCACTAATATATATCAGTTTAATATATTTTTCTAGTTATTGAAATATAAAGTATTCATTTTCCTTACTTGTGTCTTTGTGTTATCTTATCCTTCCACTCATATTTCTCACTCACATTTCATGAACAGATGAGGGCATCTGCCAAATTGTCCATTCACCCTCCTGGATATAATCATAATAGTTTCTAGAATGTTCAATCAGATGTAGCCCACATAAATGTTGCATTTGCATATGCTTCCAATGTGTGCATTCAGAACAGTGTAATGAGTGTAACTCAGCAGCATCACTGCAAAGCATTCCCTCATACACCATTATGGTAGCCACATTCACAGTAGTTAACACATTCCTGAAAGTTATTTTTTTGAAAAGAGACCCGGCTTTTATCAGTGAGCTTTGTTCCAAGTAGGATTTTATATTTCCAGGACTTCATGCTACCAAACAATTGGAAATTGGTTTCAAACCTATAATTGCCTGAAGTGGCATTTTTAGTCTTTACGATAAATAATTTATTTGAATTAAACTTATTTTAAATTGCAAAACTAATGTTTATACCAGGCAAAGTAGCCTTAACAATCAGACACACATTTTCAGCATAGTGCTAAGTCAGTGTAAAATCTATGAATATCTTGGTTGTCATGTCATGGCTCTGACCACCTCTGTAATCTGTACAATTGGTGGTTTCAATAGGTAACTGAAGGGCAGAGTTTATACATATACATATATCTTATACATATGCAAGAGTGTCAAATCCTTATGTGAGATCCTCATGAAGCTTTTCAGAATTGAAAAGAGGATGCAAAGAGAAATGGACATGTAATTTCTGATTGCTGTAATTCTGGTTCTCAGTGGAACTGTGCATAAATATTCAGAGGAGGAGTTAATTTATTCACACTTTACTTCATCTGTACAAGAAACCATGAAGGCTGACGAGGATGGATCTGGCCTGAACAGGGCTAAACAATCTACACCCTCAAACATTTACTTCTCGTGGACAATTGTGAAATCAGTTAGGGCTAAACGCTTGTAAGCACTGACCGTCTGAATTCCATTTGACGTATAATACCCACTAAAAATTTTTCTGATGATATTGTAGGTACCTATTTTTTCCTGGGCCAGCGATTAGATCGTGGTTTATTCACAATACTTTAACATTTCAGTAAGTTCTTGTATCATGCTGTCACCTTTGGCCAGTTAACCCTGTGGCCGGGATTTTCTGCCCCCGTTAGTGTTTGGTGGTGAGATGAGAGAATCTCACGAGAAGGCCCAAGTCGCCTTTCCGAGTGACGTAAATCACAATTGTCCGCTCTCCCCGCCAATGGAAGGCTGCATTTCCTGCTGCCGCACATCAGGAGCTCAATTGTAATAAATTTGCATCTAATTATTGTGGCAGCACGCCAGAATCATCCCCCCACGTCAAATTTAAATCCCACGTCAGCGTGATTTCACGAGGCATGATTTCCAACTGCCTTTAAAGGGCGTGAACGTCAACTTCAAGGGGAACTCGGAGATGAATGCACACAACTTTACACAGTACTCGCGATGATCCCGGTGGCTTTGCGGATTCGGGGGGTGGGGTCACAGGCAAGTCTCCGCAGCGGCTTCTTCATGGCTGGCCTTGTGGTGCTGGGGCAAGGGTGACAGTGCACAAGGGGAGAAGGCAACCTCAGGGCAAGGGTGACGGTGCCGGGAGGGTCATGGCAGTACCAACTGAAGTTTGAGCACAAACATATGTGGGGGGGTTGGATGGAGGATGGGAAGAAAATGGCCAGGCTAATGGCAAAACATATCAAAGATGAGCACTCCACTGCAGCTGAGAGTACTTAGCTTGAGCTCAGGTGACATGCTTGGAGTCAGCCTAGTCAAGCAAATTTACCCACTCAAGTAGCACTAATTCCTCACAGTGCCAATGATTGCTCCTCTACTGTTAACCCCTCACGTGCGCACTCCAAACTCAAATGAGTATTATGGTGCTGCAGAACCATTGGGTGACTGAGCAAGCCTGAGGATCCTGTTGGGGAAGGTGGCCATCAAACACTGACAGAGGGGTGTGCTCCTAGTCCCTTGCATTATGTTTCAGTTGACATTGAAAAGTCGCCCTCATGGTACAAGCAAACTGCAAAGACTTTGAGCGCAGGTTAGGAAAATGCCTGCACCTGAGGTGAGAGTTCAGGATGCACTCAAATGGCCAAAGCTGCCGCTAACTCGGTCATGTGATGTGGGGCAGTGCTGGGTGTGGGCATGGTGAACCTCATGTGCACTAAACACTGGGCATCCATGTGGTGGCCTGGACTCTCTGGCATATGGAGCCTTGAGAGGCAGCTGCAGGTGATCACTTGACCAAGAGTGGTCCTTAAGAGACAATTGCTGACCCTTGTGTCTCTCTCTTTGATGCTGCAGTGAGGAGACTATCACTGGAGCCTGGTGATCCCACTGTCTGTCTGATTGCTTAGAGAGAGGAGAGAAGGAGAAGAATGCGATAGAGGTGCACGGTTCACCAAAAAGAGGAGCAGAACCCTGAAGACCAAGGAGTGGCACAGCCTCCTCCACACGCAGAGGATGAACCCCACAGAGCCGTCGTTCACAGGTGCATCGCTAGACCCAGGGGCTACAGATAGCGCATGTGTTACCTGCAGATGAGTGAGAACCAGGGTCACCGATGCCTGCATATATCAAGGGAACTGTTTACACACATACATAACCTTCTGCAGCTTTTGGAGGGCATCCACTGCCATTGTCAGTTAAAGTTACCGCCGCGCTCAATTTCTACGTCAGTGGCTCCTTCCAGGGATCCCCTGGGGATCTTTACGGGATTGCGCAAGCCTCCACCCACAAATGTATCCAGGAGGTCACGGATGCCATTTTTGTCAAAGCATACAACTTTGTCAACTTCGACAGAGATCAGGTGAGTCAGGAAGAAAGAGCGTTGGGATTTGCTGAGATTTCCGGATTACCACAGGTGCAGGGTGCCATCGACTGCACCCACTTGACTCTAACATCTCCCTGGCAACAAGCAGTCCAGTATATGAACCGCAAAGGCCTCCACTCTCTCAATGTTCAGTTGGTCTGTGACCATAACAAATGGCTCATGCAGGTTTGTGCAAGATACCCCAGAAGCATCCACGATCCATACATCCTCAGCAGGTCTCAGATCCCTGACAACTTCCAGGGACAACACAGGGTGCAGGGTTGGCTCCTCGGGGACAAGGGCTACCTCCGCCATGGATGTTGGGGGAGCACCAAGATGTAGCGTTAGGGTTAGAAAGGTCAAGAAAATGTAGCTGCACAACATGGGCACAGGTGTTAATCACTTGTGCGTAATGTAAGTGTAATGACCATTGTAAGTACACTCTCAGCAGCTTAGAGGCTGGGTTCCGTGGCTTGCAGAGCTGGAGCAGCTGAGGTTACAGGAAGAGGGGATTCAGATGGACCAGATACACCTGGAGTCACCTGGGTGGATGGCACCAGGGTGTGCACTCGCTGATCCTCCTCCCTATGGGTGCCCAAGGGCCCCTGGCTGACTCCTTGAGAGGAATGGGCAGCTGTAGTGAGCTCGAGATTCCCCACCCCCCTCTCACATTGGCACTGATGGATGCCTGCAAGTGCCTCAGCAATGTTCTGGACCAAGATCTCAATGGCAGCTGCCATCCTACCAGTGTTGACATCGATGTGTTGGCATGCTGGCGCTATCACCTCAGCCTGAAGACGGACAGATTCCTCCATCGTGCCTTGCAATCTGAGGAGTGCAGCGGACATCCCTTCCTGGTGTTCCCGAGCTTGCCTTTGCAGCTCCAGCAACTGAGTTATGACCGAGTCCAGAGGCTTGTCATCTGACTCGGACTCAGCAACGTTCTGGCCTACAGCAGTCCTCCGAGTGCCGACAACCTGGGAAGTCCTGCTTCCACCTGCTGTGGATCAGACAGTGCAATGTGCTCACCAGATTGTGACCCTGCGGATCCTCTAGAACTAGGTCCCACCGAGGTGTGTGTCTCTGCGCTGGCGGAGGGTGCGGGTGAGCGCTGTGACGGGACTTCAATGAGGGTGTCATCAGCTTCCTCTTCTGAGGTGTCTTCGGGGCTTGAGTTGAGAACATGGCTCGAGGACTTCCCACATTCGCTTCCCAGGTGTGCCTGTGAAAGCAAGGAGAAATAATTAGTGCATGGCGGGGGCTGCAGAACAGGGGAACTGACTCACAGCCTGGTTGTCTGATGGATGTTGCTCTGCTGGATCCTGAATTGGTTGAGTGCTGCCGACCTCACCATCAGCACAGGAATGGTCCAGCTCATCGCCGGCCAGCTGGATGTCTCTATTTTCAAAGTCTGTGAGGAGTTAGATGTCAGGCATTCCTTCACCAGTCTGTGACCTCTCCTTCTTGTTATGTGCCAGCTTGTCCTGCATGAATAGAGATGGAGAAAGTGTAAGCAGGACGCCTGCCAGGCCAGATGATAAGTATGCCTGGCATGTGTGAGTGCTGAGTGATGCCATGGATGCAGGGCAGATGAAGGTGTGTGTGTGAGAGTGAATGGTGATGTCCCTTGAACTGACAGTGAGTGAGGGCCCTGTGGATGTGTGATGGGTTTGTGAGTGTGTGAGCTGAGAGTAATGAGAAGAGTGACTTACCCTGGCAGAACGGAGGAAGTCATTCATCCTCTTTTGGCACTGGGTGGCTGTCCTCTTTTGCAGGGTGTTGAAACAACCAGTGCTGCCTCCGCCTCCCATGCTGGATTGGTAACCTTGCATGCTGGTCTTCGCCCAGAGCAGGGGGTAGTGGACTTCACAGCGGGCATCCAGTAGGCGCTTGAGGGAGGCATCGCTAAATTTGTGCGCAGCATGTTTCCTCTCTTTGGCAGCCATGACTTTCCAGCAGTTTTCGATCCCTGAGAGAGTGCCAGCTCTAAGCATGGGCGCCTAGATTACTGAAGGCCTGAGGTGATGGTGGGGTGGGCAGATCAGAGGCCGCTCCACCAGCGATCCAACATGAATCCTGTGCCTCTGCATTTTGAAACAAAACGCTGCATGACATGGCAAAAAAAGCCGCATTTGCTGTTGGTGGGTCAAACACTGCTTTCCTCGCCTGACATCAGACTTTGCCGATTTCTGGGTTGACTCCATCCTTTGTGTTTACCCAAGTTTCACAAATTTTCACCATACTTTTAAGTCTTTAGTCATAACCCTCAGGTGATGAGAGAGAAACATACATTTGTTTAAAATACTCTCAAACCAGTTATCATACATCCAATTCGTTCTCTATTCACAAGATTTTATATCCAATTGGAAGAATCTTATTCTCAAGGTACAACTGAATTTAGAGTGATTTACAGATTTCAATGGTAGTGAATCCAAGAATGGCCTTTATACTGGAAGATAATACAGTTCACTCATACATTTAATGTTGTCCCAAGGCAGGAATAGATGGAAATTTTTTTTTGTAGTCCTTTCTGGTTTTTTTTAATTCCCTCTTACTGACACAATGCCCTCAGGAAATGTATGGACACAAAAAAACATGGCATTGGCTCTTGCCGAGACTTTTGTAAATCACTAGTCACTGTAACGTTGAGCACAGGGAGTCAAGACCAAATGTGGACTCAGGTGAAATGGACAGACCACACAGAAAGGACCAGGTCACATAAAGGTGATGCAATCCCCATTGTGCTCTTATTTTATATTTCTATTATTCATTGCTCTGCTTGCATTTATAATTTAACTGCTTATGTAAAGTTGTCACACCGGAATTACATTCTTCCACGAGTGATGATGCTGTTGATCTCTACTGGATGGAGAGCGTAATTACAGTGTGACAAGTTTACATAGGCAGTTATAAATGCAGAAATAACAATTGAAACAGAAAAGTTCACAGGAAATTTGTGCCCACCACCAATTTCTCATCTGAAAAATGGGTGTGAATCCAGAGGGCGGCAATTTGGACATTCAGTTGCTGTCCCAGGACTACCAAAATGTAATTTGTCAGATGGGCCTGTAAACTGGCAAGAAGCCCCGTGGTCAGTTTCCAGCAGGAAATGGTTCAGACCCTTTGCCATTGTTTTTGGGGGGACAAAGGCCTCTGAAAAGCTTAGGGATCACTTCACCAGCACAGGCAAATTCAAAATCAGCTTGAGCTCCAAGGGGAAACCCTGTATCAACTCCTGACAATGGGATCATTTGCATTACCAGCATTGGCTTATTGCACCTGCAAGGGCACTTCAATAACATCCATCCTAATGGACCACCCTGTTGAAGTGTAGTGGAATGATTCTGCTTTCAGAATAAAGTAATCAATCCCCTCTGGACAAAGTTTCGGACCTGTGGTAATCTGAGGTGCAATACACCTTTAAGATAATGTGAGCAGATTGACCACATTATGACCCAATTGCTGTATAGTGCAGGCTACAATGTTTAGAGTAGGGTCTCGTTGGAGAAGCACACATCATGTTGGTGCTCTGTCATCTGTGTAAATAAACAGCATGTGCTTCATCTTATATTGGTCTGCAGTATATTGTTGCCAACTCCCCAGCCATTAGATAGGCGTGCAACCACATTTGCGAGCAAAGCAACCCAACTATAGAACATAACAGGGCCTTTGTTAGGTTCATAATGGAGCTTAAAGCTGCTCTTAGGGAAAGCATGGAAGCTCCCTCCAACACATCACATTGATGTAGAGGGTGTAGATGGAAGATGTGCCCGTGGTCACACCTTTCAGAGTTTGAAAGGTTACAGCAAATGGGATGACATTCAGGTTGTTCGCCAAATCCCTGCTGTCCCCTCCCCATCAAGGCAGGAATTATGCTTTCTACCCTCCCTAACCCCAGAAAATTCAGAGCTATGATTTGTGATATATTCCTAATTGATATCCTGTTGGGATGCACATGATGAAGTCCCCAGGTGAAGCAGAATTAAAGGATGAAGATATTTGGATTAAGAAGTGCAGATATAATTTGCTTCCCATTTTCTGTTCTTATTGTTGCATTTCCATTATAAGCTTCTATGTCCCATCCATAATGGAAACTGCTTATGTGAAATTCCACGCTGTAATTATACACTTCCACCAGCGGTGGTGAGCAGAAAGACAAGTTTACGTAAACGTTTTCCATTATAACTGTGATAGAGAAAGTTATGATGAAAAAGGTTGACAAGAACTGCATATACAAAGGGCAGAATTTTCTGTTTGACGTGCGGGGGGTAGGCAGCCCGACATCACCAGGCACCATCACCATATTTCGCTGGGCGGGCGCGCAATGAAATTTGACGCATGCCCGCAATTAACTAACGGGCTAGTTAAGGCCCTTAATTCGTCAATCGACAGCAATTTTCAGGCACCCGTGCGATCTTCGGGTCGGCGCATGGGCGCAATGGGCAGGCGGGTAAGAGACTTTTTAATGGACTTCATCCACAGGCAGGATAAGAGGGCTCAGTGGGGTCGTCAATCTGGTCGGTGAAGTATTTATTGGAGAAAGATTTTTAAACTTGCCTGTGTGATCTGCAGCAGTTCAGAACGACTTCCAGCAGCTTTCTGTGTATTTTGATCCTTCAGATCAGCACTCTGCAGTCAGTAATCTTTATCGGGCCTGCAGCTTTCCGGAGGCCTCCCCTTAGCCTGGGTATGGGGTCTGGCATCTCCACTGGAGGCAGCTCCTCTGAGGAGGAAGGGAGGGCTAGAGTAAGGAGGAGGAGACCAGGAGCGCACATTCAGCCTCCAGGGGAGCCACCTTTGGGAGGCCAGGCGCAGGCACAAGGGGTGCAGGGCCAAGAGGTAGTCTAAGGTGGAAGGGGTCGCAGAAGACGCCACTATCCTGCTGCCAGGGTATACAGTCGGCGAAGCAGCTACCTCAATATGACTGAGGTACAGGGCTGAAGGAGGTTCCGAGTGTCAAGGGAGACAGTCAACTATATCTGTCAGATGATTGGCCCTGAGATCTCCCCTCACTGTGTGGGTGGACACCACATGCCAGTGGCTCTGAAGGTCACAACTTCTATGCCTCTGACTCCTTCCAGGGCTCGGTGGGGTGATCTTTGCGGTGTCTCCCAATCAGCTGTCCACACTTGTGTCAAGCAGGTCACAGACGCTCTGTTCAGGCATGCATTGACCTTCATCCACTACCGTTGGGACCAGGCAAGCCAGATACAGCGAGCCAGAGGCTTTGTGGCCATTGCTGGCTTCCCCCGCATCCAGGGTGCAATAGACTATACCCATGTGGCCATCAAGGCGCCAGCAGGTGAGCCCGGTGCCTTCGTCAACAGGAAGGGCTTCCACTCCATGAACGCGCAGATAGTGTGTGACCACAGGATGCAGATCCTACAAGTCTGTGCAAGGTACCCAGGCAGCTCCCACGACGCCTACATCCTCAGACACTCCCAGATGCTGAGGCTCTTCAGTGCTCTGGCTTGGCTGGATGGATGGCTGCTGGGTGACAAGGGCTATCCCCTCAGAAGGTGGCTCATGGCGCCTCTCCGCCATCCAAGAACAGAAGCTGAGCAGCGGTAAAATAGGAGCCACACCTCCACAAGGGCTGTGGTGGAGAGAGCCATTGGTCTTCTCAAGATGCACTTCCGATGCCTGGACCGCTCAGGAGGCGCATTCCAGTACCCCCCAGAGCGTGTCTCGGTGATAGTGGCTGCATGCTGCGCTCTCCACAATCTTGCGCTGGAAAGGAGGGACGTAGTGGACGGTGAAGATGACGCAGTGGATGCGGCTGCACATGATGAGTCCAGCACTGATTCTGAGGATGAGGAAGCACAGGGGAATGCTGAGGGGCTAAATGCTGACCCGGGACTACACCAAGGAGGCAGGGACACCCAGGAGACTTTAATCCAATGAACCTTAAGCTAGCTCAACACAAATGGATCAGCAGGACCAGCCTGGCCTGGCGCTGCCATACTTGGCACCTAAGTGCTAAATCTGCCAGGTCATCAGCAGGAACTAAGGGCTTTGGACATAAAATTGAATGTCCAAATAAACACTCATGACATTTATCTTAAACATACAAATGCAGAACAAAGGAGCCACCCTCAGCCATGGTAACACATCTGGTTTTTATTTTAACCATCAGAAGTTCTCACAAATCCAAAACAAAATGTTAAGCAAGCAGAAAAAAATTATAAGTACCTAATCCTGGGCCAACACAAAAGCACCAGTGAGAAACCCGTGGTGTGCCTAAGCTGCCTTATGCTTTTGTTTACGGGTGCCTACATCTTGGTGCTGCCCCATCGCTCGGAGTGGCACCTGAGCCAGCCTGCTGACTCTGCTGTCCTGTTGGCCTCGATGACCTTGGCGGTTGTCCTCTGGCCTGTGGAGCCTGTGCTGGCCCCGCCTGGGAGTTCCACAGCTGGCATCTCCCCAGTCGTCACAGCCTCACCCGATGAAGTGGTCACTGGGAGAGGGGTGGAGCAGCTGGTGCCCTCATCCGGAGCACCGTGAGAGGAATCCGCAGATACGACAGGCAGCTGTACCGCCGACGTGAGGTCGCCTCGGACCTCCCTGCTCACCGTGGATGGATGGGCAACGAGCTGGGAAGCTTGAAGCCCACACCATCTCCCACATTGGCACTGACCAGCTGTGGCCACTGGCACTGTGAGGACTTGCAGGTCCGAGCGTAACCCCAGGAAGACCTGGTTGTTCTCCTGGAGGAGCCTCTCTACGAGAGTCGCCACTCTCTCCATGGAGGAAGCATGACACTCTGACATGAGGCTCATTGCATCAGTGATGCTCTGCGTGAACTCCTCCACCACGGACACCAAGCAAAGCATAGTCTCATGCAACACTTTCAGATGCTCCTGCACACCCGGCTGCATTTCCTGCAGCTGCTGCATCGTGGACGACTCCAGAGGCACATCATCACGCCCCGACTCAGCATGTGCCTGGTCCCCTACAGTCCTCCAACCGCTGGCGCCATCAGCACTCTCTGTCTCTGCCAGCTTCTCCAGCGATTGTGAAGTGCCCTCTCCACTGTGCCCTGGGACACAAGCCGACGTTGCAATGCCCACCGCTGTGCTAATATCTGCGCTAGTGCCTGCCTTCCAGAAATGGTGTGACGCAGGTGACACTTGAGGGCCCTCAGGTGTGAGAAGGGGCATCTGCAGCTCCTCCTGCCGGCCATGCTCTGATGATGCTAAAATGAACAACAAGGGCAGTGGATCAGTTAGCGTGCACGCAGTGACACACCACCCCTCTCCCTCTGGCTCATTATGCGCTTAACCTTTCAGAACCAATGGACATGAACATTGGTGGGGTGGCAAATAGTGAGGAGGATAGCCTTACATTACAGGCTGATATAGATGGGCTGGTGAGATGGGCTGATGGGTGCCAAATGGAATGTTATGTGGATAAATGTGAGGTGATGCACTTGGGCAGGACAAACAAGGCACGGGAATACACAATGAATGGTAGGACCATGGAAAGTAAGGAGGATCAAAGGGACCTTGTGTGCACGTCGACAGGTCCCTTAAGGTAGCGGGACAGGAACATAAGGTGTTTAAGAAGGTAAATGCCATACTTGCCTTTATTAGCCAAGGCATAGAATAAAGGAGCAGGGAAGTAATGTTCCAAGTGCAGAAAACGCTGACTAGGCCACAGCTATAGTTCTGCATGCAGTTCTGAAATGCGCTTCACCGGAGAGATCTGATTGGAGTGGAGAGAGTGCAAAGATCGTTGACCAGGATGCTGACTGGGCTGAAGAGTTTGACTTATGAGGAGACATAGCGTGGCTGGGGTTATTTCCCCTGGAGCAGGGGAGATTGAGGGGTGACATTATTGAGTTTTATAACATAATGAGGGGCATAGATAGGGTCGACAGAAAGGAACTTTTCCCCTTGGCAGAGGGATCAGTAACCAGGTGGCATAGATTTAAGGTAAGGGGCATGAGATTAACAGGTGAGGTGATGAGGAACTTCTGCACACAGTAATGTGGGACGCACTAGCTGAAAGGGTGGTGGATGCAGAAACCCTCCTAACGTGTAATAAGTATTTGGATGCGCAGTTGCGATACATACAAGGCCTTGGGCATAGTGCTGGGAAATGGGATTCGTAGACTTAGGAACGTGTTTGACGTGTGCATCCTCGATGGGCCGAAGGGCCTTTTTCTATGATCCACACCTTTGACTCTATCGCTCTGTGACCGAGCAATGTTGCAACAGTAACAAATTAAACAATCATCAGTGCTATGGATGTTGGGAGGACATTGCAGATCTCACTGTTGGCCTCAAATACCTGGTCGTTCCACCCCAGCCTCACCGACACCAGTTGACCTAGGTGCATAGCGCCTCTCAAGCTCCAGGCCCTCCTGTTCGAAGCGACTTAACATCATCAGGTGAGCCTGGCCGCCTCCAGTCCGCAAACGCTCAGACACATTATGAGCGTTCTTCTGCTGAAAAACAGAGAAGACCATTCATTGCGGCTAATCGCACATGGACTCTGCACGCACACACCGCACACCAACCCCAGTGGGCCATATCAGGCCTCCAGTGCCTCCTCTCCATGCTACTGCTGATCAGTCACATAAAGATAGTACGCCTGCTCCCAACCCCTCCAACAGCCACCTTGGACACATGCTGTGTACATCACTTTAGGAAACACATGGTCTTAGCTCCCATAGCAAGGAGGCGCAACTAGGTGCAGCGTCGAGAGTAGCAGATGGTTCTTGGCCACAACACCTTGAGGCTCCCCTTCCACAATCTCATCACCATGAATAGGACATGTGTTGGAGTTCTGAGTATGTGCCTAGCTGCATCTCCTGCAGGTTGCCCCCAGACTAGTCATGTGTGACAAAGAGCAACACATGGTGCGGGGTAGAACCCATCTCCTCATGAACCACTCAGGCTGACCTAAGCATGGGCACTATCTGCTTGCCCAGTGTACGAGAAATGCCCAACATGATTCGATGCAGTCACGACAGTAAGACTTGGGGGGGGGGGCCTCAAAGGCTAAGGCTACCTGCTGGGTTAAATGCCCAACACCAACATGGTACTCACTCTTCCAGAGCGCAACAAATCATTGAAGCGCTTATGGCACTGGATCCAGGTTCGCCACACCATTTCGCAGGAGCTCACCACCTCCGCCACCTCCTCCCAGGCACGTTTCGTCATGCGGGGGGGCCTCCTCCTCCCATCCTGGGAGACCAGCACCTCCTGCCGTGCTGCCACCTCCTCGAGGAGGGCAGCAAGGCAGTCATCAGAAAAGCGAGGGGTGCATTGGCCCCCCGCTGGCCTACCCTGCAGCCTGCCCTGCTCCTGTGGCAGACCCTGCAGCCTGGCCTACTCCTCTGCCCTTCCCTCCAGCCTGGCCTGCTCAGCCTGCCCCCTGCGGTGTGACCTTGAAGTGGCCATTGTGAGCAGCCTGCAGGAGGCTGTCAGGCCTTCTTTTAAACAGGCTGCCAGGTCACCGTTGGACCCGGCAGTCTGTGCACGACCGCCGCCGCCGCCCACACACTCCCGCTATTCACGGGAGTCGGCAAATACGCTGGGCGGGCCTTAATTGGCCTGCTTGCACAAAATGGCGGCACGGACCCAATTGCGGCGCCAATTGGATCTGCGCCCACCCAAGCCCGCTCGAGCTCCACCCACCCGACAGGCAGAAAATTCTGCCCAAAGGAGAAATTTTAACTTACTCTGTCTGGCACAAAGGGGGCGGTGGTGAAATGATGAAGGGAGTAATGGACTTACCGCGTCTTTTCTGCTTTGTCATCATTTTTCAGATGATCTGTTGCTGGGTGGTCAAGGCGTCTGCCTTACTCAGGTAACAACCTCATTAATCTATCAAATAAAGGTGCCAGGGTATATATAGGGTGCCATTTTAATTGTTTATTGCACGGAGCATCTGTTGCAGAAACACTGCTTAGTAAAACCTGGCACACAGCAGAAGAGACCCAAAAATGTAAATACTAAAAGCAATGTCCTAAATGAAAACAGAAAATGCTGGAAACATTCAGCAGGTCCTGGCAGTGCCTGTGGAGAGACAAACAGAGTTAAGGGGCTGGATTTTACACTCCTGGGAGGCTGCCTTTTAGTCACTTGTCTTAATATTTCCATATATCGCTTTGGTGTCATATTTTGTTTTATAATGCTCCTGTGAAGCATCCAGGGGGATTGTATTATGTTAAAGACACTATATAAGTATAGGTTGTTGTTGAATCTCTGTGATGTCAGTTATGCCAATGCTATGCCTTTTATGCAACAAAAACATTGAAGGAATTTGACTTTAGGACAATAAAAGGTATAATGTATTAAAGTGTTCTAAATTTCTCCAATCTCTTGGATGCAACAATGGCATAACAACGTCATAGGTGCTACAAACAATAAGAAATTCAGGGCCTCTGTTTTATTCTGGTCAATCTCTTTATTTCATTGATCAAAGAGACTTTGAAATACAGGTACTCAGGTAGGAAGCTAAAATTCATAACTTGAACATTGACTTGTCATTAGATCTAATAATGCAAAATAGCTTATTAGTTCATAAGTTCAAATAAACCAGAAACTGCAGAAATTAAACAATCACTGATGCCTATTAACTGCATAGGGCCAATGATAGAATATTTCAGAACATGGATGTTTGCTTTTGATTATGCTGGAACACTTGGCAGAGAGTAATCTGTTCTATGTATTGTTTGATTGCTCTTGAGGTTCTTTTGGCTTTTTGCTACTTCTTAGACTGAAAGAAGTGTACCAGTATATGAATAATAAACATCGAGCAAGCAAATGAAGCAAATGTTGTGGCTGTGTGGCATTTGTAATGTTAATTCCATATTAAAACTTATTTGTGTTGGTTCCTTAATGTTCAGTCATAATGCTAACATTGGCTATAAAACAATAGACTATATAAACTTACATTCTTGGATTTGAAATGTCACAAATATGTTTGGGTTTAACTATATCTGCTACCATTTTGTGTAAGTTGGTCTTTTTATTGCTCAAAGACATTCAGCACAAATGCCTTACAGCCATTACATTCAGCTGCTCATTTGATGAGCATTGTGCTACCATATGACTTTTGTTATCTAAGGTGGTTCAGGGTCATCGAATATTAAATGTGCATCAGAATAAAAACTCCGAGCCTAAACAGTTTTGTTAATCTAATGGCATTATTATCCTTTAATCAGTGCTTAAAAATAAAAGTCTTGAAGCATTTCGTCGTTCTATATCTAGAATCCAAACAACCAGTGTTTTAATCATGTTTTAAGTATTCTGACAAGCAATGCAACAAAAAGAAACATTTACAGGTTTAAATTTTAGTGTGTATGTTTTCACGATAATGGGCAGAATTATTGGACCCATTCAGTCACATTGAGGAACTCTGTTCTGCACTGTTCTGTTCTGTTCTGAGTCTCCACCATGCTGCTCACATTGGCCTTTCAGCCATTGTGGTGCTTTGTATTAAAGCAGAGTACCAAAAATACAGAAAACACAAAACTTCAGATTCAGAACTTAGGTCTGAAAGTTCAAATTACATTAGACTGGGATTAATTTTAAGTAATTAAGATTAACTCGCGGTAAATGCAAGCATGATCTAAGCATAACTTAGATTCAAGAATAGACTTTTCATGTACCAAACCACTTTCCACATTGCAAGAAATCTCTGATTCATGCAAACACAAAATCATGATCACAGCATCTTCTCCAATTGTCCATTTTGTAATGGTTCCCCTACAAAATCGTGAGATCAATAATTGTAGCAGCACATTTTTAAGCCAATTGAATAAAATCTTACTTCTGAAGTCTTCCAGTTGTTTGTCATTGCATTCAATTGCAGAATGAAAGACTTAATGCATCAGAGTATAAACATGTTGTTATGATCACAATAGAGACCAGTAAAGTTTTAATTTTCTTTTGGAAATCCAAAAGCCCAGGTATTTACTAAAAGAACGAAGTTACATGGTTCACGGTTTAACTCAAAAGAATTTTCCTAAACAAAAATCAAGAACATGAATACTAATAATTACACTCTACTGTAAATAATCAGTTACCTTAAAGATATTAAAAGTACAATGATCACAGTTACTTATTCTCTAATCCATTCTTTATAACTCAAATTTCCTTCTACACCCATTTGACTTATACCCCCAAAACTCTCGTCAGATACTTATCAAAATTGGAAAATTAACCACTTGGTCCAAGTGCTGCCTAGAAGATCTGTATAAGGGTTGAGATTTCTTGGGCTTTCTGCTTGCTTCCAACAAAGTTTTCCCTTCAAATGTCCTCCAGCCATCCCACATGTGTACACTCCCAGTTCAACACCAGCATTTCTAACATCTTTAGTGTAGCCACCTAAGGCCAGAACGCTCCTTGTTTTAATATTCTTTAACTCTGGACCCTTGTATCTAAAACCTCTCTCTCTTCTTAGCTTGGCTAGCCCCAGAAATCCATCTCATTTTTAAGAGTTCTTCAGTTAACAAGTGGTTTAACACTTTTAGCCAGCAGACAGGATTTCAACTGAACGCTGCTTGAAAGAAATGTTTTTCTGCAGCAAGCTTGTCCTAAACTAAAAACAAAAACCCTGCTTGAAACCAGAGCTATAGTCACAATCTACTAACCCCGATAATTAACATTTGTTGACCCTTTTTCTATTGTTAATGTCCCAGGCAACTTGGTCACATGACCAGTTCCTGGAAGCCAGGTGCTTTACAAGTAATCTTTCAGAGAAACATATCTCTTAAAGGGATCATCACCCCAACATAAAAAATAGGATTTTTCTGCTAAAGGCACATGGGCCATGACAATGTACAAATGCTTGTTTGTTCATATGATTTTTGTGCTCATCAAGATGAGACATGTCTATGCTGGAAGGGAATATTCTCCCAACCAGTGCCAGAGCACTCAGGGCAGGTATAACATGATTAAAGATTTTTCTGCTCTGCTAGTATGATGTTTCCAGTTTTTCTGTGCCCTACGTAAAGGTGTTAATTCAGTTACAGTGCTGAGGCTCTGAATTGAAACCAGGCCCAGATCCTGGAGGTGAGAAGCACTGCACCATCCTATTCCCTGGCAATGTTTTAAATGCAATTTGTAGAAGTGCTGAGCAAACCATAACATTTCTTTGAAAAGTAATTATGCATTTATCAAATTTATTTTCCATTCAGCTTCCAAATCTAATCATATCCACACAAAGTAATGAAAACATGCAAATTGTTCCAAAATTAAGTTTCAGTAAGTTGACAAAGCAGCATAAATGTGGGACTTGTTGACTTGCCAAACACCGCCACAAAACTAGCTATGATACACTTGCTTCTTCTCAAGGTCAAACTACAGATAAATACAGATAATAAGAGCTAATGTGTGTCTGCATTAAAACGTTAACAAAAAGTAGGAAAACCAAAATAAGAATATAAAATAACTTTTCATTCTTTCACAAATATAGCCAAAGTCTCACCAGATCCACAGCCATCAGATCCATACCCATTTACATGCATTATGAAAAAGATGGACGAAAAGGCAGTCAAAGGAACTAGCCATTCTTTACGATGCAAAGAGATTCTGTGTTGGAAATTATACAAGTGATTTAATATGCATGTTTCAGGATTGAGTTTATTTGTTCTCATTATATTCCCTGTGCAAGATGGACCACAAAATATTGATTCCTCAAAGTTCCCGAGACAAAGAGATCTAATCCTGATTTCAAATATACTCCTAAATATTTGTTATGCTTGATAATATATACAAGTGGATCAAAACATTCAAGGACTAGGAAACACAGATTGAAGGTTTTGTCCAAGAGATGCAGTGGGAATATGAGGAAAAACATTTTTACATAGCAAGTGGTAATGACCTGGAACTTGCGGGCTAGATTTTAGGGGGCACTGTGGGCCCATCACACACATCCCTCCCCCTGCCACCCCACCAGCTAAGACGTTGGAATGGCCAGCAGCTCTTTAGTTCAAGTATCACCAGGCAAGAGCGGTGGCCACTACTGGTGGCCACTACAAAGTAGGTGGGGAGGATTTCACCAGGGTCAGGCTGGCAGGCTCTGGCAAGGGGTAGGGGGGTGGGTGTGAGGGGGGTGGGGGGGGGGGGGGGGGGGGGGTGATGGTCCAGGTTTGAGAGGCTGGGGCTGGAGGATAAAGGGGAAGTGTGATCTCGAGAGGGGGCATCCAAAGGGCACTGCGGGACTTCCCCCCATCTTGCCCAAAACCAGCCAGTGCAACTAAAGCTACTGGACTACCAGCTTGGCGTGGGCCTCCCCCTGCCATGGGTGAAATAGTGGCGGGGGCAGGATGAGGATCTTAATGGCCCCAAAAGGCCCAAGAGTGGATGGGCTGCCCCATCCGCGGCCCTCTTCCAGTCCCCATAAAATTTCATACAGGTCACGAGCAGGCAAGTAGGTAGTGGAAAGGCACTCTGTGGTTTATAAGCCCCCTCAGCCTTTAAACCCAGCAGCAGGAGAGCGCAAAATCTAGCCCGCTGTCCGTGAGTGTAGTGGAAACAGAAACAATTAATAATTTCAAAGGGAAACTGGATGGGCATTTGAAGGAAATAAACTTGCAGGGCTATGGAAATAGATTGGGGGAATAGGACTGAGTGGATTGCACGATGGAGAGCTGGCATAGACACGATGGGCCAAATGATGTTCTTCTGTGCTGTAAATGATTCTATGACTCTAAGTGCAGGAGGCAATAGAACCGATTTGCAAAATTAACTTCTGTATGGCATGGTATGGATTATAATAACTTACTATACAATTCAAACATCAATGATATGAGCTTTTATTTAATATCAGAAAATGTGCCTGAAATAAGAAGGGGAAAATTTGGCCACAGTTCCCAAACCTGATTGCTATTCAGTGACCATCCCCCCACCCCTGCTCGAAAATGCATGTGTGAGTTGTTGGGTAAGGATAGGATCTAACTTCACGGTAATGTCATTCACTGTTGCATGGTCTACCAGCGCTCAATGTTAAGGTTCAGTTAAGGAGAAAATGGAAGTGAAAGGGGAAGATTGCAAAAAAGGTGCAAACATTCTTACCATAAATAGTGTTTTGTCTTGTTTTCCTTACACATCTAATATTGTCTGTCAACAGCAACGAATACAGAAGCTTTGCAAGTGCTGACTGTCGTCATATGGTGCACATAAAATCTCTGATAACATGTTGGCATATGATTGCAATTAAATTAGATCTAATCAAGTATGTTTCGACATTGTATACTGTACTCACAAGGTAAAATGAGGTAATATAACGTTTATATACACTGAAACTTATAGTTTAATAGGTATGGTTTTATAAGCCCTTTAATAAGGGCTGGTTTTCTTGGGGCCCATAAAAAAGAGCACTGTGTAAGAACACAGAACTGGAATAGCATTGTGCCCAACATAATCTCTTGGGTTTATTTGCATTCTATGGGTGTTACATGGCCAGACGCTAGGGCCTCCTGTTAAGTACAATGATAAGAGCACAGGAACTTGAATTGTTTGCAGAGACCTTAAATGCTTGATAAGTAAATTTGTCAGAACGTAATTCTTATGTGCTTCTGAGAAGTGATTTTTATCAGAACATTAAAGTAGCAGTGCAAGGATGCACGATTTTGTGGTTGCAGTAAAAATCAGTAACTCACTAATGAGGGCCGGTCATCTAAGGGGATACATTTTGGTGTCAAGGGCATCAGACAACAGTTCTAGGAAGCAGCGCAGAGGGGGAACACCCTATTTCTCTGCCATGGAGGATAATTATAAAGACCATGACCCACAGAGCAAGTCTCAGGCCATCAATGGCACCATGTCAAAGATAGGAAAACAATACCAAAAGAGGTTTAGTAAGTATTGCTGAAAAAAGAGACATCTTGTTTTGTTTTGTCGAAGCTTGCACTCATCAGGACAATTCGCAAGAAAATAACAATATCAGGGGAAACAACATATTTATATTGTATGCGAAGAGGATGCTGATTGGTTGGCAAGTGGGTTCTGATAGGTAGAGGCATTGCCATGGAGAATGCACCAGTTGATGGTGACAGACAGTTAATTGCCAAGCATTGTTTGAAATTTAAAGCAGGCAGCTTAACTCTGATTGATCAAGGCACTGCCCTGGGGAATGAACCAGGGGATGGCTGTCACTTATTTTGTTTAACTGAAACTGGCACAATGTGTGTACATGTTCTTTCTGTCTGCAAAGAACAGGGCCCTGTTTATAAATATATGTGGCTTCCAGTGCACGCAAATGTGTCACACTGAGAGCACGACTAACAATCTTAAATTGGTTGCCAGTGTAATTCTTAGCACACTGAGGATTATTTAGCAAATGTCGTCCAATTGCGGAATCACACCTAATGTTTGACACTGTGTTTTGAGTTTTGCAAGCACGAGCTGGTTGGGTACAGTCTGTACCTTCCCTGTTGTGAACCGTGGAAGCGACATGCTGTTTGATACAATCTGCCAGTCTTTGGGACATACGGCCTATATACCTAGCATCACATCAGCACTGAAATTCATATACCACATTACTCATTTGTGTGATAGGCAGAATGTCTTTTTGGCTTGACGGCAGCATCCAGTTAGTGGCGAATACCACTTGTGTTGCTATTGTATAGTAGCAGCGTGAAACAGCTAGCTTCACCTGTTGCTCAAATTTTTTAGATACTTTGTACTTCCAGGGTAATGTGAAGTATACTGGGCACTTATCAGAGCCAAAAGGGATAGCCTTGGGCCCGTTCATGAGTTTGTGAGAAATACAGTACAAAATGATCTGATCAGGGTAGCCATTATCCCACAGGATGTGTTTGATGCACCCTATTTCAGCATTAAGCTTACATGGTAAGCAAATGGCTCATGCCTCATTTATGACCTTGCCACTAAGGCCAATCATATAGTGCATGGAGCTGTAAGAGTCCCAACACGTGTATTGACCAGTGAAGGTAAGCTTGCAGTAGACCATGGTAGAGAAACCCCTGGTAGTTTTCTCAACTGGTACTTCAAGGAAAGGGAGTTCATTTGCTCCATTTAAAAAGTGAATTTGAGCACAGGATGGAGCCCATTAAAACATGCAAGGAAATTATTACATGCAGCTGCGGAATCAAATATAGCAAATGTATCATCCAAAAATCGGAAATATGCAATGGATAGGAGGTTGCATGTCATTCTATCAAAGACATGTTCTTCATGTAATCCAGCAAAGATGTTTGTGAGAGCTGGACCTAGGGTGAATCCCATGGCAACAACATTTGGGGAATTTGGTGTCACTAAAAGTGAACTCAATTGCGCGAGTTGTCGAGCTCATAAGCTCAATGAATACTGATTCACGCAATGGTGGCGGGTCTAGATCGCCATGATATAGTGCTGCAGCACAAATATCTATGACTTCCTTAAGTGGAACATTGGTGAATAGGCCAGCAATGTCAAATGAGCATCTGGACACAGCATTGCTATCGATATGCAAGCCCTGTATGGTCTTCGTAAATGTGTAGGGATCCTTCACCCTGTATGTGGGAAAACTTGCTCAAAACTGGTTGGAACAATTCACGCAACCATTTGGCTAATTCATGCTGTGCAGAACCGGTCATAGATAAGATAAAGCGTAAAGGAACATCACTGTTGTGTGTCTTGGGCAGCCCATACATATGTGGAGGCAGTGAGCCAGGAGGATGAACCCTGTCATATACATCATGTGGCAACTCAGCACTCTTACACAAGTCCGGCAAGCATTTTTTTTAGACTAGCTCTCCAGCCATAAACCAACGTCCGCTGAAGATGCTGAATTCTTGAAAGTATGCCTAGCTGATCTAGTGCATGCATAATGTGGGATTCTGAATGACCTGAAGATTTTCAAATGCAGCATTGCAATGCCTTAAGACCAACCCAGGCATACACATCAGTCAACTTGACAAAGGGATGGGAATAGTGTGAATAACAAGTATGACTATATCAGCAAAATGCACACCATTCTTAATGACGCATCCAAATTCGTATCCATTGGACCTGCCACTCAACATGACCGGACAGCCTTGCTCAAAAGCAAGCCAAAAAAAAAGGCTTGTGTAAGAACAAAGAGCTGCCATGCAGATAGCACCATGGGTATACTTACACTACATGGACTGCAACGGTTCAAGAAAGCAGTTCACCGCCACCTTCTCAAAGGGCAATTAGAAATGTGCAAGCCAGCAACACCCAGCCTCCATGAAAGAATAAATTAATAAATAAATATATAATTATCTTACAAAAATAATAAGAATGCTAACATTATAAAATAAGATAGAGTTAGAAACAAGAACAGCACAAAAGCAAAATACTGCAGATGTTGGAAATCTGAATATTATTGGAGTTAGAAACTACATGGAAGAAAAATCTCTTCACTGGCCTGACCACATAAAGGGAAAGAGTCTAAAAGCTTTCATATTGTCCTAGGAACTAGAAATTAGCATGGCTTTCTCATACAGCAACGATAAAGTGGACACAGAGCACTGGATAGATAATATAAAGGGTATTTAAATGCAGTTGAAACCACCTGGTGATATATGAAAGTTCCTTTTGAAAGTTCCATATGCTGAACATTTGATTCCCTGTTATATTTTTGTTCACAATAAAAATACTGTATTATCATGATTTAAAAGATAGCATATGTTTGACTCTCCAAATATGCTGCTGACATATCAAAATTGTTTGCTAAAAGTCATAGAAGTGACTCAAACTCAGATAAGCAGTCAACTGGGCATGGTTTGCTAATTGTAACTTCACATCATGGTCTGATGTCCTTAAAGTTAATTTAATTTTAAATGTAATTTGAGAACATAGTGCATTTGTAGTTACATAAATGAATTTCCTGGGCCACTTTGTTCCTCATAAGCAACCACCATCTGCCTCCTGTCACGCAGGGTGCTGTTACAGTGCGACTTCTGTACCAACACCTAACAGTTTCCCATCTGCATGGACATGAACTGGCAGTACAACTTCAGAGTCAGAGCCAGTTGTGACTGTGAAACACTCAGGTGTGAAATCCCTTTAAGAAAGCTGCTAATGCATACCTGAAACATTTACTCCGCTGTTCTCTCCAGAAGCTGTCTGACCTTTTGAATGTTTTCAGTATTTTCTGTTTTATTTAAGGTTCCGAGCATCTGAAGTATTCTTTTTATTCAAGGCCAGTTTAAACACAGTGGTCAGTTGTCCACTGGATCTCTAAGACAGTTTAGACCTAAAGGAGAGGCTTCATTAAAGTGTTGAGAAAACAGTGGCTTTCATCTCATTTTGCATTTTCTATATGTAGGCATCACTCGCAAGGCTGTCATTTATTGCTTGTCCTTAGAAAAGGGGTGATAACCTTTTCTTTCAACTAGTGCAGTGTGGCGGATGTTCTGTAACAATGCTCTGATGTATGGTGTTCCAGCATGGATGTAGGAGTGATGTGTGTCTAAGCCACATTGTTGTGGGACTTGGAGAATAACTCAGAGGTGGCAGTCTTCCCATGCACCTGCTCTCTTGTGCTGTTGGTAATTGAGATTTCAGGTTCAGGAGACGCTGCTGAAGAATGAGTGGCTGCAGTGCAACCTGTAGATAGTGCACACTGCAGCTATGGTGCACTCGAGCTGGAGGGGTTAGACATTTAGACAAGCGGGTGAGGGGCCAGCCTAGTGGATTTTTTGTGCTGAGCATTGTTGTACCTGGTCAGGCATGTGGAGAGTATTCCACCATAACCCTGACTTGTGACATGTCGATCTGGAGATTTTCGAAAGTCAGGAAGTGAGCCGCTTGCTGCAAAATACATAGCCGATGGCCTCTAGTTGTGACAATGGTGACACCCAGAATGTTAAAAGTGGAGGATTCAGTGATGGTAATGCCAATGAGTCACTGGGAGATGATTAGACTCTCTCATGCTGGACATAATCATTATCTGGCACATCTGGGACATGAATGTTATCCATCATTTCTAAACTCAAGCCTCAGATTGCTGGGATCTTGTTGGATGCTGAGGAATTGTGAATGGAGCACTGTGCAATCATAGTGAACAACACCACTTCTAAAAGGAGTGACCATCATTGGTGAAACAGCTTAAGACAGCTGATCCTAGCACACTACCCTAAAGAATTTCTATTGTGCTCCAGTGGAGCTGAGGTGATTGGCTCCAATAACCACAATCACCTTCCTTTCAAGTGATTTCCCCTGATCATATGGACTTCAGTGTTACTAGGGGCTCCCTGATGCCACATTGGGTTGAATGTTGCCTTGATGCCAAGGGTAGCCACTCTCACCTCTGGCATTTAGCATTTGTGTCCATGTTGGGGCCAAGGCTGTGATGAGGTCTGGAGCCCAGTGACCTTGGCCAAAGCCACATGAGCATCGGTAATCAGTTTTTTGGTGAGTTTGTGTCGCTAGGTAGAATACTGTGAGCATATCCGCTCATTTTGATGATTGGGAATACACTGATAAAATGGTTATCTGCCGGATTGGATTTGTCAATTGCCAAAAGGGCAATGCACCTGGTTCTAAACCAGATTGAACCAGACAATGTAACAATGTCCAGCTGAGCCGCTACGCTTCGTGCTGCAGGTCTGAGACAAGTAGCGCTGTATAACCATGTCTGCTTTGTCTTTCATTTGCTGCCTTAATTCTCTTCAATCACACGCACGTGCTTCTGCAATGATACAAATAGACAAACAATGCCGTGCAAAGGCGCCAGCTGTAATAAGGTTCGCATTCCCATGCTAATACCTAGTTAAATGTGGAGTCACTCCAACCACCTATTCAAATTCGGACGTAGGGGAGTGGGGGTGGGAGAACAGAATCTAAACGTCAGGCAGGTAGGAACGCCGATAGGGGAAAAAAAACTGGCAGCAGTGAAAATGGGAAACATTTTCAACTTTCTGGTGAGCACTGGGGATGCTGCTTTGTTCGGTCAGTGGGGATTACTCGATGTCCCAGTTTCCCATTAGGTGCAAACCTTCCTTAAACACGCCTTTCACCCAGACCCGCGTAGAGTTGTCTTTTTTTATATAATGGGAAGAATGGTTTCAGGGTCTGCCACACATTCCGTGCTGTGTGGACTGCATATGGAGTCACTGGACGCTTTTGGCTTGGGGAACATGTGTTGTCCCCACTGACAGGTGTAACAGTAAGGACATCTAACCATAATACAGTGCACTCCCCGAAAGTAGGAATCATTTAGTCATTAATTGCTCCCAGAATGAAAAGGCACGAATAATTCCTGTCAGAGAAGTTGGCTGCTCATTCCCGTCCAGCTAAGCCCTTTTATAATCGAAAAATATTCATGTTGTTGCCGCCGAGGAAGACAGCAGATGCCGAACGCAGCTCACCTGTACGTCTTCTCCATTCTGTTTTCTGCTTGTCTGGGCTGACGTGTCATCTGCAAGCATGACTGGTGAAGCCTGCAATGGACACCGGGTCCTTGTTACAAAAGATGTGGTGGGTTACACATCTCGGGATAAAACTGCGAACGATCTTGCTTCAAACCACTTCGAAATAAAATGACATTGTTCAGGGGTGTAGCATTTGCAGCCGCGGTTATCGATTGCAATTATCACTTTGTTTTGTAAAAGCGTATTTACTCTCATGCACATTACGGGGTGGGGAAGAAAATCACAGGTAAAGCGTTCTGGGTATTTTCTTGCAATTGCACTGTCTGGCTCCAAACTTACGGACGTTGCTGCTGTATTTTAAACACAGGAATGTCACTTCTGCAACGACATTCCGGTAATCAGCAACTCGAAATCCTTCTATTCCACATCGGATTCTGCACTTTCCACCCCCACTCCCAGTTCAAGTCGTTCACTTCTTCAGGGTTTATGTCGCTGCTACTCTATATATAGCTACAGTTCTGCTTTGGCCAAACTTGCTTTTTCAATAATTGGTATATTGTACGGCAGCAATAAGTGAAATATTTATCGCCCTGTCTGAATGTTTGCAAATATTTCTCACTTAGTGAGCAGAAACCCGCCATTAGCGTTTTTCAATCTATTTATTTAAACAGGCAGTATCTATCTGGTTGAATGTGCAGAATTGCAATCGGCCCTCACAATCATTACAGAGCAACATTCTGATATTTTAAGAAGGGGTTTAGACAAACAATGGAAGACTGTGATGTGCCATAATCAGCTTTTATCTTTAATGGAGCCCGTAAAATTACACTGGGGCACCCAGAAAGCAAGTTCACAAGACCTTGCTAGCAAATGTAATATACGACCACGAATGTGAGAAATCAATCCTGGCAAAGAGAAAATGGAGCTCCTTGCTCAATATCCTGGCCATTTGCATTACTGGGAATCATGATTGTTTGTTAACGTTTCTCATTTGAAAATTTAAGCAGACTATCGGGAGTCGGCACATTCCAAAGCTGAGGTGAAATCCTGGAACGATCTGTGCTACACGCTGTCTGTACCTTCAGCCCAACATACACGTTCACACACAAATATCCACACGCACGCTTACGTAGGCACACGTCTACATACACATCTACATAGGTATACCAAGCATATAAACACAGACACCCACACATCACACATACATACACACATCACACATTCAGACACATACACGTATCAGGCATATCAAAATGAGATACTAGAGCAATTATTTTCTGGGTTTTTTTTACCCCAGTGGCATTGCAGGATCTAATCTCTTTTTAATTACATGTAGAAGGTATGCGAATAATGTATAGTTTTAAGTCTAAAAAATGTCCGAGATTTTGAGCATTTTCATTGAGAAAGGCTCGAATACGTAGGGGATGTCAGTGAAGTTTGTTACACCTGGAATATATTGAATCTTGTTTGCCAGAAAATTATGAACCGAAGGAATGAATACGGAACGGTTTGAAAAGTAATTCTGTTCTCAAGCATGTAAAGTCAACTATAATTTCCTGTTTGTGCAGCATGTCAACGTGAGGTAAAGTGGGCAGGTCAGAATGGAAGAGGACGAAAAGCCATTTTCTACTTAAAGTTTTATAATATGCGCGTTGCGTTTGACTCCTGGTTCAAAGACAGAGATTGCGTGTAAAGACTTAGAAGTGTAATAGGCATACATCTTCCAGGGTAACACATGAAATGGACACACATACACACACGTTTTGGAAATACTGCAATTTACCAAGCTTGGTTAATGTACATCTCACTGCAGATCAAAGATATACAACGACTACTTAAAAGTTTAACAGGCTATTTCATAATGAGATTAGAAGAAAGGTCATTTTATGTAAAAGAAAAAATAAATAGTGCCAAGCCGGTCAATGTTTACTGTACAATATTCAAGAAAACACTGACACTGTAGGTGCTGTGTTGCCATATAGCGAGCCAGTAATGTGCTGGTCTCGGGTAAGGTATGGACAGTGTACAGATACTGTCTTGGATATTTAATTAGGTAGTTAATTCTAAGATATTTTTGGATTTAAGCGATAAGTAAATGCTTAATGTGTTGCGCCAAACCCATATTAATGCGCTCTGCAGGGACTGTGCTTCCATTTCAATAGTTTTGAATGGCTCACTCTTCCTGGCGCCATTGATTAATAGCTCAAAAAATTAATGCGAGTTGAAATATATTACATCTCCCACCACACACGCGCGAATCTGATAAATAAACGAAACTACCGTCAGACGTTCGCTCTTTTAACTTGTGGTTGTGGTATTTAAGATATACAATTTAACATCAAGGTTTTAGTCCAATGCTTTCTGATAGATAATATGATCACTTTTTTATTGCGATATGTTTAGTTTTTAGTTACCAAGAGTGAAACGATGCTATCAGACCTGAGAAAAGGCTCAGCCACGCACAATACAGCAATGTTTATTTATAAAGATGCTTCTGAGAGACATAACTCAGTCTAATAACTCACTCTAATCCACCACCTTCTTAGTAGTCAAATCATATTTGTTTCCTACTAGTAATGTGTCTCTTACATAACTCATTGGTATAACCAGATACCTAACTATCTGTCTCAATTCAAGATAAAATTTTATAAAAATCCAATGCACAAACTATGATGCTCTGGAACTAAACACATACACAGCACCAGGTCACACATACACATACACAGCACCAGGTCACACATACACAGCACCAGGTCACACATACACATACACAGCACCAGGTCACACATACACATACACAGCACCAGGTCACACATACACATACACAGCACCAGGTCACACATACACATACACAGCACCAGGTCACACATACACAGCACCAGGTCACACATACACATACACAGCACCAGGTCACACATACACATACACAGCACCAGGTCACACATACACATACACAGCACCAGGTCACACATACACATACACAGCACCAGGTCACACATACACATACACAGCACCAGGTCACACATACACATACACAGCACCAGGTCACACATACACATACACAGCACCAGGTCACACATACACATACACAGCACCAGGTCACACATACACATACACAGCACCAGGTCACACATACACAGCACCAGGTCACACATACACATACACAGCACCAGGTCACACATACACATACACAGCACCAGGTCACACATACACATACACAGCACCAGGTCACACATACACAGCACCGGGTCACACATACACATACACAGCACCAGGTCACACATACACATACACAGCACCGGGTCACACATACACATACACAGCACCGGGTCACACATACACATACACAGCACCAGGTCACACATACACATACACAGCACCAGGTCACACATACACATACACAGCACCGGGTCACACATAAACATACACAGCACCGGGTCACACATACACATACACAGCACCGGGTCACACATACACATACACAGCACCGGGTCACACATACACATACACAGCACCGGGTCACACATACACATACACAGCACCGGGTCACACATACACATACACAGCACCGGGTCACACATACACATACACAGCACCGGGTCACACATACACATACACAGCACCGGGTCACACATACACATACACAGCACCGGGTCACACATACACATACACAGCACCGGGTCACACATACACATACACAGCACCGGGTCACACATACACATACACAGCACCAGGTCACACATACACAGCACCAGGTCACACATACACATACACAGCACCAGGTCACACATACACATACACAGCACCAGGTCACACATACACATACACAGCACCAGGTCACACATACACATACACAGCACCAGGTCACACATACACATACACAGTACCAGGTCACACATACACATACACAGCACCAGGTCACACATACACATACACAGCACCAGGTCACACATACACATACACAGCACCAGGTCACACATACACATACACAGCACCAGGTCACACATACACATACACAGCACCGGGTCACACATACACATACACAGCACCGGGTCACACATACACATACACAGCACCGGGTCACACATACACATACACAGCACCGGGTCACACATACACATACACAGCACCGGGTCACACATACACATACACAGCACCGGGTCACACATACACATACACAGCACCGGGTCACACATACACATACACAGCACCGGGTCACACATACACATACACAGCACCGGGTCACACATACACATACACAGCACCAGGTCACACATACACAGCACCAGGTCACACATACACAGCACCAGGTCACACATACACATACACAGCACCAGGTCACACATACACATACACAGCACCAGGTCACACATACACAGCACCAGGTCACACATACACATACACAGCACCAGGTCACACATACACATACACAGCACCAGGTCACACATACACATACACAGCACCAGGTCACACATACACATACACAGCACCAGGTCACACATACACAGCACCAGGTCACACATACACATACACAGCACCAGGTCACACATACACATACACAGCACCAGGTCACACATACACATACACAGCACCAGGTCACACATACACATACACAGCACCAGGTCACACATACACATACACAGCACCAGGTCACACATACACAGCACCAGGTCACACATACACATACACAGCACCGGGTCACACATACACATACACAGCACCGGGTCACACATACACATACACAGCACCGGGTCACACATACACATACACAGCACCGGGTCACACATACACATATACAGCACCGGGTCACACATACACATACACAGCACCGGGTCACACATACACATACACAGCACCGGGTCACACATACACATACACAGCACCGGGTCACCTATACACATACAGAGCACCGGGTCACATACACCGCATCGGGTCACACATACACAGCACCGGGTCACAGAGTTTATACATTTGGTGGAAGCTGAAGTCACAAAGTGAAATTTGTCCATTTCTTCCAAATGTGCAGTGTCCACCGAACAAGACTGGCCCTAAAGAATTCTGAGAATCAGGAACCTGTATTAACCTGCTCATGCAGCGAGTTGCTGCAATGCCGGTTAAAACAATCTGCTCAAACCATTTTTACGACACAAGATCTATACGAGCTCTGTCACGTATCCGGCTGTTCTCTGGCTTTATAAAATATGGCTCACTGCAGCCATTAATTGAGCAGCTTTCAGAAACTTCTTTAATAATTAAGCCCCTGACCATACATTATACGCTATCCTGTGCCTGTCTGGTCCACATTTCACATGTCCGGTGCTGTTGTGCACTATTCGGTTGATTAAAAATATGCTTCAAAGATGACAATAGGAACTTCAAATACACAACCGTTTCCTGTCATCAATATGACTTGTGACACAGCCTGATTATGCCTGTTGAACCTGAATTGATGAAAGAGCAAAAGAACAATGCAGAACGGAGATAAGCATGTGCAAGAGTTAGTCCTTTATTATACCGTTATTGTCTGATATGCTTACCCCTACAAGGCCATTTTATCAGAATGCTTATGTCAAAATGACCGTTCTTTCGTTTTAGAGATGATGTAAGTACCAGAGACAACGGTGCCTGCGCTGTAAAAAAAAAGATCACTAACCTTTTAATCTTAGCGTGTAATCGCCAGGATTTAGAATCAGAAACATGTTTATTGAGAAATAAAATTTGATACATCATTCGTCTAATGACGAAATTCGAATAATTTAAAATAAAAATAGTAATAAGGAGAAACTACTGAAGTAAAAAAAACAATCAAAATATAATAGAAACATGACTTGGGGTTGCGCCTTTCTGATTCAATGCGTACAGTGAATCTTGGGCGTTCATTAGCCGTTGTTAACGGTGTTATGAAAAAAACAGCTTTAATATGAAAGAAAAACATGACAATGCCTTCCAATTAATTTAGAGGCAGACACACAGTAACTCCATGGCTCCAGAAAACCAGTACCTCTTTTGCCAAATGAAAACCCATACAATTGAATTTATAATAGCACTCCGATCAGAAAAGTCCCTATATAATTCGATATTTTTGTGCTTTCAGTGGCCAGCCTTCGTAAATAATATACAAAGTAAGGAAACATAATCCAGCAGGCTGGAATGTTTAATTCATCATTATGCAAGCTAATTGGAAGGTGATTATATGGTAATTGCTCATTAGCGGTGTATATTTATCGCTGTACCTTATGTCAAGGCCATGGGAATTGTGTAGAACGTGTACTCTCATTTCAAGGATCAGTTTCAGAGGCAATTCGTGAAACTCGATGGATCAAATTCTTCCTGACGTCAAGTCCATCAAAAGCAATAGATGCCTTGGTATAAATAATAGCTGTAGAGTGCGCACGAAAGTTTAGCTTTGCTTTTTAGCTAGTGGAAGAGAGGGAATGCGGAAAGGGCTGAAGATGGGCAATGAGATATTTGGGTTGAATCTGAAAGTTAAATTGGTGCAGCAACAGGGTTACTGAACTAACACAACGCCGTTGTTGAGAAACTGCTTGATTGTGCCTGCACTATGGGTGCTGCTCCGTGCATTGTACAAGTGCGTGTTGCGGCTGAAAGGAACGGGTGGTGATCTGAAGTCGAGCGCACGTTAACACCAAACAAAACGATGTAGACTGTGTATGTTAGAGAAAATGGGAAAACGGCGAGAATGATTGTGAAATTATTTTTTCTGGTGTGAGTAAAGTATGGGTATCATGAATAAATGCATTAATGCTGGATTAGTAATATAACTAGGTCAGTAATTTACAAAGCCATCGAGCGGTTAGGTATAGTGGTGAGACTCAGTTTTATACATTAAACCTTGCTGCTAAATTTGGAAATCATGCTGGGGTTTTTTCTTCCGAAAATTGTCATTTTTGCGAGATTAAGAAGTGAATGAATGGATATTCTTCAAGTCAGGTTTCTGCTATCTTAATGACTCACTCTGGTGGATTGCTGGGATAATTACAGCCGATCGATTAAATGAGAAAAGATTGATTTATTGCCCTTTTTTGTTGGCGCTTGAAACCGTGACATTAAAATGTTTTAACTCTTCGCCTGTCCCACCACGACCAGGTATCACACGGATTAGGGTTAGTGCTTGGGTCACTAGGTTCTCAAAACTCCCACTTCCAAATCGCAGCGGGCTCGTTTTCTTAAAGGAAATCAATTGATATATGAGGTCTAAGTAGTTCCTAAAGACTGATACTGATCACAGGATACAACAGTGGTGTCGAGTCAGGTTTGGGTTTCTGACTGAAGGCAGAGGGGACATCAAACTGACGCCCGTATATCAGGGAAATGACTTTCTAATGAGCCACTCCTCACGGGCAAGTTTCACAATGAGTTTACTTTGTTTATAATCGCGTTGCTAATTTCCGTGTGCGGTACGGATATAAATTAAGTTTGAAACGCTTGAATAAAATGAACAAAGGAAATGAGAAGACGGGGCGTCAGGAAATTGAAAATTGAATCGTAAATCAAATCTTCCTTTCTTAAAAAAATGTTGAAGTCACCAAATAATTGGCACTCTATCCACATGTCCATCCATATATCGAGAAGCATGAGAAAGAATTTGAGAAGAGGCATCTTGCTTTACATTCCCATTAGCGGCGATTATATTTTCACCAACAATATATACAATATGGTGAAATATAAGTCATAAATAATATTGATGTAACCTTTATCTTAGTGCTATTTAGCCCACATTGACACGGTACATGTGAAATACATCTACATGTGCACACAGGCAATTTCAGGTGCTCTGTGATGCGCCTAAAGGAAATTACAGCAGGCTGGAGCCCACTCGCTTCCATTCTTAAACCAGCATTTAGCACTGAAGAAACTTTGGATCAGAGACAAAATGACCCATTTTGGGGACCAGGTACAATATTAATACAGGAGAGCTGTCAACAATAATGGCAGTGCATAGCCCAAAAAAAGTAGTTCTTGTGTCCCCACACCCCAACTATCATCAAAATTCAGGATAATCCCGCTATTAACTAACGCAACCAGTCCGATCACTTTGATATTTTAATGGAAATATTAATCCTATGTCTCCACAATAGGAGATGATTTTGACACAGAAACACACAATAAACAGCGCCACTGGGGATTACGAATTACGGGCTTTTATTATTGAGTTTTTTTTTCTGTGCGACGAAATTTGGAGCTCGGAATACATTAAAGGGAACACAATATTCAGGAAATCTATATGTATAATGGTAATTTTTTTTTTAAATTAGAGCATAATTAATACACAGCATTTGTTTTTTTATTTAAAAATAACTAAATGGAATCAGCGGGACAAGATACAGGAACTTCTAATGAGATAACTGTCCTGTCACTGTTTGATGCTTAGAAAAAGTGCGCCGAATTTGGTTCAAGGGATCAAGGCGAGCCGCCTTTCCTCCAGTTATTTATCTTAATTCCGACTTGAAAAGATATAATTATCTAGTTTGAACAGACCTGGTATAAAATCCTTCTTTAGTCGGTCAGGGAAAAGCTCATGTGTATTCAGCGGCAGACGGGTCCTCAGCGCCGCTTGGTGTATGCTGAGATAGTGAGTAATGAAGTTGTGTAGTCCTGTGATACAAAGGGCATTAACCTCATTAGCATGAAACCTTTTCTTCTAAGTATTGTGGAACCTTTTCAGCCTCCTAATCCCCTATTTTCAAAGCTCGGTTTGTAATAAAGCTTTTAGGTTTTTCAAAGCTAATGGTATTCTCAAAAGATTTATTGCTGTTACTGCGCAGGACGCTTTAAGTTCTTCCTGCTAA
This sequence comes from Cetorhinus maximus, assembly GCF_964194155.1. Taxonomy (NCBI): domain Eukaryota; kingdom Metazoa; phylum Chordata; class Chondrichthyes; order Lamniformes; family Cetorhinidae; genus Cetorhinus; species Cetorhinus maximus. The sequence goes on from NC_135898.1 coordinate 49,548,003, forward strand.
GTATATGTATAGCACAAGACGAAGCTCTTTTCCTGATCTAGATGGGAAACCATTTAGGAAAATGACCACGCTGTTCTTAAGTGCAAAGCTTTATAATCAAGAACTATGGGCTCGCTTGCATATTGTTAATCAAATACCCCCAACCATAAAGCAACACCCCAGCGATTGAACACGTTACAGCACCGGGTTAAAACTCAGCATCAAAAACAAAATGGAAAATTCTGGGAGGCAAATGTGAGAAAGCAAATTGTGAATACATATTTCTCAATTCGCCAAGGACTCCGAGCAAGGGAAAACGGCGGCAAAAAGAAAAACGACCTATTCCAATGAGTAAACTTTCAGCCGCCGACAGACTTGGCGTTTTGCCCATAATGTAAAAAAAAATCTTATTTCATATACATCAACCTCCGCCGTTAGTGCATTTGATTAAGGTCCCCAGGATACTGGAGGACCCTCGGTTTCTCCAAACTTTGTTTCCCCATTGCGAATACGCGTGTGCACAGCAATTAATTGCACAATTTAAAGACACGAGTTAAAACAAAGCGCTTATTTTTCCTGTACTTTGTAACTGCACCGTATCACAGTGTGACGACTGGTGAGATTGTCCTGAGTTATGTCAAACTATTCCCTCTATTCACGGATTAAGAGATTAAACGAACCAGTAGCGCTGCCTCCGCTTTCCTCATATTCCTGGTATGATAATTGCTTAAACTGATTTGCACTTTCACAAAAGATTTCAGGACTCTTTGTAGCTATACAGAGCAGACGAGGTTTCTGTCAATGGAAATAAAACTGATTAATGCAGTCTATCAGGATGAAAAGTAAATGAACCATGAAAAACATTGCCTGGCTCCGAAACCCGTTTTGTAGTCAAGAGCTGGTTACAAACAGTTCAAATGCTACAGTTTTAATTACGATTTCAATTAAAATAATAAAAAATCTATATCGTTCTGTGAGGTGAAGTTTTGCCACATGTCAAACACCAACGAAATTAATTTTATTTGTTCACCTTTACTGTCTTTCCTTTTATATGGAATACAAAAATAATGACATGAAAAATAAAATTGCCAAACAAAGATTTGGATTCCCCCCAAGATATGTAGGTAATGATGTAATAATTTAATTAAGGGCGTATTTTCGATTAAAACACGATTCCAGTTTTTAAAAAAAAAACACAAATAAACAAGATTGATAAATAGCTATTCCGGCATTGGTCTCCTTCTTCCGACTTCTTAATATAATATTTTACAATATATTACATGCTAGCAGTTACAACATTGGTGGATGTTAAGCGATGAAGGGAAATGTTTGCGTTCTCCTGCAACGTTGCCATAGAATCCAGCCTTCAAAGGGTTAACAGGTTCAGTAATGTCAAACGGGTTAAACCGAAGATAAAAAAAGAGATCAGGTTGATATTATGGGATAGGGATGGGTCATTTTGAGGTTTTTTTTTTCAAATTTTAAAAACGATCCATACATGCCTCACTGCCTTAATCACTCTGAGCAGCAAATGGATAAATCTTTATTGACAAAAATGACAATGGCATACTTCTTGGAAGTATCATGTGTTAGAATTGCAACAAACTCAACAAAGACAAGTATCTACATTCGATAGAAGACATTACAGAAACATCTTTAACTTTAGTGTCGCTATAAACACGTATTTAAGAAGCTCAGTGCGTCGTTGAAACAGAGATGGCCACTGCTTCTTTTCATTTGCTGATAGTCTTTTCTGGTGGCGACTCGCGATCAAGTCGTGCCAAACAAATGCCACCTCACGGAAATTTTGTTTTCGCTTCAGGTCGATGCAGAAGGAATATCCGGAATACTCTTTACTGTTTTATTCCCCAAAAAAAGTTTTCTTATTTTAAATAAAGGACCGAAATTGTGGTCAAAACGTTATTTTTTTTTAAAAAAAAGTCTAACTTTTTTTTATTGGTTTTGTAGAACACTAAAAACGCAGCACTTCTACTTCATATAGCTGTATCACAATCACGTCGACGGTATTATTATTTAACAGGAGTTTTTTTTTTAAACAGCAATTTTTTTGTCTGTAAAAAGAAGCACACATCTGACAGAACTTCTCTCAAAGCAAATAAGAAAAAGATTAAAAAATAAGTCCCGCCTTTAGTTTTTAAATAATAATCCATCTTTTCATGAACGGCTCACATGCAATTCAAGTTGCTGAAACAGATGTGGATTTTGGTTTTCCCATTCAGTTTTTTTTTTAATATTTGAATTCAGAAGTGCAAAAAGTCCGGAATTGGATTAGAAGGTACGCGTGAAGGCGAACTGCATACAATATGAACAAGTCCGCTTGTCAATCTCTTGCCCCCGGAGTTGATTGATCGCTGCCTCTGGATAGTTTACGGTACGTGCAGTGCCACCTCTTGGACCTCTTCTTACCCCAGCTGCCTCGTCACAGGAATTGCATTTGGTTGAAGTGTGTATTTTCCCCCATTTTTTTTTCTACATCAGCGACTCTGCTGCTTTAAAGTTAACACTATAGTTTGACACGATTTTCTTTCTTTTCAGTCCTAATCGTCCGAGGTGACATCGATCTCCTCAGGACTCGCCTGTTTGGTCGCAAGCCTCCATCTATTGACATGATGGGTCCCTTTTTTCTTCTGCTGGGCGTCTGTTCCTTCCTCTTCCAATTTCTGCCGTTTAAATTTCGTCCTTCTGTTCTGAAACCAAACTTTTACCTGAAAAGTATCAGAAGTTGCAATGAATTCGACGGCAGCGTGCAAACTCTTGCCCCCTCCCACCCCTCCCGATGCTACCATCCGCTTTGAGTAGTTCATGCATTTGATTAAATGGGCTCTGCCTTCTCAGGGTTTATCAGTTGAACGTTGAAACACTTGCTCGGTTTCACCAGAAAATAATTGGACTATTACTGATTTACTTGGTATTTCACAGGGCCTATTAGTACTTGCTCGGGGTATTCCCTGCTTTCACCATTAATCGATTTAAGAAACGTGTGTCATGCCCAAAATATGATAAGTGTACTGAAATGTAATTTAAATGAAAGCAAATATAAGCGCAGGTAATTTCTACGCAAAATACTAAAATGGTGGCTGCAATATTAGTCTGCACAAGACAGTCCGCTCTATTATTACCACTAAAATCAGAGGAAGAGGGTTAGATTTATTGTATTTTTAAAAAATGCATCAGGCACTGAAATATAAAGGCTAAAAGTACTAGACTCTCCCAATGAAATCGTCTGTTTATCCCCCTCCGCTCGAACTGTGAACTTTCTCTCCTGACCTCCCACCCTTGCTCTTAAGAATCTCCCCCCCCCCCACCCTGCCCACCCCACCCCCATTCACTTGTCCTTCCATACCACCAGAAAATTGGAACAAATTCGCATTCATTTTTGCAGTCACGCGTCACCGATTGTCGGGCAGGTTTTAGGCCGAAACTCACTGAATAGATAAATGAAAATAGCTTGCCAGTAGAGTTTTAATTTCCCCGTTCTCTGAAGAGAATGAACCGATTGATTGACTGGGATATTTGCAAGTTCTCGCTGGGAGCAAGTGTCATGGAGAGAAGGAGGCTAGTCTCCGCATTCAACAATTTAACCAAAATGTCAAGTCCCCAAAATGCTGCTTCCGCTTTGAAACTGCTTCGTATAACCTTCATCACAAAATCTGAAATTCTCCCCAAATGTAAATTCGAACTGGATTTATTCCTTTTAGAAGCGGCGATGGTCAGTTACAGATATATGAGAAAGAACGATTCAAATTGTCCTTTAATCTTGTGAATGCACAAGTAACATTAATCCGGTTTTTTTTTAAATTAAAAATGAAGTTTGTAGTAAATAGAGAAAACAGCATCCGGACATCTGAGTCCGCTTAAATAAAACCCACATTTGTCTTGTAAGCTTTTTTATTCCCCCGTTAGCCACCGAATGAAAATAAACCTGCTCTCTCTTTCCTAATTGAGGGGGAGGCTGCTGATTTCCAAAGGGATCCCGTTTGTTAAGGCCAAGCCTGACACCCAGACAAAAGCACCCAGCCAGCATCGATTCGCAATCACACAAAGGCACCTTAAAAACCACATTAACTAGGAAATTAAGCCTGACCACTCCCTTGTTCGACAGGCATATGAAGGAGGCGATTCATTTGTTCCTCCTCAATGTTTTGCCCGATACGATTTTGGAAAATACAAAGCGTTAACAGGGCGCTTGTCCACGGGCCGCTGCAGGGCTGTCCGCCTGTGTGCACGCTATTTCCTACACAATTCGCTTTCACTTTTACCTGTACACAGTCTACTTTTGAATTGTCATTAAGATTTCGCGAATACCACCAGCTTGTTGACAGAAATGGGCTGGTACAAATATTCAATGGGACGTGGAATGTCAGATGTCATCAGTACTTCTTGCGTGACTCCTTCAACTAAGTGGCTGCACTGAAAATCCCAAACATCATTCGCACCTAACAAACCCAAGGGCTAAAATAAACAACCCCTAATATTGGCGAGGACAATTCGGTTACAGCGCCGGCTACGGCCAACTGAATCGTACAACTTTAAACTGTTACCTATTATCACTGAGTTAATTGTTTGTGATTAATGTCGTGTAAAATTGCATAATTTCAGCTCATTATTTTGATCCATCTTAAGGTGCACAGAAAGACAATTTGAAATCAACAAAGGCTGTAATTGAATAGTTCTCTCCCTGTAGACATTGACTTCACGAACAAACCTCTCTTAATGTAACAGCAGCATTTGCAATTTTGCAACTTCCAATCGTATTTTACAACTGTCCGTTACAAAAGCATCACATTACGTCGAGGGCTCACTGGCCTCAATACTTAAAAAGCGAATTTACAAAAAAAAAATTGTGAAACCTCTCTTTAGCAAAAAAAAAGTTATTTTACAATGACAAATAATTTAACAACAGGCGCGAGAGAGAAAAAGAACACAGCCTCAAAAGCGAATTTGTTTTAAGAAGAGCGCTCTCTCACCTGAGTTTCTGTTAAACTGAGACTGTGGGCCAGTTGCTTCCTTTCGGCTCCCACCACATAGTGATTTTTCTCGAAAGCGTGCTCCAGTCTCAGGAGCTGAGACGGGGAGAATGCCGTTCGGATGCGTTTGGGCTTTCGGGCCAGTGCATTGTGCAATAGAAAGCTTTCGGGGCTCGCCTCGTTGCCTGAGAATCACACAAGAAAGCAACAGAAAGGATTCAGGGCTAGCTTGTAACAGGACCAAATCCCGCCATTTAATGTCGATGTGCCTCGGCGCTTTTAAAATTAATCTTCAGTTGCCCAGAAAGCAATTTCGCATTGAAGTTACTCAAACTGCAGTGAACGCTTTCAAGCTGGAAATGGCCAGGCGCTAACTTCTCAAGATCTTAGTAAGCATTTAATATCGATTTGACTTAATAGAATTCGTTGAATATGTTATCCCCTAATTGCATTAAAATAAACACATCGAGCGCGCATTGTACACGGCTGCCTGTTAACTCTGAACGAATCGAGATAATCCGAGCTGTGAGGTTGTTTGGTTTAGTACAGAGCCCAGGCTGCCTGGGCCGTTACAACTCAACACAACAGCAGGGAACGAGCGTCATTTTATTAACTGTACTCGTTAATAACAAGACCATTTTAACCGTTTAATGAAGGGTAAAATGTACCCGGCATCATAGACAAGTGAAGTTAATTAGTTAGCTCTCAAAACGATTAAAAGTGCTCAATGTGCACAAGTACAAAAACAGCGGTTCGTTTATCTTCTAATTGCACACATACTTATCTCTAAGTATATTTCATATATATATATATACACACACACATCTCCACACATCTTAATCTACTTTAATAGAATAAATTAGCAGAGTGTGTTTAAAAAAAATATTCGCTTCCATACGCAGTCACTTTCCGAGATAAACTGCAAGCAAGCCCGTGTTATGGAATTCGGATATTTTCCTGAATTAAGCACTGAGCAAAACTCGTCCTCAATGTCCAGCCCCCTTTGTATTCAGTAACTGACCCAGAAAGGAAAATGAAAAAAAAACACCGACTCCAAATGTGCTTCTTGACACGGTGCGAATCGCCTCCGAGGCCGCATTCCCAGTGTGTGCGCGCTGGTGGGGTAACCGATTCGATACAAGAGGCAGCTAACTCCAGCCTCTGTCCCGAGCTTGCCGCTCCTCTGACCGCCTCGCCCTTAGCCCCGCAACCCCCTTTTGAAGGATCGGCGTCTCTCCCAGCTCCCCGTCCCGGTACCGGGCAGATTCCGGGCAGGCTTCTTCACCCAAGCTCCGGCAACGAGGGCCCACAACAAACGACTACTTTAAACTTTGGCTCGACACTGAAGAGGGAGAGAAGTTAGCGGCGGCCGATGCGATGAAGCCGTGAATAGAGAGACCTGTCACGGCGCGTTAGAGTGAAGTGATGATGAGTTGGAAATTACTCTAAAATGAATAGCAGAAAATAGAGAGAAAACAGGCGGGAGGGGAGGGGGGCGGAAATCAGTGCATTTAAACATGGACGTACCTTGAAACCTGTGTCCCAGATATCTGTACCTGTGTATTAGCCATGGATAGAAACTCGAAGCGTCTCTTTGTTGCGATGTAAATAAGGGATGCGGAGAATGGGAAGACTGCAGAGGGTGACCAGCTAAAGCGTGTGGAGGGACTGGGTGAACCGGCACAGCAGTGTTGGTTTGGTGCGAGACCGCGTCAGCGAACACCAGGTCCGGGTTGGAGTAGATAGCCCTGCCGCCGGTATGAAAGCCGTTCAGGAATGGATTCACTGAACTAGAGTTTGCATAGCTGAGGGCGGCCGGCCTTATAGGTTCCTCTGATCTCGAAGCAGGCAGTGGGCTATCCTTAGCTACCAGAGATTCAATGGTGAAACACCGTTTAGGTGTTGGCTGGAACATGGTTTACCAGTCAGTATATCCTCAGTGCGGGAGAGAGAGAGAGAGAAAAAGGGCGGCTGTGCAACACTCCCCCCTCCCCAGAAAAAAGTATTACTGCTGAGATTGGAGAGAGAGTACATTAAAAGTTGGTCCGAGAACACTTTAGTAGCGATGTGTCCACATAGTCCAGAGACAATCCATCTATGCGGTCACTTTATCACACGGCTGAAAAGTTGTGCAAACGACTTGTTAGTTCATGAGCTAATTAGTGCTGATATCACATAAACAGCTTCCACTGAAGCCCTGTAATGGCTTGATGATTGGTCGCTATTACTCGCCTTGAGGTTGAGGGAAGACTCTTAAGTGCGTCAATTGATGTTTAAACCCGGAGAGGCGGACTCCATCCATACGGAATGGATCAAAGCACCAGACAACCCCCCTCCCCCCCCACCCCCCCTCCCAAAAAAACCCCTCCTCGATAACCAGTCATAACTCAACCACTTAACAAAAACGACTCGGCTTTTCGGTGTCTGAAACAGAACCCGAATACAACCTGACAGCGGTCGCGATAAGTAAATACCTTTTTAATGCAGAATCAAGGAACACTTTAATGGAGGGAAAGCTGCAGGGCACGAATTTTCAATCTGTCCCTTGAATTTCCTCCAGCTCACGTCGTAACGCTCTTTAAGTTTACACCGCATCTCACAATATTCAACACTAACACGGGATTAGAAGGTGGGTTTAGAAATGATTCCTAAAACAACAAATCTAAATCTCCATGAGATGAAGAGAGCGCAGTCTCCCGTACTTTCGTATCGCTCCCTGTTTTGGTTGCCGCCTCGTGTCCAGGGACCTTGTTCGGACTGAATTCTCTATATTTCCATTGGTCAGGTAGGGGAATTATGCTATTAGATAATTATATCGACTCTGCGCAGTCTGTGTGGTTCCTGGGTCCGTTAATGCTCCCTTCTCTTTGCTACATGTTAATAATTCGGGCTGTATTAAGTAAACAAAAAAAAAAACCCTGCATGTATCACTCCCCTGCGCTTAATTGCAACCACTCCAGAGAGTCCCGTAAACAGGTATTTCCCGGATTCACTAAGGGCAGAAAATTAAATATTGAAGCATTTTGTTAATCAGTCATTTTATTTTGTTCTTCCCACTGTATACGAGGAGGTTGTCTGTTCTAGGTGTAAGGAGGCTCCTCCATATGATCAGCCCTATAGCGCTCTGCATGCACGCTACCCGTCCAATTGGACGTTCAATCACAGCTGTTTTCCTGTAAGGTGTCATCTGAAATATTGAATTTAGACTTTGTCTATGTGTGCATCTTTTTATTGGTATATGAAGGTAAATGGCTCAGTATTGCAGTGGTGTCCCGCTTTTCTGGGTACGGTGCGATTTTGCACTGTAGCAGGCAGCAGTTCGAAGAGGGAAGTGTCCGATTGCGCCTTTTTACTGTATCCCATTGTCGCTCATTTTTAATTATTGCCATGACACACCAGCTCCTGCTGTTGTTCAAGCTGCGGCTATTAAAGCCTCTTTAGTTTTAAATACCGCGCCGCTTTATTGTTGTGTTATTATCAAAACAACAGTGACGTCAAGAACATTGTTTCCATATTGTTATTAATATTGGCTATTATAATGAATTCAATACTGGCTCCGTGCACAGACGTGAGCCTTTGGAACTTCAAATGTTTTAGCATAATTATCTTCCTGACGAATTACAAAACGCCTTTGCTGCTTCATGTTAACAAGGAACTGGGAATAAATACATAACACAAAAATGAATATTGTTTCCCCTAAATGTGGGACTAGTATCAAAATCACCACAACAGAGAGCGCCTATAAAACCTTATCTAGGGGTATGATGCATACAGTCTATATGAATGGGCCTTTTTAACATTGGCACAATGGAATGCACTGTTAAATGGTTAAATATTATTATTCGAGGCAGCGACTTACTTAACCTTATCTTTCAATTCCATCACAGAGAGAAAATATTTCTCTTATTTTTAAGGGTCAGAACTTCAGTTATTACTTACTGTTTAGTAATAGCGACCGGGTCGACACATCAAAGAACGTTCTAGATCCATGATGAAGTTTGATCTGAAGTTCTAGGGTACTATGAAACCATCTAGTACCATGCTAATCCCACAGCGGAGTTGCAATTGTCAAAATAAACAGCTCCAGCTTTGTAGTTTGGTGAGGCTTGAGCGCTAGGAAAATTATATTTTATTTCATCCCAAACAAAGCACCTAATATGGGTCACAGTGAATTATTTTGAATTATTCATGTATTGTCATTGACCTCAGCCATGTTTCGAATTGAAGTACAGCATTAATAGCATGGAAAACAATTTCCTTCCTAATCACTACATCATGTAATATGTTCGGAAAATAATGCAAATGGGTTTAGATGTATATTCAGAAACCAATGACAGGCTATGTCCTCGGTAGTGCAAAAGCTATTTGTATGAACACTCTTTCGCCCATCACCCGATCAGTGTTACACTTCATTTAGGGATCAGGAATGGAAACAGAAAATAATTCAAACCTAAAAGAATACGCTGCTCGCACTCTATTGCATTTACAACCCTGTTCTGCATTTGCAAATAATAAGTGCAGTTTAGACCAGCAATTCTACCAATAATAAGCTCCACAATTAAACAAACAGTAGATTTGCAGTTTATTCGTGTTGCACTTTCTGCAGTACAGGGGAATGTCCACACATGTTCAGGCTATCCGATTTTGGCAAAACTTGGAATAAAAGCGGTGCTAATTATTTTTAAACACTTGCAGCACTGGTCTATTACATAATTACATCTTTAAAGCTTCCCAGTTATGCTATAACATTACTATGACATTAATTATAAATTTTCTATAAAGGTTGCAATGGACTAGACTGGAAATTACTATTTTGGTCTCCCAGAAACATTGGAAGGAATTATGATATGCCGGCACACCATGAGCTCCATTTTTAAAAAATCATCAAAACGAACCCTAAATGATTAAACTAGTACTGACTCAGATAAATAAAAATCAATTTTCAAAGCATAATTAAGAAAAAAAAAAGAATACATTTACGCATCAGACAAACCGCGGTTCCTTATGGTTCGATGGCTTGTTTGCTTTTTGACTTCAAGCTGGCTATATGCATTTTGGCAGAACTAAACTTCCTTTTAAATCCATAGCTAACTTACCTCCAACTATTTTTTTAAAAAGTAAGGTTTATTTAGCGGAGATGGTGGTGCATTTGGAGAAGGGAAGTTTTACTGGAAAGGAATATTGATGTTGTCAGTACCTGTATTTTTGATAAGTCAAGGTGGCCATAATAACATCTACTCTCGAATTGAATGTGAAATATTATTTAAGATATCCTCGCTGGCTGGTCCTTGGGTGTTTATTTATTTCAGCGGCTCCGTGGTGTGTGAACTGTATAACTGTATATCGAAAGGGTCTTAGAAGTGTTATGGCGAACTATGTCAAGTCACATATCAAACATGTCCGCACTGCTATGAATTAAAAAAAACACAGAATAACAGATAGTGAGCCGAACAACTGCGATCATTTACTCTCCTGTATTTCATCCCTCCCATTCCCCCATTTCACCACCACCTTCTTCGCTGCAGACTGGGCTTCACGGTAAATTCTGGTTAAGGTGAGTTAACGCGAATGTATATAAAATAACGCATCAGCTGCGTTATCTTCTACTGCTATACTCAATCTCTTAGGTCAACTTTTGTTGTTCATTGTTTAATGAAGACTTGATCGTGTGTGAGTGTGCTTGGGTCGGTTGAAGAGAAGAACTTTCACTAAGCAGTTTACTTTTAAAACAATAGGTAAATAAAGACCTCCAAAGCGATTGTGCAACCTCAGTAGTTTTGTGGATAATGTTAACGACATTATTCAAAAATAATAGTCAGGGAAGTCAGTTAATAAGTATTCATAGTGACCTCAGTCAAGAATTTGATTGTTGTTCTCATAAATCACGAATGCAGCTTCATTTGAAGGCGCCGGTAGTATTTTATGTTCTTAATTCCTTCAAATTGCCATCAGCTTGGAACTACTGAAAAAGTCACCGTTAAGTAAATCAATCTTTTTTCCACCATGGGTCAAACCAGTTTTGCTGAACTTGCTTGGTAATGAGAGATAATGTTCTTGCTTCGCCCTGTTTACCTTGGTTAGGCCTCAACCAGGCAAATAAAAAATGATATAAAAAGTTTACTTTAATAGAACACAAATTAGTGGCTTTTGGGGTGCAAATAGATGTCTGAACGTACCATTTAATGACGTACCAGAGCACTAAATAATGACAAATGGATATTAGTGTGCAGTGAAAAACGCTCAGGAGCCCTTTCTCTCCAATCAGTGGATGTTTAATTCATGGCATCAGACTATAATCCATTCAAAATGCAACACGTGCCATGGTTTACGGGTTTGTGACGTTTTCTTGAATAAAATTGGAACTTTAGTTATAAAATAGGAGCGCTTTGTGCGTGAGAACCTGAAGCCACATCCAATGTTAAATCACCCAGACATTTCAAAATATCAGCTATAGTAAGCAAGTCAGCTAATTCAGCATAATGATATGCCCATTCAATACAATTTCAATGTAGCCGATTGAATTGTTCACAATTGAGCCTTCTGATGTGAAATGGAAGCATTCGCAGTCTTAATATAAACTAGTTCACACGGATAAAATATCTATATGTTAATGTATGAAGTCAGATGTGTGACACACACAGTGATGGATAATTTCTATATTTTCATGAAGGTAGATATACCCCCAACTAGCAGAATATCAGCCAATTTGCCACCGATGAGATAAAGACAGCAATAAACCAAACGAGCTTTAAAATACACAAGAAAAAAATCCTTTGCGCAGGATGAACAGTGTTAACAGTTGGTTGGACACACATTTTTCACTTTCGTATTGGCTGGCATTACCTATAGCTTGTTCTTTCTTGTTATGTGGCTGACACGTCAATAACACTGATTTTCAGTCCATCTAAGGGCAAGGTGAACCTACCTTTGCAATCTCTCGCACTAAAGGATTATTATTTTTTAATTATTAAAATGATAAAAGCCATCACGGCTTACTTTCCAAACCCGAAAATTCATAACGTCAACTATGATATATTTTAAGTTTTACATCGTAATTAAAAACAGAGGAATCGTTAAATGAAATGTTGGAGTCTAAGTTATTCTGATGGTGCTAATACTAACGCAGATTGAATTAAAATGTTCATGTCACCTCGTTGGCCCTTTAAGCATTATTATAGTTAACAGTTTAAATGTGGATCTGTATCTATCCCACTATATTCTTTTATGCATAATACACTTGTTTGTGGAAAATGAATAATATACTTGATTTAAAGGAGACTGTATCTCCAATAGAATAAATTCACACGAAATCTGTAAAAAACAACTTTGAGACCATGACAGGCGAATACCTTTTTTTCTTAATGTAGAAGTTGCATAAAGTGCGATTTTAAAAAATCCCGGCTAGGAAAGTTATACTTCCTACTTTTGACATTAGAGGCAATCGTTTATTTAAATGTTACGTTTCTCCCTTAAACATTATATTAAATTGAAAACGAAGCCACTGTTTTTATGTATTTTTTTTCCGAATAGAAAGGCATCGCCTTCAATGCTGTCAACGAATTGAGTTCATGTGATAAGATGGGATCTTTGCTATTATTTGTGTTGAGGGGGACCACAGCTCCGAACCACATTCTATCTTAAATGCTCAATTATTGCAAATTTCTTTTTTTTAAGCAACATGTTTTATATTGTAAGTAAATCTTCAGTTTTTAGCCTGAGGTTAAAATAATGAAGCACTTTTTTATATACCTAAGGTGTTGTCTAGCTTCCTTATCTAATATATTTGCGTATAGCGCCACTCAGTGGTTTATTTTATAACGTCCCGGCAGAAATGATTAGCCAATAGTACATTCGATAAAGTTAGCGTCTCACAGAATCATAAAAAAGAGAAACAAAACTGCATTAATGACTAATGTATCAAGTATAAGTATTGTTACACCATCACAAGTAATTATGCATGCGCACATTTAACACGTCGTTATTTATTAATGTAACCTTACATTGCCCTGGAAGTTCAGCACATATCCCTCTGTCTTTCGTCTGCAGTTAGCACATACAGACACCAACATAAAACACCTACATCTTCATTATTTCAATCATTGGTCAATCACAGTGCTGACACTTCAAAAACCTATTGGAAAAAAAAAACTGTCGGTCGATCTATTATAAAATATTTCCTTTTATCCGTCACTCACTCTTCTAGCGTCGATTTTAACTCAAATATCATCTAGATCCAATACGCTATCAGCCATTATAAGCCAGTTGTCTTTCTCTGGAGCTCCAGGCAGTTAGAATTCCTGCGCCGACGTGATCTTAATGTGATCAAATGCCTGATCATCTTTCCTATTTTTATTTTGTGCTGATTATCATAACCCTGGTGCAGAAATCAACATATTAAATTTGAACTTGAAATACTGATCAAAGACGATGTAAAGAAAGTTTTATCAAGATTGATCGCGGATTTGAAGCCAGGCCCTAAATTCAGTTTATTGTCCTGGATTTGCATAGTACCTGAATTCCAATTAATTTGTTAATCAACTTAATTATTATGTTATACTAATACTTGGAGAAAATATTTTAAATGTTGGATTCGTTTAAAAAAAACCAAATCTGCCTTCTTAAAGTGCCAATAACTTTATTCTTGTTTGGCTGACGAATTGAAAGCTGTTGCAGGTGCAGTGTGCGAAAACATAGAGTTTGTCATCTTCTGTTTTTGATTATAACGCAATCCCGACGTGCTAAAAGAAACATTTTAGAATGCTAACTGCAATCGACTTACTGACCTATTCCATTGCGAGATGTTTAAAGTTTAGTCATTTCAATTACAGAGATAAAAGTACTGTTCTGCTCTAAATTAATGATTACCAGGCAGCGATACTAATTTACATGCTAATGTAAGGTGCAGAAGAAATATTTTCACTTGGAACCTGTGGTATTCTGGTCTTTGATTAACTACTTCTGGCGAGTCCAGTAGCAGACAAGCAATAGGTCCAAATGCTTCCATTAGTTCGCAAGAAAGTGCTGGCGACGAAAGTAGTATCAAAAGTCCACAATTTCAGTGCACGTGGACGCCAAATGTGATCATACTCACTAAAACTAATGTGTGCGTGTGTGTGTGTGTGTTGCTGGAATTGACATCGCACGAACTTGGCTTTCAACATATTCGATTCATCGAAACACATGTGCAGCACTTCTTGGAGAGTCAGCAGAAAGAGCCGTGGTGGGTTTAGAACCCGCAGCAACGAGCACAAAACGCAAGGGCAAGGTTTAGATGGTGTTCATTTCATCACGTCATAAACACACCACCTTGAATGGGAGCAGGTTGGTTTAGGCTTGGCGCGATAAAGCTTTCAATTTTAACACTTTGAACCAGTTTCACAGAACTTTCGCGGCAGTCGGGAAAAAAAACTCGTCCAGTTCCACTTGGTATGTCAGTGTGGAGGATAAGGCAATCCATGCTCAAAACCATCTTCTTACAAGCAGTCCTTACAGCGTACATTTCTATCATTCCTGTTGCACAGCCAGTTCTCCAGAAACATAGGTGTTACGCAGCTGAACATTTTGATTGACAGTGCAGCATAACAATACTGCAAGGGTGTGCATTGCTGCGACTGAATTAAACTTGACACATGGTTAACCAAACACATGTTGGTGGAACCCGTAGAATATAATGCTGAAATGTGGCACATATATTGTAAGCGCATGCTCATTCAACATTGTATCAACTAACTAACTGCATGAATAGGTGCAGGATAACGCAAAGCGTTCAATTTAATTCAAAATAATGCTTTCAGAAATTGTGACACTCATAGGTACATGAAACTATTAAAAATGCGATTAATCTGTTCAACTCTGTAAAAGCGTACAGATATTAATTTCTAAAATTTTTGAGTCAATCACGTTGTTATAAAGCATTATTTTCATTTCAACACAAATCCCCCTCTCTGTGACTCAATTTAACCCTAATTAATAAAACATGCTTTATTTTAGTTGTATTTTAGTGGGACGGTGTCATTCATGTGATCGTTTGTGAACGACACTTAGTTGGGAACCGGGCCTTTGATCTCTTCCCAGCTCCAGGGTCCTGTCCTTTCTTGAACAGACCCATGAACGTACTTTGTTAAGAGGGCTCTGTGACTGGGGTTCATTTCTTAAGCAGAAACGCGAAAATCTTTTTTATTTTAACTTTGCTCCCTCTCAAACAGAAATGTTGGGAGAGCCAATAGACACTGGTTTTAGCGAGGCAGTACAGAAGCGATTAATCGAGTTCCCTGCAGCTCCTGTTTGTTGTGCAGGGCAGTGTGTATATGGTCTCGATTCCTTAGCATGTCAATGCCTTCCACGAGCAGGTTTTATAAGGGTAGTGGGCACATACGCTTCTCGCGGTGAGCCTATACAGTAATGTATTCTTTAAAGGTGAACTTATCATTTGGCAATAATTACTGGTGTTTAGAACTTGGTTGGTGGTACCCTTTTAAGGCAGGGCCTCTTTTTTATTGAACACTGAAAGATAGGTCGGGCTAAGGTACAAGCTAACAGCTTCGATCCCAGGAAGTCAATTTCCAGCACTCCTGAGCCTGGAGAGGAGGAGGCGTCGTTTTAAATGTAAATATTTCACACTGTCTCAGTACATGCAATAAATTTGGTTTCAGTGTGGAGACAGGACCAACCAGTTCCATTTCTTGCAGTCATTCAGCTAATATCTGTAATCTAAACCGTACGTGCAACAATTAATAAAAGATGCAGGCTTCTGGGGGAGACCTGTGCTATTACTTCCTAGTTCTTGGAATGAATCTTTGAAAAGTAATTGCCTTGTTCTTTCGAAATAAAATATAACTTTTTTTTTAGTAGATCATTAATTAGTCTAGTCCAATCATTGGCCTGATTGCCTTGCGAAGGATGTCCAATTGGCTGGTTCTCGTGCAATGCCTCCTGGTGTCATTTCTTGATACAATCATATTCCAAGACTGAGTGTAATCTCACCAAACCTGCACGCACTCACCCATATCAATATTTTCTCAGCACTGTTAAGATCTTACTTGAAATAGTTTAAACATGGGTTCCGCAGCAAGAAGACGCAAAATGCAATTTAATTTATTTTGCAGAAAAATACTCGCATTTACATTGTGCCTTTCACAGCCTCAAGATGGCCCAGAGCTCTTTACAGCTCATTGATAACTTTTCAACTGTTGTCATGTCATCTAGGAATGTAGAACTAGCATTCAATTCTTTTAGTTTCGTTTAATTATCGGTACTTGCCTCCTTTTGTATGATTTATAATTTCTACTTCCAGCAGGTAAGATCATATCTTATTCTAGTAGCTGTAGGGTATTTAGTAAGTGGAATTGATTCACCCAGTACAGGTGACCAGTGCCTCCTTATATTGTCTTTCCTCCCATTCCTTACCCTGGGCATCTGGAGAAAGATTTCCACAAATCATTTTAGGTACACTGAAAGTAACCTGTTGAGATGCTCCAGGGTGTTCACATACCATTTCCCACAGATTTATACCATCATAATTTACAATATTACGATATTTGGGTGTTAATGTAGTTAAACGGAAACATCAGCAGAAGGGGAAATGGATGAGTAGTCTCAAAGTAAAATTCCAGTACCATCACCTCCTCCACCCATCCCCACCACCCTCGTCGGCAGAGTAGACAAAAAAATATCATTTGCATCTGCCTTTATTGGATTGTTTCTTTCGTCATAGAATTTGGGTAAATCGTCTTCAGACTGACTCGAATCTGTTTGTGGGTGAAGCACCATTGTACCCGCATGTTATTTTCAACGCACAAGAAGGTTAACCAGCCTTTTCCTGTCTTACCACATGAAAAAGACAATGAAGCCTAATGTCCTAATGTCGTGTGGAGAGCCGCCCAAGTGCCCTACAGATAGCTGTAAGAATCTTACTTCGATCCTTTGCAGAATTATTGCCGGAACTGCAATGTTGCTAGACTATTGCACTATAAGCAGAACTTTTTTTTTTACCAGTAGGACTTGATATCATGGATGTGATGACTCCTGGAGATGTTATTTAAGGTAAAATAAAAACAAAATACTGCGGATGTTGTAAATCCGAAATAAAAACAGAAAATGCTGGAAAAACGCAGCAGGTCTGACAGCATCAGTGGAGAGAGAAACAGAGTTAACGTTTCGAGTCCGTATGACTCTTCCATTTTTACTATGACATTTAAGGTGTTGTGTTTATGCCATGCTATTTGAGTATTTCCCAGAATAGTCCGACAAAATATCCCCAGCACAATATTCCTTCCCTCTGCCTTTCGACCTCTCCCTTAAGACCCTCCTTAAAACCTACTACGTTGGCCAAGCTTTTGGTCAATCGTCCATGGCTCAGTATCAATTTTTGCTTCAAAATATTCCTGTGAAGCGCCCCGGGATATTTTGTAAAAATACAAGCTGCTGTTTTTATTGTCTTAATCTTATTACTCCAATCCCTACTTTTGAAAATATTCAAATTATAAGTCATAATAAGCACGGATCTTTCATAACATATTGCAGGAGTCTTTGCTGAATTAAAGTTTGCTTTTGGTATTGGTGTAAATGAAAGTGAAATAGTTCCTGCCTTGTTTTAAAACATAAATATATTCTTTTCCACTCTTGTACAGTGACTTCTCATCGTCTTTCTTGGCCCTTAATATGGCGAATTGGATATTTTGTTTAGTTTAACCTTAAGACGCCTAAATGTTAACAATATCTTGAAGCCTCGAGGTCGAAAGCTCTATATGTTCCGGGACAGAAAGAAACATTTCTTCTGATTATGTTTGTTGCTTGTTTGATGTAGTTCCTGTATTTACACTTGCAGAAAAGCACTTTCTTCGTTCTCAATTTGAAAACTCTAGAGCACAAAAGCTTCTGTTACACATGTTGCCTCTTCAAGTCAATGTCTCAATAATGTCCTGTTGGCAGCATGCTGTTCTGAAAATAATAGCTTCCAATTTTTCTACTAATTCTTGATAACAGTGATTAGATGGGAAGGCCAGCGTTACCTAATTACCCATGGATTCAATCGAACTGCAAGTCCCAACACAAAGAGGCATAGCAACATACCCCTGCTTGCTAAATGGAAATAAAAATTAGTAAATGAATGAGAATTTTCCATTAAACATATCGTGGGCAAAGTGTATATGAAACAAATATATGTTTTAAACGATGGAACAAGTAATCATTTGTTTCCTCGGCGTTGTATTTTTTAGGATAGGTCTGCAGGGTCTTGTGTGTGTGGGGGGGGGGGGGGGTGGGTGTGGGGGTGTGGGGTGTGTTTGTATAAGTGTGTCTGGGGAGTGTGTGTGGGGTGTGTTTGTGTAAGTGTGTGTGGGGGTGGGTGTGTGTGTGTGGGGTGTGTTTGTGTAAGTGTGTCTGGGGAGTGTGTGTGGGGTGTGTTTGTGTAAGTGTGTGTGTGGGGGTGGGTGTGTGTGTGGGGTGTGTTTGTGTAAGTGTGTGTGGGGAGTGTGTGGGGGCGGGTGTATCTGTGTCTGTGGGAGTAGGGGTGTGTGTGTGTGGGGTGTGTTTGTGTAAGCGTGTGTGTGAGGTGTGTGTGTGGGGGGGGGGTGTCTGTGTCTGTGGGGGTAGGGGTGTGTGTGTGGGGTGTGTTTGTGTAAGCTGTGTGTGGGGTGTGTGTGGAGGGCTGTCTGTGTAAGTGTGTGTGGGGGGGTGTAAGTGTTTGTGTAAGTGTGGGTGCGGGTGTGTGTGTGTTTGTAAGCGTGTGTGTGTATGTGTGACTGGGTGGGCCCGTGTGTGTGTGTGTGTGTGTGTAAGTGCAGTAACCGATATCTGCGAGTGCGTTAGTGTGTATATGACTGTCATCTGTCTGTATAAGGTATGGGACAATAGTTCAGTGTATGTGATGCTGTGTTCGTGTGACTGACTGATGTCTGTGTGTGACCAAATGTGTAGGTCCATGAGGTTCATGTGTGTGTCCTTCACGTGTACATAATCTATGTGTGAAACACACCTCTGCAGTTGTATCAATATATGTCCGATATTTGTGACTGTTTTTGCGTCTGATTGATTTGTGTGTATAAGGGAGAGGGAGATTCTCTCTGCCTTTTTATGCGTTGTATGCGCGTGAACCTTTCTGCATAACACTGTAGATAAAATCGTTTGTTTGAATCTATCGGCCACGTTTTCCGGGATTTTAAGAAGATTATTGCATTCTTCATTTTAGACCAAAAATGTGTTCATTAATCGTTAATTAGTGAGTCCCGTTTCCGCACTCCTTATATTGATGTGTGCATCGTGCAGAATAACATGAAAAGGCACGGTTGCAATGTAGTTAATTAAAATACATCGTAAAATGTTACCTCTGCGATCTTGCCTTTTAAATCGAGGTTTTGCTTAAAATTAACACATTTTATGCCAGCAGATTAACCTTGAAACATATACAATATATTAAGAATTGAGTACACTTAAATCCGGAGAATCCAGCAATAATGGCGAGGAGCTGAATATTTCACCATCAACAGTAAAAGGATGTCTAGATAGTTAAAACAGCAGTTGAATTCTGAGCGTTTTTTGATTAATTATTCATTTTACAATTTTAACAGTGGAGTGCAAACTGCAGTTGGTTGTGAGTGCAACTTTGCTTTTTAGATTATCATTATTTTGTCAGTCAGGGTGTGTGAGGGAAAAAGTATGGGATTGAAGCGGCAATAACAAAAGAGTTAGCCCTTGCCGCCAAAACCTCTACAGTCGTGCATTTTGGATGCATTTAGTAGTTTATCAGGGCCGTGCGAAATTATTCTCCGGACACCCGATCACTTTCATTCCAACACTTCGTCAATGTTACCGATCAGTCAGGCTGCCACCAATGTCTTCGCCTGTCAGCATTACAATAGAAACCATCAATTGTTAGTTATCGATGAAATGACAGGTAAATAGTTTCCAGTGAAAACATTGGCGTGAATAAATGTGTTCAGCAAGTAAAAGGATCATTTCGGTTTTATATCTAATATATTTAAATAGCTAAGGAGGTATTCTGAAAAAGCGACAGCTGGATGCAAGGACCTTGCATGCGACTTTGCATCACATAACAGTCATGTGGAACTTCTCAAACTTGAAGAGGAATGCTGTCCGGAGAAGTAAAAAAGGAGACAACAGCATTCATATAAAGTTAACTTTCATGAATAACACACGTCTTACTTGCCACACTCTATCGTTAAACAATAGCTTCAGTAGCACTTTATGGTCTTTTGCTCTGATGCAGATTCGATTCGCCACAGCCCAATGGTTTCCCCCATGTCTCTCCCATGAACTCTGCAGCAGTATTTGGT
Organism: Cetorhinus maximus; assembly: GCF_964194155.1. Lineage (NCBI taxonomy): Eukaryota > Metazoa > Chordata > Chondrichthyes > Lamniformes > Cetorhinidae > Cetorhinus > Cetorhinus maximus. Next base: position 49,568,263 of record NC_135898.1, read on the forward strand.
AAGTTATCACGACACAACACCAAAAAATAGAGTAGCCAACCCTCAGAGAATAATCCCAGTCCTGTTGTTTAGCACTGTACTCAGTCCCCATTATGCTGACGGCACCATGTGCCAACAACGTCATACGGGTTCCTTCCTGACCCGACTCCAAACCTCTCGGGAGCTTTCAGATGTCAACGCAGGCTCCACTGGTGTGTGCGGTATGTATGAGGACACGTCCATGGTGTTATCCCCTGTCGTCGTTTCCATACTGCGGTCTATATTTAACTTTGCCGTTTTGACTTCAATATATCAACGTTGTAAATGATTTTGACCTGGGAATGTGTTTACGCCTCAATATCTGTCACTTGGTCCCAATAAATGTCACTGATACTGACTAACCCTTGTTATCTGTCTTTTCCAGTGTCGCTTCCTCACAACCTCCACTGGACAATACGCTGCACTAACATTAGCTGGTCTGATGGAGGGGGAGCTACATTTAACCGCACAAATGGTGAGAAGCTGGATACCTCATTAGGGATTCCTGCGGCGGAGATTCCCACCACACACACTAAAAAGTTGCCTAGTAGGTCAAGGTGCCTTTAACAGTGTTCAATTATAAATCCCGACTCTTAGATGTCCAAGAGGGAATATCTACTCGCTACTGATCTTGCTACCAGGAAAGCAGAATGAACTTTAATCTACATATGAACGGGTTCGAATTCTTTACATTAAACCCTTGCACCCTTGATTCTGTTTGTCTCGTTCCTTCAGATTTGCGCATTTCTTTCTGTACAATGAAGCAGGTTTTACTCTGCACAATCCGTGTTGTGTCACTGGCATATAGCCCTCTCCACTTTTTGACATGTATTGTAATCATTAACATATGTACTGAATCATCCTTGTCTATATTTGGAAAGGCACCACACCATGAACAGCGTTCCTTTTTACCCCATGGCTACACTTCCTGTTCATTGTATTTGCTCTGACCCGCATGTGCTTCATTTAACATTCAATCTGCAGTAACTGACGTTTATTTCAAACAGTGGTGTCCTAAGGATACACATCAAACCTTTTATTTTCGCAAATATAGGACAATGTCACTAAATGTACGATTTACGTTTAAACCGACCCTCAGCATGTTCGTTTTCTGTGGAAGTATTCCAGGACATGCTTACGGAATGCTGGTGAATGTTGTTTAGATATATTTTAAAGTCCCTGCGGCATTTTACTGTGACTCTGTGGGTCTAATGGGTGTCAGCCAGTGATCTCGCTGCACTTCGCAATTACATTCCAACCAACCCGAGGTTTTGCTTCGGACCCCATTCCATTTCCTTCCGTTTCCACCCCCCACCACCCCAGATCCAGAATGGAGAAAAACTCGAAGGTGCCTTCAGAGAACAAGGGGCAGTTCTGCGGTACCTGTCACTTTGATACGATTGAACTGCACCGCTCTGATTCTGTAAGATAGAAATAAGACACCATAATCCTTACAGGAAACTTACTGTTGGCGTTAGCAATGGCTCATCGCTCGATAACCAAACTGGACTTTTTAAGTTTATCAGTCGCGTAATTGGTCCTTGGTTGGAATTCAGAAGTCAGGCAAGTGCCCTTTCACTGACATGGGAGGTTTCAGTCGGAACAACTGTAGGCTTCTGTTTTAGGAACACATGCCTCTAGGTATTCCTGTCTGAGTAAAAAGGAGAATGTGCAATTGTGTGTAGCAGAGAAGATTGTGAAAATGATCCTGTGTGTAAGTGCCACTGCGCAAGAAAGTACATGACAAGGTATATGCTTGTTGGTAAGTCTGGGTGTGTGTGATTCTGTTACACATGCTGTACGTAGGGAGGTGGATTGTAAAGTGTATGAGCCAGTAAGAGGGAGCTCGCATGCGCGATACGAGAGTGTGAAAGAACCAGAGCGTTCACACTACAGCTGGAATGGCGTTTGCCTCTCTACATTCACAACTCAAATACAGTTTAAATCCTGATTCAGGAGCCAAACTCAGTGAGACTCCCTTGAAATCGAATCAAGTCTGATTTTAACTCCCCTGCTTAGCATCCACACTGTTGTAACTCTTTCGAGTACATTCACAATTCTTGACTTTTTTTTTCCGGAAGTGGGACATGAATCCACACTGTTGTAAGTGCACCCGGTTTCTGTGTTTGAGAACGAGCGGGTGAACATATACCATGAAGTGAGTGTGTGTATCTCTTAGCGTGCCTGTGTGAATGAGTCAGAGTGGGTCTGCTGTAGTGTTGAGTGTGAGTGCGTGTGGAAGTGTGTCCCTCTGCAGTTTAGTTCTCCCGACACAACCAGCGACTCTTTAGCAGCATGTGGGAGAACATTAAAAAGGCGGCGATAGCACTGACCAGTTTGAAATCCTATTTGACAAAATAATGTTTAAAAATGGCGCGGAAACCTGGTATAACTGAAACTTTCGTTGAATAGTAAATAAAATTCATGTCGTCGTAGAAAAATAATCTCTGTATTAAATCACACAGCACTAGCAGGGACTGTCCATCCAAATCTTCAACTGAAGCGGAAACGATAAATAATCCTAGGCTTGTTCAAGTCAAAACTGTGGATGTTTTATTTGCCTGGTGATTTCTACTCTACAATTAACACGTTTCTTTCCCATTGTCAGCGCTCTGTCGGTCGCAAGCTGCTGGCTGAAAACCTCTGAATTTCTCCGCAAAAACACGCTCTGATTCAGGTTTGGGACAATTCGTATCACTTTAATAAATAGCTCTTATTCTGGGGAATAATTTGCCCTAAAATGAGTAACTGGATCCTCGCGGCATGAGGGTGTATTTTTCACATGGCAAATACAGTGAATAAGAGGGTAGAGAAGATCGAACATCAGAAATTCGTGTTTTTATCTAAAAATAAATTACTCAGAAACAAAGCGCATGTCATGATCTGAAGAATCAGCTTGGTATTATTTAATCGCCTTCTCTAATCTTCACGCGCACTTTATCTTCGTATCAATTATTGCAAGAATTCATTTTGAATCAGCTAAAGGCATTGAGCCAAAAAAGAACACACTAGGGCGTTGAAAAGTTTGACACATTTTCACTTGAATTTCCTAACTAGAACATACAGATTTCTGCGGCGGTGCAGATGTCAGCCTCTCCCCAGCTTTGCTCTCTGCACCTCTCACCAGGAGCACAGCACTGCGCTGGGGTGGCTGGAGGGCGAGAAAACACATTTTCCTGAAAGTCACCTTTGAGTGAGAATCGTTGCAGAAACGGAGCCGGTGCGGTGTTGTTGCAGAAACGGTGATTTGCATTTTGCCACATGAGCTATGCCTGCAATCGCCCCGCACTGTTATACACAATAATTATCTCGCTCCGGCTCAAGTTCTTCCGCAGCCCAGTTTAATTCCGCTCCTGAGCTCCGGCCTCTGGGACAGAGTTTTGGGACATCTCTTTCCACTTGGTAACGCGCCCAGATAAGAAAACGCGCTCCACTTGATCCTTTTTAACTTCCCATCCAACCAACGGAAACATCAGGCATGTAAAGTTTAAGAAACTAGGGTGTGCAAACTAACATGGCTGATTTCTTCTGAAAGAAACCTCCCAAAAAAGTTCTGTGAGGAACAGTTTTTAAAAAATGTGCAAGCGTAAGAATTTTTGTCTATCAAATTAACCTGGTTTTTGACATATAGGTGATACAAGGCATGCATACCTCACTCCACATTGACATATATAATTAGACACACTGCTCCTTTTTATGATACATGAGGGAGACTTTGTTCAGCAATAATATATAATTAAATTTCCCGTTTCATATGATCGATTAGGGAACTGTTCTGCTGCCGTGTGGGGTGTAGATTCACGAGCTTTGCGCATATTGGTACCTTCCCAAGTTAATTAAAAGCAAAATGGAAATTAGTAAGAACCGGGTTCCACTCCAGAACTTTCGGAACGGCTGGAAAGGCGCTTCAGCAGACAGCTAGTTACTTCTACATGGTCCGGACAGGAAGCTTCTTGCTGGCGAGAGCACTGTTATTGACTGAAACACAGGTGAGACTTGCTGGCAACTGAGCATGTAGAGCACTCTAGATATCGACTGGCCCATTCAGTTAACCATTCTCACGTCGTAAGGTCACAAGAATCATTTTTTGGTGCCAAATGTACCTTTTTATCGTGTTTTTTTTTAAATCTAAGAAACATGTTTCGCCTTTATTCAGGTTAAAGTGTGACTTTCGGAACCTACGAATCAAACGAAAAATCACACAAACTGGAAAGGGCCATCGGAGGTTTCCACAGGAGGCTATCACCTTCGCTGTCCCTCTCGCCAATGCTGCACATTTATGGAGGGATTTACGAGGATAAGGACGAGCAGGGACTATGTGCAGCATAAATAACATTCTCCCGAGTGACGATCTCTTAAACATGGGAACAAATTTTTTTGTTGTTGTTCGGTCAACATGTGCTGATCAAGCGTCTGCACTCTAGAAACGATTTTAAATCAGTAAACAGCGCATCTTCGTTCATTTACCGTGGTTATTAGAGTAATAAAAGCTCGCCCCATTTTTAAAGGGAGCGTTGAAGTAACCGAAAACCTTGCAATGGAGATTTCTGTTTTTTTTTTAAAAATCCGGATTTGTTGATTGCGAACTGCACTATATCCAGTTGGTTGCCTTGAGGTTTATACTGGGAAGTGGATGAACTCCATCATTCAAGAGGTTCAGAGTTGTGATTGGACCGCTCCTCCACTTTTCAGACCAATCTATCAAGGTTTAGGATGCAACAACACCGGCATCCAGTCCCGGTGGACATTTTCATGTTTGTCCTTTATACTCACAGCAATCTTTATATTGTTTTGATCAGTGAAATAGTTACATTTCTCTTTCTTATTATGTCCAATGTTGTTACTCACTGCATGTGTTCCAAAGTACGGAGTTTGTTTCTTTAGTGTATTTGATTTTACCATTGCCCCAGCTACCTCCTCGGTAAATGCATTGTGACCTATTCTGACAGAAGCGAGCCGTGACGTCAAGTATTAATATTCACGCTTAGGGCGTCAGAGATGGACAAAATACATCTCAGTTACGAGTAATTGATCAGTCAGTCAAAAAAAACATCTGGTCAATGACTGCAGGTTGTCAGGCTGTATTTACATTTCAGAACACAGCTGTAATGGGCAATTCCAACTCTCAGAATAACAATTCTCAGCGGGAGAGCAAGTACAATTCTGAAAAGTATTGAGCATAGTTCATTTGAATTGCGTAGCAGTGAACTACAATGATTCGCGCGTCTTATGCAGGGAGTTGCTACAAATCCATTTATTAACTCTTTCACTTTAAATACAAATATATTGGGAGGGAACAGCCAATAATTCGAAGCTGCAAAGACCGCTGGATGATAGACGGTTACAAGCGTTTTATAAAATGACCAAGTTATTAAATACTAGATCAGTTTTATCAGTAGTGGCAGACAGTGGCTGTATATTTTTTAGAGTATAAATTTCGATGCGACTTTTGGCTACACTCTTCTTGACAAAATACTAGCACATTCCCACCAACCTTATCATGGAATGTTTCTAATAAACTTTTAACGTATTCTGCCAAACATCAGACGTATATTTTCATTGCTTGGCGAGATTTATTACGGCCTTTTTCATAAACTAATTTCAAATATGTTTCCTTGTCTTTATGTCTCATTAGTTAATCTTATCTCAAATAGTCCTTATTTAAAAATAGGTAAAGTAAATAAACTCTCATTGGTCGAACTCTAATTTGTCGCTCTTGGCCTCCTAATGAAGAATTGGATTTCGAGTTTCCATTTGCTTACTAAAATTAAATGGCAGATCAGGTAATTAGGGTTTCAATTTTTTTTCGAGTTTCAGGTTATATTCGTTATGCAAATTGTTACTTTAAAAAAAAGGTCGAAGGGCTGTGCAGATAAAGCGGATTATCACAATGTAATGGAAACGGTAAAAGGTTAACCAGCATTAAAACGGCTGGCGTTCAGCTGTTTGCCTTTCCCATTGCGGCAACACTTATCTTCCTGTGTTAAGATAATCTACTTCTAAAAATCATTTCTATAATTCTTATGACACATCTCATAATTCTGATTTATGGGCTGTGTTCCTTAAAGTTATTTTGTTATCGTAACAGTACCTAATCTTAAAGTAACCAAAAAAAATCTAGTGGAGTAACAGGGACATGGTACGATATCCATTGTGGACGCCAATGTAACTGCTCAACATATAACCTGAAGCTCATTAATTGTTAACAGGGGTTTGTCTCACATCGATGAAGGCTGATCCAGAAACTGGTTTAAAACGTAAAGGGGCAAACACCTGGAACATAGACAAAACTAATCGAGCCGAAATATTAATGTTTTACAAATTCATGGGTGTTTTTAAACTGCATTTTTTTAAAAAATGACTCGTGTCGTCAGTGTCCACGCTAAATTTATGAATGTATTTATTGGGTAGGGAGGGGATAGGTTGATGACATTTAAACTTGCAACATCTTTACTGCGAGGTGAACGTTACCACCCCACTCGGATTGTTGCTGCCCTTTAACAGTAGTTGATGGTTGTTTTTATTTTAGATCGTGCGAAACAAACTGGAAGTTTAATTGCTAACTCAGAAACACGCACTGAGTCTAACCAACTGAAACGACGAAGTTTCAACGTGCACGATTCGAAGATTAGGTCATTGTAAAGAGGGCAAGGCTTCTTCTTAAGGGCGAGGGCACCGGTCGGAGCTTTTGGTGCAGTAGAACTTGCTGTGGATTGAGAGGTGGTCTGAAATAGCAAATGTGTAGACGGGAGGATTCCAAGAACAGCCCCTTCCAAATAAAATAGCATTACTTTTCATATTGGAGAATGACCTGATGCCAGCGAGATTGGCCACTCAGCTACAGACCAGTTTATTTCCACCATCTCAGCACCACGGCTGAATTATATTCACGGATCTATAGTACGGTATAGTCATTTTCAAGAAAGGCTAATATTCTGAAGCAACATGTTTGTGGCCATGGCGTTGTGGTGGATTAGAAACTCAAACAGGATTTCACTGAGAATGCAGGTGGGGAAGGGACGAGTTAGAAGTTTATGCATCAGCTCTGCCGGCACAATGTAACAACAGCGGATGGTTTCGACTAAGGCCCAAGCACCACAGAATCTGTGCAGAGTTGTGGCAACGTTTGAAAAAGCATTTGGTAAGAATTATAATTGCCACCAGATTACCACGTTTCAGTCGCCATGAGCCCAGCTAAGAGAAGCCACAATACTGCGGAGCTGTAATTATTATTTATAAGCTACTAGTATTCAGAATTTCCACTTCAATAGCAGCAACACTTCATCATTCGGGTAGAAAATCTTCCCTTAATATTAAGAAACTCAAAAATGTTGACTCAAAATTGACCACAATTTCACAGGGTTATTTGCATCACCGCATTTACAGCGAGCACCATTTAACTGATAACACTTAATTTATGAAATTTGATTTCCGATACATATTGGAGTTTTGAGTTAGCATCGCTCTCTTGTCAGGTGAAAATAATTATATTAGAGATTGGGGCAAACGCTCATATTTCTGCTGGTTCTTAGTTCGAACCATTGGCTATAATTAATTCAAACCAGGGCTAGAAGTGGAAGAAAGGTGCCACTCAAAAAGAGATCATAATTTAAGAAAAAGGCAAAATACTGCGGATGCTGGAAATCTGAAACAAAAACAAAAAATGGTGGAAAAACTCAGCAGGTCTGACAGCATCTGTGGAAAGAAAGACAAGGTTAACGTCTCGAGTCCGTATGACTCTTCTTCGGCTGAACTTAAGAAGTTTTATTAGAAATGTCCAATTTAGAAATCAGTTACTCACAAAGGATACTTAAAAAGGAAAAGGTCTTGTAATTGTATAGTGCTTTTCACAACCTTCCGACGTCCCAAAGCGCTCTACAGCCAATGAATATTTTTGAAGTCTGGTCACTGCTGTAATGCAGGGGACACAGAAGCCAACTTGCACACAGCCAGTTCCGACATTCAGCAATGTGACAACGACCAGATAGTCCATTTTTGTGCTGTTTATAGTGGGATGAATATTAGGCAAGACACCAGGGTTACCTCCACTGCTCTTCTTCAAACAGTGCCGAAGGACCTTTTATATCCATCTGCCCTCGGCTTAACAATATATCTGAAAGACTGAACCTCCAGTAGCGCAGCGCTCCCTTCATACTGCACTGGGGTGTCAGCCTTGATTTTCAAGCTCGAGCCCTGGAATGGGCCTGGAACCTAGAAGCTTGTGGCCCAGGTGAGAGTGGCGCAGCTGACAACGTATCAGATCCTGTTCGGTACAAAAGGTTTTTCAAAGGATTGGATACATTGACACTATATTCATGGCAAACAAAAATGTTTAGCAAACATATTTCGATTTTTCTCCAAAACACTGGATGTATTATTACATGACTGGCATATGATTTCATTACAGTAACATCGCACATAACACTTTTGGGCTCTACTCCCTCCACAGCTCAAAAAAAAAGTTTGCCAAACACAATTTCATCAGGACAATTCCTTTTTAAAGACCATTGGCTGCTGATTAGAATCGGGTCCACTGATCTAGAGAAACCATACAGAGAGATTGTAAGATCATGTGGTGAACACATGTTTTATGGCCAAACAGTTTTTTGATCTAATTGTTTACAGCTAAGGAAAGATTTATCACAGTGTCTGGCACGTAGCAATTGATAATATCTCTATAATCTATATCATTAAATAAATTACCTTGTATACCTACAGTATTGGAAATTGCCTCTCTGTGCACAATTTCTTCATGCAAAGCTCGATTTGATTAAGCTGTGTGAAGAAGGCTGTTTTTAAATTCATACTAAACACGCTATTGTTTTGAATTAACCTCAACCGACCTATCTGAGAATCATGCATTGCAAGTTAGGAAGCATTTATTGTACCCACAAAGTGCTGGGTTTAAAATAAGATCATTCTGTCTTCAGATGTAGCTTCAGTTCTGCCTTTGGAGATTTTCTGAATAAAGCCAACATAAAGCAGGAGAAGTTTAAAATGTTGCAAAAAATGGTTAATTATATAAAACAAATAAAGTGTATAAATCATAAAAATAATAAAATTGTGCAGCATGGCAGCAAATTTCTGTTGCAGGGAACCAGTTGAATAGGCAAAGTAGTTCTGGGAATCGGTAAAACAAACAATCCAATGTGCTGAGGCAATAGTACCTGTTAAAGCAGCTGTCATCAAGAGGATGTTTCAATTTCAGATTCAAAATTAGTTGCATTTTCTCAGGTACTGGGCTAAAATATGAATACTGTACAAATTAATCAACTCAGAAAACATCTACACAAACCTCCTTCAGCATTTGCTGGGACAAAATCTAGAACACTCGTCGCATTGCACCACACACCTTGAGAAATGTGTACAACATTTAGCAGACCACATGACCAGGGATTGTTATTATGAGGTCATAACAACACAATGCTTGTCAGTAATCTAGGAACATCAACAAAGAGCTTTGTTTCTGATCTGAGGGGGCCTCACCATGAATGACATTGTTTTATAAATTTTGCTCCCATCTTGTATATTAGTGTTATGTTGTTTCAAATTTTGGTTAACTCACAAACCATTGCAAAACATTGGAGGGGCTGGCTATTGATACATGTACATAATCTTTCCACAAACTAAAACAAATATTTTAAAGTTCAGTTATTTTGCCATGTTATCCTGCTTGAAGTCTCTCTGATGTGAGTTGAGAGAGATTCTTGTTACCTCTGCCACATTTCACCGAGTAGTACATTATCGATTTACAAAGTGTGGAGGCAAGGACCCAAGATTAAATTGTCCATTTCCATGAGTATGGTATGAAGGAAGTCAAAGATTTTTTAAAACTCAAACACATTTTTCCTTAACTGCCTGTAACATTTAAAATAGCTGGAATGAAGAGATGGCAATGTGGGGGAAGGGAGGGTTCAGCTCTGTTTAATCAATAAAACAGTGATGACTGATTATGGAAAATTTCTCCCAAATAGCCACAACACGTAAGGTTAAGGAAAACCTATAAGAACAGATAATCATTATTGAAACACATTCTTGCAATTGAAAAATGAAACAGGAAATTTAAAAAACTCATCATAAAATGTAGTTGTTAAATTGTGCCTTCTAAGATCCTAAAAGCAAACATTGGCATGAGAATCAGTTGTAGCACAGTATTTTATCAACTTAATGGTGCAGCTTCCTTTTACAGCTACAGTGGATACACTGCACTACAGCTAGTAAACTACTTTGGATACCCAAGCAGATCTTGGAACTCATGTTTAAATTTTTACTTTCTAATTAATAATGGGATAATTTGGCAAAGAAATTTGTTGATAGCAGCAGTTTTAGAAAAAAAGTAATTACAGTTATTACACCAGCTTTCTTTTTTTATTAATTCATGGGATGTGGGCTTCGCTGACTGGGCCAGCATTTATTGCCCATCCCTAATTGCCCTTGTGAAGGTGGTGGTGAGCTGCCTTCTTGAACCGCTGCAGTCCATGTGGTGTAGCCACACTCACAGTGCTGTTAGGAAGGGAGTTCCAGGGTTTTGACCCAGCGACAGTGAAGAAATGGCGATATATTTCCAAGTCAGGATGGTGAGTGACTTGGAGGGGAACTTCCAGGCGATGGTGTTCCCATGTAGCTGCTGCCCTTGTCCTCCTAGATGGTAGTGGTCATGGGTTTGGAAGGTGTTGTCGAAGGAGCCTTGGTGAATTCCTGCAGTGCATCTTGTAGATAGTACACACTGCTGCTACTGTGCATTGGTGGTGGAGGGAGTGAATGTTTGTGGATGGGGTGCCAGTCAAGCGGGCTGCTTTGTCCTGGACGGTGTCAAGCTTCTTGAGCGTTGTGGGAGCTGCACTCATCCAGGCAAGTGGGGAATATTCCATCACACTCCTGACTTGTGCTTTGTAGATGGTGGACAGGCTTTGCTGGCACAAGAGCATATTACAACATCAATTACTGATAACTGTTGCCCTGATAGAATTCCTATTGCTGTTAATAAATGTGTATTTTTAAAGCAATAGAAACATAATCTTGAGTCTGTTGTAGTGTTCTAGGAAGATTTTTTAATTTCATGAGAAAATCACCATTTGCATAATAGGTTTGAAAAATTACAGGAATTTGTCACCAGATCTTACACTATCACACACCAGTAATCTTCACCATAAAAGAGGTTTTTCCTTTTGGATTTTTCCAAATACATGTTTTTTGAAGGTTTTACATTGGCTGCAATTGTGCCAAAACTGATGTATGTCATTACTCGGGCAAAGTCATTAGTTTTCATGTAAAATTTCTGACTTTCTTAACAAATAATGACATTCAAACCAGACAACATGGAAGATTTTATGAAACTCCACTCCCAACACAGAGTTTTACACGCCGTAAGCATATATGAGGAATTCAGGTGCAGAGTTCACCAAGCCCACAGAATGTACATACTCTGCCTAATATAATGAATGGGTGGAAAATCCTATGGGCCTGTTGATCCTTAAGTGTCCATTTTATGATGTATGTTCCTGCAGTGGATGGTTGGTTGAGTGAGGTGAGGTGTAGGATGGTGAGGGAGTTCCATGCCACGAGTGCGAAGTCTCAGTGGTGAAAAATTGTTAAACGTAGAAGAAAAGGTTACAGATTAGAAGTATGATGGAGTACCTTCCACTTGCCTGGATGAGTACAGTTCCAACAACTCTCAAGAAGCTTGACACCGTCCAGGACAAAGCAGCCTGCAGGATCAGCACCCTATCCACATCCTTAAACATTCACTACCTCCATCACCAGTGCACAATGGCAGCAGTGTACCATATATAAGATGCACTGCTGCAACTCTCTAAGGATCCTTTGACAGCGCCTTCCAAACCTGAACCTCTACCACCTAGAAGGCCAAGGGCAGCAGACGTATGGGAACACCATCACCTGCAAGTTCCTCTCCAAGCCACATATCATCCTGACTTGGAACTATATCACTGTTCCTGTCACTGGATCAAAATCCTGGAATTCCCTTCCTAACAGCATTGTGTGTGTATGTACACTAGATGGATTGTAACAGTTCAAGAAGGCAGCTCATCACCATCTTCTCAAGGGCAATTAGGGATGAGCAACAAATGCTGGTCTCGCTAGAGTGCTCACATCCCATGAAAGAATGACAAAAAAGCACAACTTTTCCACAAAGTGGTTTTTCTGTTGATTTGATTTCCATTGACAAGAAGTAGTGCTATGTTGCTTCCCATATTTGAAAGGAGCTAGGTGAATATCTAACAAGAAATGGATTGATAGGGATAAGATAAAGATGATTGAATACTCAACACTGAATATTCTGTATCCAGTACCATTGAGACAGAGTGAATGTAACTTTTGTAATGTGTAGTTTAGCAATGTTAATTTTAATTTTAGATTGATAACTTGTAGCTTTTCATTGACCAATTCTGGGAATCAAGCAGAAATTTCCTCTTTTTTCTAATTTTTATCTATGGCTAATTACTTCCCTCTGGCAAATGTTGGGCAGATTAGGTGACCAAGTGGTTCCAAACCAATAGTTAATCTGAGGTACATCATGGCAAAGAGATTACTTATTCATGAAATTCATTACAATGACATTGTCCATGCTGAAGCATACCAGTTGCTTGTGTAGTTAAAGTCCACAAAATCTTGAACGTCTATCAGGTTTATTCAGCATTTGAAGTTTAAGCTGCCTAGATCTTCCAGTCCGCGGCAATGTCATGGAATTGCTGCCGGCCACGAAGATTTTCCCAACCTGACACTACTGCCCATTTCTTCCAGGATCTTCTGATCCTGGCTGACAAAGTAATGGGCAGCCCAGCACCTCCTGTCTAACTCTAGCAAGAGGAGGTGTATCAGGACAGAGAGGACACACCCCCTTTTTACAGCAGTCGCTGCTGTATTCTGGTAAGCTTTTAAAGGTTCAGTCTTTTAACAAATGAGTGTAGGTTAGTGAATGGATAAGTGAATGGGTGAGTGGAGAAATGAGTGAACGGGTGAGGTGGGTGAATGGGTAAGGTGGGTAGGTGGGCAAGAGGGTGAGGTGGGAAGGTGGGTGAGTGGGTAGGTGAGTAGGTAGGTGAGGTGGGTGAGTAGGTAGTTGGGAAGGAAGGTTAGTGTGTGGATAAGTGGGTGAGTGAGTAGGTGGATGAGTTGGGTGAGTTGGGTAAGTGGGTGAGTGGATGAGGTGGGGTAGACGGGTATGTGAATGAGTGGGTAGAGAGGTTGGGGAGCAATCAGGTGGTCAGGAGGATCGTTGGATCTGGTCGGAGGGGATAGTCATCCTCTTGGAGTAGTTGGGTGGTTAGGGGGGTGTTAGTTGGGTCGGGGGGGCTAGTTGGATAGGATTGGGGATTAGTCAAGTCGGGTCAGGGAGGTAGTCAGGTAGTTGATGCGGTAGTTGAATGGTCAGGATGGTAGTTGTGTGGGGGTAGTTGGGTGATCAGGGGTATGATTGGGGGGCTTGGTTGTGGAGTTAACCAACTGTTAGACCAGTTTTTAAATTGTCTACATTTCCAGGGGAAGTGCACAGGTAAGTCCCATGTATCTAGCCCAGATCTTCAACTGTAGTTCAGAGTCAGAGACATTTATGGAGGGCTCTGGGCAGCAGAGAACCAGCCCATCAGATGTTTAAACTTCCTGGGCAATTTCCACATCAGGGCTTCCGCACATCTTCTGTCATATGTCTGCTCTCGAAGATCTGGAGGCCAGGAAACATGGGCTAATATATGAGTCATTTGGACTCCCTGGAATGGTCAAGGTCAGTGAATTCAATTTCAAATACCATGGGTGGGATTTTACATGGGCTAGGAGCCTGGGGGCTGGGGGTGGGGGTGGGTAAAACTGGGAGGCACGACAGGAGTGTGTCCCTGATGCCTACCCATCACCGCTAGTATTTCACTAGCAGCAGGAAAGGCATCAGGCAGATGGGCTGGTCTTGGGGGCCAATTGAGGCCTTTACATGGCCAATTAATGGTCACTTAAGAACTTCCTCCTGCCACCGCTGGTATTTTATCAGTGGCTGGGGGGATTGTCAAGTGAACCATGGTGGCCGTGTTATGGGGATTGAAGGGAGGGAGGGGGGGTCCCTCCAGATTGGGCACCCTGTGCTCAAAGGAATGACCACCTCATGTCTTCTGATCCCAGTACCCCCCTTGCTGGGGCCTGCCAGCCTGGTTCTGGTCAAATTCCCCCACCCACTTTCTAATCTGGCTCCAGTGACAATCGCCACTGGGGATTGCCCGCTGCTCCAGTGACAATCGCCACTGGGGATTGCCCGCTGCTCCAGTGACAATCGCCACTGGGGATTGCCCACTGCTCCAGTGACAATCGCCACTGGGGATTGCCCGCTGCTCCAGTGACAATCGCCACTGGGGATTGCCCGCTGCTCCAGTGACAATCGCCACTGGGGATTGCCCGCTGCTCCAGTGACAATCGCCACTGGGGATTGCCCGCTGTTCCAGTGACAATCGCCACTGGGGGTTGCCCGCTGCTCCAGTGACAATCGCCACTGGGGATCGCCCGCTGCTCCAGTGACAATCGCCACTGGGGATTGCCCGCTGCTCCAGTGACAATCGCCACTGGGGATCGCCCGCTGCTCCAGTGACAATCGCCACTGGGGATTGCCTGCTGCTCCAGTGACAATCACCACTGGAGATTGCCTGCTGCTCCTGGTGGTGCTGCTGGGACTGGACAGCTGCCAGCCATTTGATTAGCTGGCAGTTCTCGGTGGTGGGACTCACTCTTAGATGGGAACAGAAGTCTCGCCCTGAGCCAATTATCAACGCAACAGCCATAAAACCCGTTCCAGGCTTCCCAGTCCCCTCTCCACCAAGTGCAGTTTCCAACACTGGCAGGACAAAGGAGCCGCAGTGGAGAGAAGCTGGGGGTGCCAGGGCAATTTAGAGGAGTTGGGGAGCCAATAGTGTAGCTGGGTGTCCTGGGAGGGGTTGCCAGGTTTGTGAAAGGTGATGGAGGGGTGTGATAGAGGTTGGAGAGTGCTGGCTGGATGTGCTGGGCGTGGGTGAGAAGCTGGGGGGTTCCAGGAGGGTTGCTAGGCATGGGGCAGGTGCTGGGGTGGGAGGGGTTTGCTGGGTGCTGAGGGCGGTGAGGAAGGAGGGCTTGGGGAGCTAGTGAGGGAAGGAGCTGCAGTTAAAAGTACATCAAATAAAACACTGAAAATCATTAAAAACCGCTTATACCTGTCATTGAGCTGAATACAGATCTCAAGGGGTGTGTCTTCAGCTTGTGACATCACAGGGGGTGTGGCTTCACCAGCAATGTGCCATAGCCCTGTGCCTCTGTGGTCAGTTTGTTGTTGGACCCACACTGCAGACAGGAGAGCACGTTCCTGCTGCAGACTACGAGAAAGGTAAGATCATAGTTTTTCACACATCCAGCAGCAAATGCATCTACTTCACCGCTGTCCACAAGATCCAGGCCATTGGAGCTGCAGATGGTGTCAATATGCACCTCTTACCTTCCCCCCTGCCACCCTCCCCACCCCCATCACTACAACATCACCTTTGTTCTTTTCTCCTTTCAGATACTCAAGGCCTCACAATGACAAAACACAATCCCTCAATCTCACATTCACAGCCATCAGCTCAGGCAGTGGTACTGCCGCACTTTAGAGAATGGAATAGAGGAGGGATCTGCACTTGTTGAGACTCTGGGTATGAGTGGGCTGTGACCAGGGCAAAAGGACAGCATGGATGCCAGCTCCTCAAGGGTGAGGTCAAACCTGAACTCTGCTGCGGAAGGCCAAGATGAGGGGGCAGCATACAGAGGCTGTCTGGAATGCACAATGAAATGCTTGGTGCACTGGCATGCTTGCCAAAAAGCCTGCTGTCACTATCTAGGAGCATGTGGGGAATCACTCCAGCATGGCATAGGGCTTTGCAGAGAGCTTGGAACCCGTCCTTTCCAGCATGGAAGCGATGGCTAACGCCATGAGAACACTTATGGACCCAATCATGATGCAACGCCTGATGGCTGATGTCTCAGCTTCCATTGGATCACATGTAGAAGCTACCCAACACCTGAGTGTTGCAGTGGGAGCTCAGCCTGAGCTCATGATATCTCAGCTTGTTGCAATCAGGCTCAGACTGCCGTCATCATGTGGGTTTTCAGAGTCTCACAGCAGCCCTGCAATCTGTGCCCCTACAAATCACATGGATTTATTTGGTGTCACACTGTGGAAGTAGCAGTGGAGCATGAATGTGCTGGTCTCTCTCAGGTTGACAGCATTCATGCTCCCAACACTATCAATCCATCAATACCCTTTACTGTTGCCTGTCAATCAGCTCCTCTTCTTTTACCTATAGCGTGTGGTCTGAAACCAAGACTTCTAAGCCCAGAGCTGCTCAACAATGCACTACACGGCCTTTGCTATGTCCTCCAGTGAAAGTCAGCAGTATTCCACCAGCCTTGCTGAAGCTACTAGGGTGGCACTGTGTAGGAGCACTAGCCCAGGCAAAGGCATCTGCAGGACAGGCACTAAGGGAATTTACAAGAGTGACTAGTTGAGGTCTGTATGGATTATTGGATGGTTTGTTGATGAAGCTGGTAAGAAATGGTTGTTTTGTGACAGCTTTTATTTCATCAATGTGGCCAAGAGAACACTGTGCTAGCCTGAAACAGAGAGATCGTATGGTGTGGGCCTGTTGTACAATGGGGATATGTGGGTTATGTTCACATATGGAGTTATGTTCATGGGAACTGGAGTCAAATGAGGCGATCGCGGACAGCCTGGCTGGAACATGTGCATGCTCAATTCCTTCCCTCTTCTTCCTGTTCCTCTTTGTCCTGAGGTATTCTCCCTGTCTCTGGTGGTTGTGCCATCATGGTGGCCAGGTTGTAGAGGATACAGCAGGTCACCACAAACTAAGATATTCACTGAGAGCTGGAGATTTCCCGAGGCAGTGGAACCGTTGCTTTGCTCGATGATGTTTTGCATGGCAGAACAGTGCTCTTTGTATGCATGCTAGCCGTGCATGGTTGTGTTAGTGACATGAGCCAAAAGCAGATGGCCCTTCTAGCAGACACCCTATAATTTGATGCACTGGCTCAAATCCTGAGGGAATAGTGTTAGGAAATAGAGATAGTCTAAGTAAGTTATATTTGCATTTGTGGGTATTAGGAATGAGCTTTAGCTTCAATGTTTAAGTTTGATTTGCATTTCTGTATCTGTGTGTTAAGAAAAGGTCAAATTAAGTTTTAGTTTCACTTTAAAATGTGCCTGCATTTCTAATGAGAGTTTTACAACTGTTGCAGCTAAGTTAAACAAATAAGAGTACAGAAACTGGGCTGTTGCCTAGCAACAGGGGTCCAGAGAGGCAGGTCCCCCCACAGACACAGACAGAAGAAACTAGAAACAGCAGTTTGATTTGGAAGCTGGTTGAGTACAGTTGGGTTTTGAAATTAGTTGCAGAGACTGGAGCAAAGGGGACAGATAGCAGGTTCCAAGCTAAAAAACAGACCCCCAAATCCAGGGAAGTGGAACAGGAGAAAGTCCCAAGCAGACCTTCTAGTCAAAGGAAGGACAGAAACCAGAAAAAGGTCCTGTTCTTTGGAAGTGAAAGTAAGGAGCAGAAAGGAAGACACCAAGCTTCAAGCTTAAAGGAAGAAGATTTAAAACGAGAAGCGAGAAGTTTCAAAGAGACAGCTGAAGGTCTGTAACTCTTTGCTATGGCCATGTGAAGCAGTGATGTACTGTTGACGGCTGAGTCAGTGAGAGAGAGAGTGCATGGAAGACAGCTTGCATGCATGCGGTGACCCAGGGAAGAGGAACATTAGAAGGAGAGTTTGAATCCCTGGTGGTGAACCGTTGGGGAAGGCACCTGAGAGAAAGCGTCGGTTTGTGAGAAGATTCCAAGCCAAGTTCTTGGAGAGTGGAGATTGGAAACCTTCGTGTGAAAGACGGAGTTCAGTGAGACTGTTGGCTCATGGTGTAACAAGCATCTTGGGGGAGTTGAGGAGAGATCCATAGCATCTGTCTGGGATGGCATCTGGCATTTGACCACAGGTTGCCAATTGGTTTACATGGACTGTGCTTACTGTGAACATTAGAGTATAAGGTAGCTTTTGTAACTTGTGTTATCCTTACAAATCTGTATATGTATGTGAAGGTATAGTTGAGGGTGAAGGAGTATTTTAATATAGTTAATCTTTTCTTGTTAAATAAATGCTTTATTATTTTTTTTAAAGTTCATTAGCTGACTCCGGTAACTGTTCAGTAGCCACTCTCCACGTATTTAAACAAACAATAAAAGTTAGGATCTATCAAGCTGGGTTCCACCCTGGGATCAGGCTTGTCCAGTGGTAATCTCAGCGGGGATCATAACAACAGCAAACCGGGATAAAATAAGGGCATCATCACTGCTGCCAGGATATGGGCATTCAGCTGCATGATATGCTGAATATGGTCACGTAACAACTGCACATTCAGCGAGTGATAATATTTGCAGTTGCAAATCTCTGAATTTATTTACAGTGCCCACAAGGTCACTTGTGCCATCAGTGGTACCCTGCATGAGGGAAAGCCCAATATAATGGCGAAGCCATGAGCACGCTTCACTTGCTTCTCTCTGTTCATGGAGAACATAATGAACTCTTCTTGGCATAAAAACATCAGGCACGACTGAACCCAATTTTGTGACCTTAATATTTTAACAAAGGCATCAAAAAAGCAAACAAAAAGTAATAATAAGCCAATAAAAGTAACAAAGATATTCTGAAAAAAGAATTCTAAAAGCATTGTAATAACAAGAGAGGAAGGGCCGTGACAGGCAATGATGCAAAAGACACAGACAATAAAAAATGCATACAACTCAAGGGAGGTGCCCTGTATGGTGCAGAAAAGAATATGATATCGTCCCAACATCATTTACATCAGATATATGTTATTGTGCATCTTTGTGATTATCCACATAGACAATCTGGTCAACAGTACGTGGTGCATTCTAAGTGAAGAAGGTTGACACTGCTATATTTTATCTGTGTTAAAGTGTGTCTGTTTGAAATAGTGGATGGAACATTGTAAAGGCCCTTTAACTGATCAGATTGCAGATCTAGAGATCAACATTCTACAACCAACCACACCCCAGACTTTGATCATTCAGATCCCAACTGGAGCAGCACTTACACACCTTTCCATTGTTCCATCTTCATTAGCTATCTTTTGTACTTGTATAAGAAAAATAATGCACAACAGAGCGTTCCTTGATCCCATACCTGTGGGAACCAGGGGCTATCATCCTTACTCTCCTCAGTCTTTGGCCCTGAATGATCCACTGAGTACTTACATCTTCTCTGCTGTCAGGCCTCGACTCTTAGCTCTCTCCCTCCATCAGTGTCTTGGACCCCCTGCTCTGATGAACTCACCAACTCAACTCCACACCCTAGATCCACTTTTGCTCCATTTCAGGCTCAGGATCAGCTTCTGTTCCACTGTCCAGACAAAAGTTCTTCTTCTGAAGCGCTGGCTGGGTTTCTTTCTATTCACACGTCCACCCTCTGCTGATCTTGCTCTACTCTCATTTTTTCCGAATGGCAGGCAGTGACTAGTGGAGTACCGCAGGGATCGGTGCTGGGACCCCAGCTATTCACAATATATATTAATGATTTAGATGAGGGAACTAAATATAATATCTCCAAATCCAGATTATACAAAGCTGGGTGGGAGGGTGAGCTGTGAGGAGGATGCAGAGATGCTTCAGTGTGATTTGGACAAGCTGAGTGAGTGGGCAAATGCATGGCAGATGCAGTATAATGTGGATAAATGTGAGGTTATCCACTTTGGTAGGAAAAACAGGAAGGCAGGTTATTATCTGAATGGCTATAAATTAAGAGAGGGGAATGTGCAACAATGGGTGTCCTCGTACACCAGTTGCTGAAGGTAAGCATGCAGGTGCAGCAGGCGGTAAAGAAGGCAAATGGTATGTTGGCCTTCATAGCAAGCGGTAAAGAAGGCAAATGGTATGTTGGCCTTCATAGCAAGCGGTAAAGAAGGCAAATGGTATGTTGGCCTTCATAGCAAGAGGATTTGAGTACAGGAGCAGGGATGTCTTTCTGCAATTATACAGGGCCTTAGTGAGACCACACCTGGAACATTGTGTGCAGTTTTGGTCTCCTTATCTGAGGAAGGATGTTCTTGCTATAGAAGGAGTGCAGCGAAGGTTAACCAGACTGATTCCTGGGATGGTGGGACTGACATATGAGGAGAGATTGAGTTGGTTAGGATTATATTCACTAGAGTTCAGAAGAATGAGGGGGGATCTCATAGAAATCTATAAAATTCTAACAGGAGTAGACAGGGTAGATGAGGGAAGGATGTTCCCAATGGTGGGGGAGTCCAGAACCAGGGGTCATAGTCTAAGGATACGGGGTAGACTATTTAGGACTGAGATGAGGAGAAATTTCTTCACCCAGAGAGTGGTGAGCCTGTGGAATTCGCTACCACAGAAAGTAGTTGAGGCCAAAACATTGTATGTTTTCAAGAAGGATTTAGATATAGCTCTTGCGACGAAAGGCATCAAAGGATATGGGGAGAGAGCGGGAGCAGGCCATTGAGTTGGATGATCAGCCATGATCATGATGAATGACGGGCAGGCTCGAAGGGCTGCTCCTATTTTCTATGTTTCTGTTCATTCTCTCCCAGACAGTTTTCATTTTTAATACTGAACTCATGAATCAATTGAGCATTTTTATTGCAATATACAATTTATTGGGTATTCATGCAATAATTTATTATGGCTTAGATTTTGCAGTCAGCGGCAAAGAAATAGCAAACGTCGCTGACCTTGACAAAAGCTGCCAACGAAAGAGTTAATGGGCTCAAGAGTTTCAATTTCCTCTATTCTGATGTGACTTTGAACCTGGCACCATCTATGGCACCTAGCAACTCAGGCAGCAAGCAGGTTGATC
The DNA here is from genome assembly GCF_964194155.1 of Cetorhinus maximus. Classification (NCBI taxonomy): domain Eukaryota; kingdom Metazoa; phylum Chordata; class Chondrichthyes; order Lamniformes; family Cetorhinidae; genus Cetorhinus; species Cetorhinus maximus. The sequence goes on from NC_135898.1 coordinate 49,589,188, forward strand.
AACCATTATAGTTTTGACAAAAGGTCATTGGCCTGAAATGTTAATTCTCTTCCTCTCTTCACAGATGCTGCCTGACCTGCTGAATATTTCCACTATTTTCTGCTTTTATTTCAGATTTCAGCATCCACAGCATCTTGCTTTTGTAATTGAACTCGATACACCAATCAGATTGAAGAATTCTTGCAGACAAAGTAGGAAGTAATTTGTTTGGATTATAATTCGCAATTTAGGTTATACGAACTTACGAAATAGGAACAGAAGTAGGCCATTTGGTCCCTTGAGCCTGCTCTGCCATTAAATAAGATCATCGCTGATATGTTTGTGTTTCGAACTCCACATTCCCATCTACCCCCGATAATGTCTGATTCCCTTGCCTAACAAGAATCTATCTACCTCCGCCTTAAAACCATTCAATGACCACACCTCCGCCGTCTTCAGAAGCAGAGAGTTCCAAAGCCCCGCAACCCTCCGAGAGAAAATATTTCTCCTCATCTCTGTCCTAATAGGGCAACCCCTAATTTTAAAACAATGCCCCCTAGTTCTGGGCTCACCCACAAGAGGAAACATCCTTTCCATGTCCGTTTGTCAAGACCGTTTAGGATCTTATATACTTTAACCAAGTCACCCCTCACTCTTCTAAAGTCCAGTTGAAACAAGCCCGGTCTGTCTAGCCTTTCCTCATAAGACAATCCGCTAATTTAGGTAGCAAATTAGTAAACCTCCTCTGAACCACCTCCAATGTATTTACATCCTTCCTTAAATAAGGAGACCAAAACTGCACACAATATTTGAGATGTGGTCTCACCAATGCCCTGAATAACTGAAGTATAATATCCTTACTTTTATGTTCAATTCCTCTCATAATAAAAGAGATTAGCTGTCTTAATTACTCACTTTACCTGCATACTAACTTTTTGTGACTCATGCAGTAGAACACCTGGATCCCTCTGCACCTTGGAATTCTGCAGCCATTCTCCATTTAAGTAATACTGTGCTTTTTTATTCTTCCCGCCAAAGGGAAGTTTCATATTTTCATACATTATACTCCATCTGCCAGGTTTTTGCCCACTTAACCTATCTATATCCGTCTGCAACCTCCTTATGTCTTCTTTACGACATACTTTCCTACTGATCTTTGTGTCATCTGCAAATTTAGCTATCATGCCTTCACTCCCCTCATCCAAGTCATTGATATAAATTGTAAAAAGTTGAGGCCCCAGCACAGACCCCTGCAGACATTGTACTGCTATGGCAAGGAGATGGTAAATGCCAAGCTGCCCAAATCCCAGAGGGAAACTTGAAGCAGCTGCCACAACAATTTTTAATTTGTACTTATTTCAAGATGTGGGCTTTGAATTCAGTAAAAAGGCCACCAAGTCTTATAGGTTTCTTAACAAACTAAATTAAACTTTTATTAAATTAAAAAAATGATTTTAAACACATACATAGGTTTACAAATTGCTACTATAATAACTTCTAGTTCCCCTGATTAATCAAACTCCCAGTTATACCTCCATTAAGGCAACAGTAAAACAATATAGATTTAAAAGAACCAGGCATCCCTAAACTCTGAACAGTCGAATTCAAAATGAGTTTTCTTAACTTCAGTTCTTGCAAACAACAATTTGAGGCTTAGAGGCTACAGGCTTTTCACACTTGTTAGATTTTAGAATTCCTCCCCTTGCAAGCAGCCTTCTCTTCTTTATATATATTCCCCCTTTGAATGCAAATTCCTGTTGTTTCACTATGTCTTTGGACTTTACCTCTCTAATAATAAAATCTAGTAATCTTTGGGAAAAATAAACGCACTGTTTCTTAACTTCTCCTGGCTAGGTGAAACATTTCACCCCCTCTTTTGAATTCAAACTAGTCTTGTTTATTTAAAAATGGAAATGTTCCCTTTACACCTCACATTCTAAAACTACCCCCATGTTTAGTTACTTAACATTTCAAACCTAGCTTATCTTCTGATACATCAAAGCCTTTAGACCAGCTGCTTTTAATTCAATTAAGTCACACACACACACACACACACACAGTCAGACCCCAATATTACTCCACAATAAATTCCAATAACATTATGAAAATTATTATATCTTCCTGACAGTACAGAAAGTGAAATATAGATTGTGATATACACAGGGGTTTAAGGTGGAAGCTGAAATACTAAACAAACTTAAAAAAACAAAAAATTTTATGATATGAAAAATTACAGAATACAGAATTACAGAATAAGTTCTTTGTAGGACTGAAACTCCACACTTGTAAAATTAGTTTTTCAGGACCAGAAAGGTTGGTCAACAATAATTAAGACTTAGTATGCCATTAAAATCTCAGTTATACCTCAATCAACAGTGCAATTTCTTTGCAGCAAGAATAGTGGCAAAAATTTGAAGCCCACGTCAGTCACTGATTTTACATTGATTGCATCTGCAAAAATTGCAGAACAGCACATCCTTGTAAGGAGCAGGATATCATTGACAGCAGTTTCTGGATTTCATTGTTTAACTGTGCATATGCAGATGCCTAAAGTTGTCGTTAGTCTTACTGACGGTGAGCAGTGACAGCTTCACCGTCATTACAACCACAAATTTTGGACCAATATGTGAATAAGTCATCCATTCAAAAAAACTATCAGGGTAAAATATATTTAGGAAGGGTAGAAAAGAGGAAATGGCAGGTGGCACTATTAGGTAAACATGCTCTAGAGAAGGTTGATGCAGGCAAGGAAGTGATAAAGGAGGTCAATGTTGTTGAAGGGGAAAGATTAAAAGTATTTTCTACATTAGCGTGGATTAAACTCTTCTGTATTGGGCAAAGGAAGTTAAGAGAAAATCCACAGTCAGACTAGCGAGTTTAGTAGGAATAACAAAACTATTGCACTGGGAGATTTTAGTTAACAATTGGGGTGGAGACCAAGTAAATTTGGGAAAAGGGAATATAATTTCTGGAATGTATACATGATTTGTTCTTCAAGCAGTGTGTTAATATGCCTACAAGGGCGGAGACATTGCCAGATCTGTTTAGGAGCAAATAATTCAGATAAATTAGCTAAATGCGGGTGAACACCTTTACAGTGATAAGGTTTAAGATAAACTATAAAAGGAAAAGGTCAGTTCAAAAATTACAGACACAAGTTGAAATCAGGAACAAGGTACCTAAGGAAAGGTGGAGGAATAAATTGGCATTCATGACTATAGACTATAACAAAAAGAGATTGCAAAAATGTTGAATAAGTATATTCTATGAAAAAGGGAATTACCAGTAGTTTTAGAATGCCATTGATAAATAAATAGGTTAAAAACAAATTAAAATTGAACACTATGAGCACGAGGAAAATAATGATGAATAAATTAAAGTAGAACACAAGAAAATAAGATAAAAGCAAAATACTGCGGATGCTGGAAATCTGAAACAAAAACAAAAATAGCTGGAAAAACTCAGCAGGTCTGACAGCATCTGCGGAGAGGAATACAGTTAACGTTTAGAGTCCATATGACTCTTCATCAGAGCTAAGAAATATAGAAATGAGGTGAAATATACGCTGGTTGAGGGGAGTGGGACAGGTAGAACTGGATAGAGGGCCAGTGATAGGTGGAGGCAAAGAAGAGATTGCCAAAGATGTCATAGACAAAAGGATAAAGGGGTGTCGATGATGGTGATATAAGGAATGTGCTAATGATGACATGAAGGGTAGAAAGCAGGATGAGCAAGTGACAGATGGCCCTAGTGGGGGTGGGGTGGGGGGGAAGGGATCGAAATAGGCTAAAAGGTAGAGATAAAACAATGCATGGAAATATACTTAAAAATAATGGAAATAGGTGGGAAAAGAAAATATAAAAAAATATATATTTTTAAAAATAATAATAAATTATAGGAAAAAGGGGGATCGGAAAAGGGGTGGAGATGGAGGAGAGAGTTCATGATCTGAAGTTGTTGAACTCAATGTTAAGTCCGGAAGGCTGTAAAGTGCCTAGTCGGAAGATGAGGTGCTGTTCCTCCAGTTTGCGTTGAGCTTCACTGGAACATTGCAGCAGGCCAAGGGCGGACATGTGGGCATGAGAGCAGGGTGGAGAGTTGAAATGGCAAGTGACAGGAAGGTCTGGGTCATACTTGAAAGTAAGAAGAAAATAACAAGTAAATAAGAAGCAGGATAAGGAAGCCTAAAATATAATCAAAACATATCAAAAGGAACAACAAGATATTTTATAAATTTATCAGCAAAAAGAGCTAAAAGGGAGATTGGATCTTGAGAGGAGAGGATTATCAACTTGTGAAGGATGGCAGATGCATCTAATAAATACCGTGCATCAATCCTTACTAAAAATCAGTATTGGAGAGTACTTCAATTCTGAAATGGTTGTGTGTGAGTTGACAATATTGTTATTGATAAAAGGAAAACTTTAGATAATTTGAAGGGGAGAGAGTGCTCCATTGCATGAAGGGGTAAATCATAAGATCCTGAAGAAGTTGAGCAAGAAAGTTGCAGAGGCATAGAAATGAATCAGGGCTTAATTTAGTGTACTTCTACCAGGGTAGCCAACATACTGTTTATTCGATGCTTCTAAGGTGTAGCTAATAGCAGTTTCTGCTACTGACAATGTATTGGCAATAGCAGTTTTTAACTTTGAACCCTAACCACAAATCCTAACCCCTGAATCTTAAACCCAAATATTTACCCCAACATGAACCCTTAATCCCAAATTGTACAACATTGCATTGGTATTTGAATTTAGTAAACCTGGTCTAGCATCATAGCACTCAACTCAGGGTCCAGCTGACTGAGGTACTGAAGGCTTGGAAGTAGTTGGGGGCCAGGGAAGAGAATAGCTGCCAACCAATTCAAAACCAAAAAGGAATGTGCTGCTTGTCGAGGACCTGAATGAGCCAACACATTCTCAGATACCTCATGAGGGTTGCTTCCCAATCTTCAACTTCTGGCACACCGTGGATTGTGGCTCCTGGTTGGTGAGGGCTGTCTCAGCAACTCCTAATAAGGGTTGTGGGGATTGACCTTGTTTAGTGAGATGTAAGTGCTGGAGAAAAGTGTTCGTTTATTGTGTTTTTTCTTCCAAAGGTTGTTAGGGTGCCACGTGATTGCACAGCCTCTACCAGGAGAGTGAAAGTGGTCCCCTTCCCTCAAGTCCATTCAGGAGAAAGTAGGGATTACCCTTGGAAATCAGCAACAACTGTGTGGTCCCTAATGTGACTTCATAGGCCAGGGGTGACCATCCAGTCAAAGTGAGTATCAAATGCAATACTGTAGCACAGTCACTCATATTTCCATTACAAACATGCGTGTAAGAAAGTTTGCTAGAAATTGGAGTGGTGCACTCTTCCACAATTCTCTTCCCATTTACCCCTTCTCTTTTCTCAATCCCTTTCTTATCATTCCTCTGTCATTTATTTATCCTTCACCTCTCTTACTATCATTTCCTTGCAGTAGCAGTTCCTTGCTTCACAAACTCCAAGTGTCATCTCTGCTGATGGAAAATGCATTTGGCCTCTTCTTTTCCAAAAGCCAGCACCAATTGATGCCCCACACCACGTATTATTGGCACTGATTCTCTTTGCTCACTCCTCTGTCAGCTCTGGGCCACTCCAGTGCTCAAAAGCCAAGTATACACAGTGACTCCTTTGACTGGGATCAGAATGAATCCAGGAAAATCAATTTGAGATTAGATGGGTCAAAAATACAGCTTTTGAGAAGATATTTAATGGGCAAGAAAAGCAATCAGGAGGCTTAGGAAGCTTTAGACAGAGAATTTCAGAAAATAGGATCCAAGAAGATGAGGGTTCTGTCAGTAATGGTGGGGCAAAAGTGTTGGTGGGTGTGGTTGGTTCACAACAGGCCAAAGCCTAATTTCAAATTGATTTTCCTGGATTCATTCTGATCCCAGTCAAAGGAATCACTGTGTACACTTAGCTTTTGAGCACTGGCGTGGCCCAGAGCTGACAAAGAGTGAGCAAAGAGAATCAGTGCCAATAATACATGATGCCCCACACCACGTATTATTGGCACTGATTCTCTTTGCTCACTCCTCTGTCAGCTCTGGGCCACTCCAGTGCTCAAAAGCCAAGTATACACAGTGACTCCTTTGACTGGGAGCAAAATGAATCCAGGAAAATCAATTTGAGATTAGATGGGTCAAAAATACAGCTTTTGAGAAGATATTTAATGGGCAAGAAAAGCAATCAGGAGGCTTAGGAAGCTTTAGACAGAGAATTTCAGAAAATAGGATCCAAGAAGATGAGGGTTCTGTCAGTAATGGTGGGGCAAAAGTGTTGGTGGGTGTGGTTGGTTCACAACAGGCCAAAGCCTAATTTCAAATTGATTTTCCTGGATTCATTCTGATCCCAGTCAAAGGAATCACTGTGTACACTTAGCTTTTGAGCACTGGCGTGGCCCAGAGCTGACAAAGAGTGAGCAAAGAGAATCAGTGCCAATAATACATGGTGTGGGGCATCAGAAGAAGTTTGACAAAGTTTCTCCTTCCCTGTGAAAGGTAAATCAAGTACAATTCAATGCCTGTCTTACATTGCATGCTGCACCACATATCCTGGACCAGTTGCATTCCTTGGCATGACTGTTCGTAGTCTGTAAAGTTTAGTAGCTGTCACATTTCATATAGTATTTGATTACATAAATATCCATGTTTATGCCTATAATCCTCAATTTGTTTGATCAGTGCCCTTACCACTGGACTCAATATCCACCTCCTCCATGTTAAAGTTAAGTTTAGTCGGGTGTGGGCCAGTTTCTTCTGGGCAGTATTAACAGCATTGAGTGAGTGGAAGAACAGGGTGGCCAAGTGCTAAAATGACTTTTAATCTGAAAGCCTACCAAGTTTTAGGAGGCTACATAGAAAACAAATCTCATGAGGGGAGTTCAACACATAGGTTCCAGGTGGTAAAGTTAGAGAGCCTTTGAGCTACAATGTACTGGATATGATGGCCATTTCGTTTAACAAGTGGGAAGCTTGCACTTTTCTTACCTTACCTACCTTTGCCAACTCATTGAATTTATGTGACACTGGCCTTCTGACCTGGGTTTGAGAAAGGTGGAACTCATTGTCACTGCCACCACCTTCCACATTGCTCTGGCAATTCCCTTTAGTAACTTCCTTCCTTAGGACCTTCTCATTGTTTACTCTCTCTTTCCAGGATATTCTAAGCATTCTTCTGTATGCCTACATTTTAAATACTTTGAATCTTTTGATCATTTGGTTGCCTACAGTCCAGGTTTCCCAGCCATTGAGAACAGACATAACATTTGAGCAAAAGATTGTGCACAGATTTATTCTCTTTGTTGTTAGATTGAATTCATTTTGTTGAAAGCACCTCCTGCTATATCAATTCTTCTGGTAAATTGCTACAGAGTTTATAATGCGAAAACAAGTCTTCCCACCCCTGTGCTCCTGATTCATAATAAGTGAACTGGTCTTGCTAATTTCTGACAAGATCAGCAGGGCACATTGCCAGCAAATGGAAGTTCAGGCCCTCCGCTGTAACTGCAACTTAAATGATCCCGCAGTTGTTTGGGAACAGTGACACTGAAACAAATCCCAACATTACATTGCAATAATAAAGCTATTGAAGCATCAGAATTGGCTTCATTACAATTAAAATAATATATTACAATAAATTTTTAATTTGAAGCTTAAATGTTTTGCATCTGCTATGGGTCATCTCCAAATACTCTCTCGATGTGTTGGGTATAACAAAATCATAAGCCCATTTTAAAAAGTACATACAGGTTTGTTACATGTGATAATCATTTTGGCCACAAGATGGCTTACATAGAAAATAGATATACTGTATGGTGCAATCGGGCTGCTTTTCAGAACCTGGTATTCAAGTCTATTGTTGGGGAAGTGTAGATGGAGTTAAAGGTTGCATGCAGTCTGCTTTGCATGATCTAGGAATTTTTAATATTAATAAAAAAGACAAAGTGATCCCCCTCAGCACTGACATTCCTCACCTTGAAGACCTTAAGTTCACTGCTATCAGCTTTAATACTTAAGCATTAAACTACATCAGGCGATTTATGTGGTGTAAATATATGGTGTAATTAATAACATAAGTTGTAACCAAGCTTACAGCCCACAGGTGGCACTGTTTACATTATCATGGGGCCTATTTTGCTTATGCATTTAATAAAAACCATAGAGAATTGTTCTACATTTTATAAACATAGGAATGTTTTTGTACAAGAGAAATTAATTCTCTAATAACACTAGGTAGTTGAACATTTTCCCCATTTGCAGTGCAGAGATTAGGCGGGCAACATGTTTAGGCATGAAAGGCTAAAAATTGGACATGGTTGGTTTGTGGGTGCAGAGATTGCAATTTGTGATTACCCTGTATCCAATCAAGATGATGCTTGCAGGACACAAACTTTATGCTATCTGCTCATCTCCATGATTGCAACATGCAGCCCAGCCCTAACTGCACAGCTGCACGCTCAACAGGTTTATGTAAGATAAGTGCCAATTAAAGCTATCGTGCACATCTTCAAGCCAGCCTGCAACTCTTAAAGGTGCAGTTGCATTCTGGCTGAAGCAGATGTTAGAATTGTTTCTGACAAGGGAAAAAGAGGACAAATGGAGCATCAGGCTAGAGAGAGGGCTTCCTAGTTTTCTGATGCAGGACAGAGGCCTTAGTCCAGGAGGTCTGTCCGCATGGGGCCAGGTGGCCCTCCATGCATACCACTATGAAGGAAATGGGAGCAATGTAAGGAGCGAAGACCTGGCTGCAGTACTAGAAAAAGCTCAATGACCTCACATGGGGAGTCAAGCTCAGTGAATGCATTTTCAAATGGCACCTTCTACACACTGCGCTACCAACCTCACACAGGGCTCAATGCACCACACCTCCATCACTCACCGATCAGCAATCTCTAGCAGTCAAGACTCATGCCTAACATTCATATTCTGCATCTCACCTGCACATACTTGTCACTGCTGCAAGCCTCGCACCCATATCTCACAGCTTACACATGCTTACAGCTATTCAGCTATGGCAGGCGCATCACTCAGACATATTGTAATGCACTCACTGACATTCTTATCTCTCTCTTGCAGGACATGGTGGCACATAATAGGAGGCAGCAGCAGCGAACCGGTATGGGACAGGCATGGCTGCCTTTCCTGGTGCCCTTGGGGGAGACAGTGCTCCAATTGGCATGGCAGTCATTGAGGCTGTTGAAACTGGTATTGCTGAAACCATCCATGACGATGTTCCTATCAATAGACCTTCTCAAATCCCACCTTGCCCTTGGCCCCGATCTGAAATGAAGTACTACTTTCAAGAGCTGTTCAAGGGTGTCCTGCAAGGCTATCTGCAGTCTGCGCCACTGCAAGTCACCCAGCTCACCACCACCTTCTCAAGGGTAACTAGGGATATGCAATAAATGCTGGCCCAGCCAGCGAAGCCCACGTCCCATGAATGAATAAAAAAGAAGTCAGCAGCTTTCCACTGTAGGTAGGTGAACCCACTCCTCTCTTATACTCCTAACTCTAATGTTCAGCCTCAACCTAACCGGGTGGAGAAAAGGGTCAATGTACACAACCCTTCTTTCTGATAGTTTATTGTAACATTGATAAACTTACAAACATCAGTACCCCACCCCATTTAAGTTAGATCAGTACTTACAAATGCGGTACAAACTTAAAAACTTAAATGTCAGTACTCTGCTCCCCTTTTAAGTTCAATCAGTATCATACACACAAATACTCTTCCTTTAACTGCTGAGCTGCACTCACGCTGTTAACCTTTAAATTGCTGCTTTTGAAAGTCGTTGCTTTGGTTTCAGTTGTTCCTTTAGCTTAGTTCTCCCATTTTAGTTCATCCAATTCCCTTACTAAACTAATGTTCTCAGAGTTCAATTCTGTGCAGTTCTGCCGCTGCTGTCTGTTTTTACTGTTTTCTGCTGTCTGTTACTGCGATCTGTTACTACCATCACCTTTACTGTTAAACACATTTCTTAAAACTACCAAGATATAATTGAAACGATTGCCACAAACCCCTCCCCAAATCTGTGCCTTCTTCCATATTGTAACAATCTCACGACTTGGTCCGTGAATAGTCCATTATCATATGAAGGTGGTTTCGATGGGGAAGATCCTGGTTACCATATCAGTTAGGTTTCACTCTGATCAAAAAATTCTTTGGGATTAGTACTTCCAAGGAATGTGGGGGCACATTCAGATGCAGGAACTCGAAAACTGTAGGTATTATTTACAGTTCGACAGTTTGTGGATGCATATCTGTTGTGTGGTCTGATGGCTTTGTCAGCTGTCTCTTGACTAATATATTGAAAAGGTCACTCATTGGGCTGAATTTTGTGTGCCTCCAGCGGATGTGTTTCCTGCAGAGAGGGTCACGTAAAATGGGGTGGGGGCCCATCCCACCACCTTCCCGCCCACCGCCGAGCATTCCCCCATAATACAGGAGGGGCAGGGGATGGGCACCAAAATCAGCAGCCAATTGACATTGATAATATGCTGCCCACACCATAAGAGAGCAGGACTTCCACCCCAGTGTGGTGTGAAAGTGGAAACGCCGCTCGGCCCTCATTAATCAGCCCCACAGTGCTTAATAGCTGCGGTTTCTGTTGGGGGTACTGCATGCCATCCACCCTCCCAGTATTATTCAGCCCATTGTGTCTATGTCAGATATTCAAGGTGCTGTGGGATTTTTTTTGATTTGTTAATGGAATTTGAGCATTGCTGGCTAGGTCAGCATTTATTGCCCATCCCTAAATGCCCTTGAGAAGGTGGTGGTGAGCTGCCTTCTTGAACCACTGCAGCTCATGTGTTGCAGGAACACCTACAGCACGGTTAGGCAGGGAGTTCCAGGATATTGACCCAGTGACAATGAGGAATGGCAGTGTAATTCCATGTCAGGATGGTGTGTGTCTTGGAGGGAAATTTGTAGGTTTATGGTCCCATTCATCTGCTGCCCTTGTCCTTCTAGGTGGTAGAGGTTGCAGGTTTGGAAGGTGCTACCGAAGGAGCCTTGGTGAGTTGCTGCATTGCATCTTACAGATAGTACAAAGTGCTGTCGCTGTGTGTCGGTGGTGGAGGGAGTGAATGTTGAAGGTGGTAGATGGGGAGCCAATCAAGCGGGCTGCTTTGTCCCAGATGGTGTCGAGCTTCTTGAGTGTTGTTAGAGTTGCACTCATTCAGGTAAGTGGAGAGTATTTGTTGGATCCAGTGCCCTGGTTTGTCAGGGGCTAAAGGATCCAGGTTGCACGCTTGTTTCATGGTGTCCGAGTTGGTACCAAGACAGAGAAGATCAGTAGATCATTCTTAGAAGAAACACATTCTGTTTATTTACAAAAGGAACTCAGCAGCTACACTTGTGCACTTACAACTCAAAACTCTGTCTTTACTCTTCAGACTCTAACTCAGACTACTGGCTACAGAAGTAGCCCATGCTACCCTGCTATTGAGTATCAAGATGATGTAATCTTACATTACAATATTTGTCTTAAAGGTATATTACACATCAGATTACTACATCCCTTCCCCTTTACTCAGAAATATATATCACAATTTTTCTCAAAATATCAAATTATTCACACAGATAAAGAATTTACAAAGTCTTTCTGGTGATTTCCTTATGCATGTAGAATGTCTCAGCTCTGAGGTTTTAACCAGAACCTCCCTCACAGTAGGCGTCTGAACACCTGGTTCTTCAGTAGGTACCTGCAAATCTGTTTCTTCAACTCTTTCAGGTACAGTCGGCCCTTCAGACACACCTGTACTCAGTTGAGTTCTTTCAACTGGAGACGTTGATTCAGTCACGAACACTGGTGGAATCATTTCTGGGTATTTTGTTTCTCCTCTTCTGATATGATCCATATGTCTCCGTATGACTTGATCTTCCACTTTCATGTGATTGGAAAGAGTTACTGCACTTATTTCACCAAACAACCATGTTGGTCCTTCTCTAAAATTCTTCACAAATACTTTCTCTCCTATGTTAAATGTCCTGTCACGCCTGACAGTCATGTCCAATTTTCTGACTTCCCTGACTCCTTTCCACCAACCACCCGCAAGTTTGGCATAATCAGGCTCAATCTCGATTGGAGATGGCGCTTCATCAACAATTCCACAGGTGTGACACCTGTTGCCTCATGAGGGGTGGTTCTATAATGGAGAAGAAAACATACTAATTTAGTCGCTATAGAATCTCCAGACAACTTCTTCATACCAGATTTGAATGTCTGAACTGCTCTCTTGGCCAGTCCATTTGAAGAAGGGTGGTATGGTGAAGTTTTCACATGAGTAATACCATTGAGGCTGATAAATCAGTGAAATTCAGCACTCGTAAATACTGTTCCATTGTCTGATATTACCACTTCAAGCAGTCTGTTGATCACAAAACTTTGTTGTAGCTTGCCAGTTGTAGCAGAAGATGTTGCCGTCCTCACTTCATATATGTCCATTCATTTTGAGTGAGCATGGCGATAAGAAGAAACATTGTTCCCATAAAAGGTCCCATATAGTCGATGCGTACTCACACCGATGGCCTTCCTGGCCATTCCCAGGGGTGTGACGGAGCTGTTGCAGGTAATTTTTGTACTTGCTGACACTGCGTACAACTTCTCACTAAGTTTCCTATTTCTCCATCCATTCCTGGCCACCACATATAGCTATGTGCTATTACCTTCATCCTGGAAATTCCGGGATGTGCACTGTGGAGTTCAGGTAACAATGGCTTTCGTCCTTTTGGAGGAACAATCACTTGTGCTCCCCGCAATAAGATACCTTGCTGGCTGATTATTTCATATCTTATATCTTCCCTGAAACTACGGTTTCATTTCATCAGATTCTTGTTCTTGTGGCCAACCATGAAGAACTTGATCTCGCACTTTGGATAAGACTGGGTCTCGATTTGTCCAATCTTTAATCTGTTTAGCTCATATCATTGATGAGTCCAGGGAGTTCAACAATAAGACGAATTCTTGAGGAATTGGAACATCCTCATCTTTTACTTGCATGGGCAAACGACTGAGAGCTGCTGCATTTGCAATTTGACTTCTGGGTCTATGAATGAAAGTATTCTCATACGCTGCCAAGGTCAATGGTATTATTTGTGCTTCTGTGTCTTCTTTCAATGGGCATTCTTCTTTCTGACATTGACTTTATTCCCAGCCTTCTTTACGACTTCCATATTGGCCAGACTCATCTCAGGTGTAAGTTCGATTCAAGTGAACTTAGTGGTTGAGTTTTCCAGAATTTCGTCATCTGTCTGCTTCTTAGAAAATTCTGCAGCTTTTACCTCCAAAGCCTCTTAGGTTTCACGTAGCTGATTTTTCAGCTCTTCCATCTCTTTCTTGCATTGGTGTACTGCCTCCTGGAAAATTAAGCATTGTCCCGTCTTCTCTGCCAACTCATCCTTCATTTTACTTAGAGAAGTGCAAAACTCTTTCTGTTTCTCTTCATACCTTTCCAGAGGTACATAGTTAGACAGGGGGGAAACTGGTCATGTGTAAAGGTCTTTCGGCAAGTTTTCACTTTTCTTTTGGAGTCTGTGACAAATCAAGGTTGGTTTCCCTCAGCCAGTTTCCTCCTAGTATGCTTGGTCCTCTGTCTGCTACCACCATCAAGGGTAATTTCACAGTTTGACCTCCATACTCTGACTTTATATATGCCCTTAACTGGTATCTCTTCTACTGTGTAAGTTTTCAATGTGGCACCAGTTTCTTCCAAATTTGGTTTACGTTCCCCATGATTCAAGGATTTAAAAATATGCTCACCTATCACCGTAGTGGCTGTTCCAGTATCTGCCTCCACTCTGATAGGTCTCTCATTCTCTCTCATGGTTACATAGATAGGTTCTGTTCTTCCTACCTTTAAATTATATAACGAACAAATATCTGAATCTATTTCTTCAGGCTTTTCAATGCTGTTAATCTTATTGGGTTTTGCATTTGTCTGAAAGTGTGCTTTATTCTATCTTTACAATGTCTCAAGAGGTGTCCATTTCGATGACAGAAAAAACATTCGATCTTTTTAAACTGTGATTCATTTTAAGGTTGTCTGTTTCCACCTCTGTTACCATTATGCCATGTTTTTTGCTGCTAAGTTATCTCTTTTAATTTGTCTGCTAGCAGTGGCTGCTTACCGCTTCTGAGTAAAGATTTGAACTTTTGTGCTTTTTTTGGCTGGGGCTCCCTACCCAACGTGGAGAACGCGCCATTTTACACTCCCTGTATGGCTTTCGAGTCTCACACTGCACTTTCCATTGTCAGAACGATTTCCAATGCCTTCTGAAAATCTAAATTTGTTTCAGACTGTAATCTCTTCTGAATCGCTTCTTCATTTATACCGCGCACCAAATGATCTTTAAGCATATCATTGATAGATGTACCAAACTCGCAATATTCAGTTAATTGTTTCAGACTTGCCATAAAACATAAATTTGAACCGTTGTATTGTCACCGACGGCTTGGGCTGGTAATAATTATTAACGAGGTTCACTATGTCATCAAAACTTTTCAAACCTGGGGCACTGGGTGCCAACAGATTTCGAATTAATCCATATGTCTTACTCCCACACGTGGATAAGAGGATTGCGCGCTTCTTCTCCTCCCCCAACAATGTTGTTCGCCTGGAGGAAGAACACGAGGCGTTCAACATAATGAGACCAATCGTCCGAGGTTGGAACAAAAGTCTCAACTCTTCCAAATTGCAGCATGCTCTGAGAGGACTGCTTCAACGATCAGAAGGAAGTTTTTCTTTACTTACGACTACCATGCGAGGTACAGCCCGATTTCGGTTCTTCTTATTCCCTTCATTCTTTCTTGCTTTTTACCTCATCCTTTTGTGTCTTTTCTTGCCTCTTACTCTCATCGCCGGTTTATTGGATCCAGTGCCCTGGTTTGTTGGGGCTAAAGGATCCAGGTTGCACACCTGTTTCAGATTGACCAAGTTGGTACTAAGACAGAGAAGATCAGTAGATCGTTCTTAGAAGAAACACATTCTGTTTATTTACAAAAGGAACACAGCAGCTACACTTGTGCACTTACAACTCAAAACTCTGTCTTTACTCTTCAGAATCTAACTCAAGACTACTGACTACAGAGGCAGCCCACACTACTCTGCTATAGGATACCAAGGTCATATGATCTTACATTACAACATTTGTCTTACACATCAAGTTACTACAGTATTGCATCACACTCCTGACTTGTGCCTTGTAGATGGTGGGCAGGCTTTGGGGAGTCAGGATGCAAGTTACTCGCTGCAGAATTCTCAGCCTTTGACTTGCTCTTGTAGTCACAGTATTTATGTGGCTAGCTCAGTTCAGTTCCAGGTCAATGATAACCCCCAGGATGTTGATAATGGGGGATTCAGTGATGTTGATGGCACTGAATATCAAGGGGCAATGGTTAGATTCTCTCTTGTTGGAGATGGTCATTGAGTGGCACTTGTATGGCACTAGTGTAACTTGCCACTTATCAGCCCGAGCTTAAATGTTGTCCAGGTCTTGCTGCATATGGACAGGGACTGATTCAGTATCTAAGGAGTTGCAAATGGTGCTGAACATTGTGCAATCATCAGCAAATATCCCCACTTCTGACCTTATGATGGAGGGATGGTCATTTATGAAGCAGTTGAAGATGGTCAGGCCTAGGACACTACCCTGAGGAACTCCTGCTTTAATGTCCTGGGGCTGAGATGATTGACCTCCAACAATCACAACCACCTTCCATTGTGCTGGGTATGACTCCAACCAGTGGATAGTTTTCCCCCTGAATGCCATTGACTCCAGTTTTGCTAGGGCTCCTTGATGCCACGCTAGTTCAAATGTTGCCTTGGTGTCAAGGGCAGTCACTCTCACCTCACCTCTTGAGTTTAGCTCTTTTGCCCAAGGCTGCAATGAGGTCAGGAGCTGAGTTGCTCTGTTGGAACCCAAGCTGAGCGTCAGTGGGCAGGTTATTTTTGAGTAAGTGCCACTTGATAGCACTGTCGATGACCCCTTCCATCATTTTGCTGATGATCGAGAGTAGACTGATGGGGCGGTAATTGGCTGGGTTGGATTTGTCCTGCTTTTGTGTACAGGACATACCTGGGCAATTTTCCACATTTTCGGTTAGATGTCAGTGTTGTAGCTGTACTGGAACAGCTTACCCAGGGCATGGTTGGTTCTGGAGCACAAGTCTTCAATACTATTACTGGAATGTTGTCAGGGCCTATAATCATTGCAGTATCCAGTGCCTTCAGTCTTTTCTTGATATCACATGGAGTGAATCGAATTGGCTGAAAATTGGCATCTGTGATGCTGGGGATCTCAGGAGGAGGCCAAGATAGGTCATCCACTTGGCACTTCTGTCTGAAGATGATTGCAAATGCCTCCTTTTGCTGATGTGCTGGGCTCCCCCATTATTGAGGATGGGGATATTTGTGGAGCATCCTCCTCCATTGAGTTGTTTAATTGTTCACCAGCATTCACGACAGGATGTGGCAGGACTACAGAGCTTAGATCTGATCTGTTGGTTTTGGGATCGCTTAGCTCCATCTGTCACTTGCTGCTTATGCTGTTTGGCATGCAGGTAGACCTGGTTTGCACCTCATTTTTAGGTATACCTTGTGCTGCTCCAGGCATGCCCTCCTGCACTCTTCATTGAACCATGGTTGATCCCCTGGCTTGATGGTAATGGTAGAGTGGGGGATATGCCGGGCCATGAGGTTACAGATTGCAGTTATATACAATTCTGCTGCTGCTGATGGCCCACAGCGCCTCATGGAAGACCAGTTTTGAGTTGCTAGATTTGTTTCAAATCTATCCCAATAGGCACAATGATAGTGGCACGCAACATGATGGAGGGTATCCTCAATGTGAAGACTGAACTTTGTCTCCACAAGGACTGTGCGGTGGTCACTCCTACCAATACTGTCATGGACAGATGCATCTGCGACAGGTAGATTGGTGAGGATGAGGTCAAGTAGGTTTTTCTCGCTTGTTGGTTCCCTCACTACCTGCCATAGCCCTAGTCTAGCAGCTATGTCCTTTAGGGCTTGGCCATCTCATGCAATAGTGATGCTACTGAGCCACTCTTGGTGATGGACAGTGAAGTCCCCCACCCTGAGTACTTCTCAGTGCTTCTTCAAAGTGGTGTTCAACATGGAGGAGTAATGATTCATCAGCTGAGAAGGGGCAATAAGTGGTAGCCAGCAGGAGGTTACATTACCCATGTTTGACTTGATGCCATGGGGTCCGCAGTCAATGTTGAAGACTCCCAGTGCTACTCCCTCACGATTGTGCTGGACCTCTGGTGAGTGTGTCCTGTTGCACCCAGGGATGGTGGTGATGGTGTCTAGGACTTTGCCTATGAGGTCTGATTCTGTTAATATGACTATGTCAGGTTGTTGCATTACTAGCCTGTGAGACAACTCTCTCAATTTTGGCACAAGTCAGTAAGGAGGAGTTTTCAGGGTCGACAGGGCTGGGTTTGCTGTTGTCGTTCCTGGTGCCTAGGTTGATGGTGGGTGGTCTGACTGGTTTCATTCCATTTAAACTTTGTAGCAGTTTGATACAACTGAGTGGATTTCTGGCCCATTTTAGACGGCATTTAAGAGTCAGCCACATTGCTGTGGATCTGGAGTCACATGTAGGCCAGACCAGGTAAGGACAGCAGATTTCCTTCCCTAAAGGACATTAGTGAACCAGATGGGTTGTTACAACAATCAACAATGGTTTCATGAAAGCAAAATACTGCGGATGCTGGAAATCTAGAACAAAAACAAAAATACCTGGAAAAGCTCAGCAGGTCTGACAGCATCTGCGGAGAGGAATACAGTTGACGTTTTGAGTCCGTATGACCTAAAAAAATTAGAAATGAGATGAAATATAAGCTGGTAGAGGAGGGGGGGGGGGTGGGACAGGTAGAGCTGGATAGGGAGCCAATGATGGGTGGAGGCCAAGAAGAGATTACCAAAGATGTCATAGACAAAAGGACAAAGGGGTGTTGACGGTGGTGATATTAGCTAATGGTTTCATGGTCACTATAACTGAGAATAGCTTTTAATTACCGATTTTATTAATTGTTTTTAAATTCCACCAGCTGCCATGGTGGGATTTGAACCTGTGTCTCCAGAGCAGTAGCCTGGGCCTATGGATTGCTGGTCTAGTGACATTACTGCCAACCCCCACTCAACCCCCACCTCCCATAAGCTCTTTTCGCTTAGAGAGAAGACAGTGAAGTCTCTCCCTGCATACAGGACCTCCATGACCTCCCCGATGCAGGGACACAGTAAACTGAGAGATATTTGCAATGCTTCCTGGAAGAATCTTGTGGGATAGAAATTAAGGGTGATAGTGACCTTGGTAGCCACTGGCAGCATCGCCTGTGCCCTGCTTTGCAGCTGCAAATCCAGTTGGAGATGGTGGCACCATCTGATTGGTGAGTCATAGCCACCTCAGACACTGCTCCTGGTGGAGGTAGGAGAAATGCCCTCTGAATATATTAGGTGAGAATGGTTTTCTTTTGAGAGCCCTCATCCTCCTCTCTCAACACCCAGCTTCTCTCTGCTGCCTCTGCTCCATCTCCCTTTCATGCTGTAGCCCAAAAGGAAATGCAACCATAGCCCAAATACTGAGACCAAGCTTTCTGCTCAGAAACCTTCAAAATCTGTTCAACCCATTGCAAAGGTCCAGCACCACTCCTTTCTGATTTAAACTACTCGTGTGAGCTGCTCCAACAACACAGCGCACAAAACATTAATTAACTCTGCAGCAGCAAGAGAAAGTCAAAAGCACCTCACCTGAAAGTCCATGTTGATGCCTTTAAATAGCGTTAGTTGGGAGGGTGGGGGGATGGGGCAACGGGGGTGGGTTTCCCACATGCAGCTGAATGCATGCTCAGCTGTGTGTGTTTAACAAAGGGCATTAATAGGACCCACAAAGTCAAAAGTCACCGTTTTTTGGCTTCAAATCAGCGTTAGACTAGCATCACCATCTGCCCATACAAGGCATGCTATTCCCCTTCTAAATATGGCAACCAGCATGGGCCATGTCAGAAGTCACCAGAAGTGAACTGGTGCTTTCTTGTCCCCTCTGAGCTCCCATAGTGCTGAACCCAGCTGCACAAGGGAGCCCAATTTTACAGCCGAGTAGCTTTATGGCACGTGTAAACCAAAACATTCACCTAGAATTTCTACAGGCGTCCTCCAGGTTGTCCACCATAACCTCAGCAGAAGTTTGGCAAAAACCCCTGATGAAACAGTATTAAAGTCTCATTTTCATCAGGTTTTCTGCTGACCATCTGCCAGAGTTGTGGCAGACGATTGCTGCAGGGTTCAGAATTCCTGGAAAAAGCAGTTAACTAGAATAAAAGAACAAAACACAAATGCTGAAAATCTGAAATAAAATGCTGGAAATACACAGCAAACCAGGCAGCATCTGAAAAAAAATACAAGAACAATTTGAGTGTACAGTCATTAATCACAATTAATAGTTCCACCTGAAAGGTAACATGTCTTTGCCTTTCAGATAACTAACACAGCAAAAAGAAGCCATATATTTTCTTACAGTTAAATGGAGGACATATTTTAAAAAAATAATTCTTAGAATGTGGTTGTCACTTACTAGGCCAGCATTTGGTGCCCATCCCTAGTTGCCCTAAGATGTCGATGGGCCTTTTTCTTGAACCACTGCAGTTTTGATAGAATTCTGTGGCTTACTAGGCCGCTTCAGAGGGCAGTTAAGAGTCAACCACATTGCTGTGAGTTGGAGTCGCATGTAAGTTAGACTGGGGAAAGATGGCAGGTTTCGTTCTCCAAAGGACATTAGTGAGTCACTTGGGTTTCTAAAAATAGTAAAATTGACTAATAGGTCATGTGCAGGGATAAATCAGACTAAAAATATTTCTAAAGGCAAGATGTTCTCAGGAGGATAGGGCTATCTATTGATCTCAGCTAAAGGCAAAAAAGCAACTATCAGCTAAAAAGGCATTGGAGAAGGAGATAATGGATCGCTGTAGTAGTGACAGCAAGATCATGTTTAGCTATGTTGGGAGACAGAAAATTAAGGACTGTATTGGATTGTTGAAGAATTTCTCTGAACAGAATTAGGCAAACTCCCAGAAAATGACAGAGGTTTTAAATGGCTACTTTGCATCAGTCCTCACCATAGAAGAGGATTTGAGTTAGCAATAATATATTGCATATATTGACATATATTGACGTCATCGTGCATTATTTCACGCTCGAGTGGTCAGGCGCATGCCCACCCGCCAAGCAAAAAATTCTGCTTTTAAAAATCGCACCCCAAATTACAAAGGGACAAAGTTTCTCAACATATGCAGCATTATTGTTAACTTCCTCTGCTGGGGAGAAATTCAACTCACGTTGCCTGTTTGCCTGAAGAAAGATTGGCATTCATCATGTAAAATTTGTACTGTGATATACCATGTCCAAATTATTCTGGAAGTGTACCTTAAAAGGACCACTTGAAAGGACCACTTAAAGGGACCACTGGAGGCTGCTCAAAAAAAAAGTTTTTATTTATGGTCCTCGGAGAAGCAGGACTTCACCTGCCTGGCTGCTAGCTTATTTGAGGCTCTTCCGCGGATTACCACTTCCGTCAGACCCAAGGTGCTAGCCAGCCTTGTGTTGAAGCTGCTCAATTTCCCTCCCTTCTTGACTGGCTATATGATTAATTTGACGCTTGTAACTTTCTAGTGGCACTTAAATGAGGCCTGCAGCCAAATCTGGGCCAAAGCAAATTGTTGCTGCCCCATTTACATCATGTCAGTTTTGAGTGCAACTCAAATTTCTCTTCTCACATTGCTACAGGAGCTGGTAGTCTATCTTAGTATCTTCAGAAGTTAGAACCCCAGGACAGGGGTTTTTACAATTATGAGTTTTGAGAGGTTATTTCCTTTAGTTGTGGCACCACAAAGAGCGATAAGAAGAGTTAGGATAAATTTCTTTACTCAGGGGTTTTGGATCATGGAGTGTTTTGCCACAGGAAATGGTTGAGGTAGAAACCATTGCAGCTATCAAAGGAATAAGTAGATAAATAAAGATGAAGATACATCAAAATAGGGAGTAACCTTGGATTGATCCAACAAACAGCCATCAGAAACTTGATGGACTGAATTGTCCTCTTCGGGTCAAATCTCTATGATTCTTTGGATCTCAGGTTTTCTATCTAACCCAATGACCAAAATTGCTCTGTTATCACACAAATGCACACTAGGAAATAAAGGACAACAAAACAAGTTTCTAAAATAGCTAACTGTGTTTATCAATTAAGTTGCAGTTAGTCTGTAGACTGCAGCTTGACATTCAACTGTTGTGCAGAGACCAACGTTTCTGGTGATACAAAGGGAATTGGGAAAAGCAGTGATTTGTTTTAAGGATAATGCTTGTAATATTTAAGAAAGCTTCCATGAGCTTTAAATTTCAGGTTTAAGTCTAGTGGGCTTCGCATTTTTTCTCAAGGAAAATGTATGGCAGAATTTTTCACTTGGCGTGCGGGCGTGCACCTGACCCGCTCGAGTGTGAAATAGCACATGAGGAAGTTGGGCGAGTGTCCCGATGTCATTGTGCACTCGCATGATATTTCAATCGGCGGGTACACGTGAGAGTCAGCAGCGCGCCTGCCAACAATTAAGAGGCCTATTAAGGCCATTAAGGTAGTAATCAAAGGTGATTTTTCATTGCCCGTCCAATGTTACGGTTGACAGGCAGGCAAATCGACCAGGCGGCCCTTACCTTTTTGAGGAAACCTCATCCAAGGGCGGAGTGAGGTTTCTGATATTAAATTTTAAAAATAAAAATGCTTGGACAGAATTTTCATCAGCCAGATGTTCAAGTGACTGATTCTAATCCGTGGACATTTTTGTCGGCATTTGAAAATCTTTATTTATGGTTTTTGAATTCTTTAGCTCCCTGAGGCAGCTCTATGCCTTCAGAGAGCTTTCATTCTGCGCTCCCCTGCGCCTGCACTGACTTCAGCACTCGCCCTCCTCCCGCCCTCCACCCTGGCAACGCTGAGCCTTTCAGTGCACCTTTCATGCTGGCTGCCTGTTAATTGGCCAGCCAGGGTGAAAGCACGGCCAGGGGCCGATTGCAGGCGGTGACCCGTTTCCCGGCCGCACCTGGGCCCACTGACCGTGCCTGCATGCCAAACTCAAAATCCAGTCCATAGTTGATAAAAGCTGATGAAATACGACCAGAACAATTCATGCTGACTCCAGACATCTGTGCAGAGAAGAGTAACCAAATCTCTAGCCAATTGTGGCTTCTTAAGGAAGTAGGATGCAGGGATAGGAACACAAGGAGAAAATGCCTTACAGGACAGGAAACATATATTTTATGCTCAATAATACATTATCCTTGTCAACCCCATGTGCAGATAATAGAATTTCTGAAGTAGAAATCAAATACAGATGAAAAAAGAACACATTACAAAAAATATATAGAGTACTTCTAAAGTCCTTGAGCAACTTGAAATTTTAAAATGTTTTTAATATGCACATGATAGAAACAAACTGTCAATGGCAAAAGAAAGCACAATTCATAAAATTTTAAGACAATACAGTTCCTATTTCTCAGCTTCTGTGTAACTGCCATCTTTTGTGATATATCATTCAACAAGAAAGAATCTAACCATCTCAACTTGACATCCAACCTCTACCACCTAGAAAGACAAGGCCAGCAGATGCATGGGAATACCACCATATTGCAAGTCAGCCTCCAAGCCGCACACCATCCTGACTTGAAATAAAATTGCTGTTCCTTCACTGTCGCTGAGACAAATCCTGGAACTCGCTAACAGCACTGTGGGTGTACCTATACCAGATGGATTGCAGCAGTTCAAGAAGATGACTCACCAACACCTTCGGGCAATTCAAGATGAGCAAGAAATGTTGGCCTTGCCAGTGACACTCACATCCCATGAAAGAATGAAGAAAAAATAGCTGATTTTCTAACTGTTCATCTTTCCTTCCACTGTTGCAATTTTCAATTGGTTTCAGCATTATTAGCATAGCATTAACTAGCAACATTAACAATAAGAAAATTGCATGAATTATGCCTTCATCTGCCATTTGCAGTTTGCTTCTATCATGTGTACGTCTACTGTCATTGAAGATTAAATGTTGCACAAAGAATTTATAAACACCCTGTATATTAATTTATATACATTATCTTAATCTGGAAAGTATGAACATAATTTGTCAGTAAATTTGGAACATGTAATGAATGTAGGGATTTCAAAATCAATTCTTTCCGGAAAGTGGTATTTTGTCAATGCAGTAATTTATTCACAGGCACAATCAATTTCAATGTTCCAAGCCCCATGAATAGGAAAATTCAATTTGTAACATTAGGTTTTTTCAATAGCAATGTTCCATTTCTTTTCCTCTCTGCAGTGCATACAATCGCAATTCAGATTAGTTCTTCCTTTTTTAGCACACCTTTAGCCCTCCTGTCCAGAAGGGAGTGACTATTGCTGGGCCACAGATCAGCGAAGACTAGGAACCTCATCCAAGTGGGAACAAATTGGCAATTAAGTGCAAGACCAGACATTTAATGGCAGCTATATGACATGGGGATGTGGACATCATCAAAATCCAGTCTTTTCTTTGGTCAGCATCCACACAAGCTTTCCAACAGGACAGAACTGAATTTGCTCTTGTTACGATCCCCGTAAAAAGATAAATTTTAAAAAGTGATATAGATTTCCCAGTGACCAACTCAAAAGGTGGCACAAGATTTCACATTTTAAGATTTTTACTGTAAGAAATACACTAAAATCAACAAAGACTAAGGGTGGAATTGTCCCAGATTTGCACCCAGTGCAGTGGCGGGAGAAAGGACGTTTTAGCCGCCAGCTGCAATGTCGGCGTTTCATACCGTATTGTCCCAATCCGATCTCATTAATTATGCATTCCTGGGAAACATGCTGTTTCTGTGGGGGGTGGGCTTTCATTTGCCCGCCACACCATCACCTTGTCGTTTCATTACACTGGGTACCATACTTAAAGTGCAGCCGTGCGTACACCTCAGCCCAGGACTGCTGCAAAGAAGACATGGCCCCGAAAGGCAAGAAGGCTGCAGCCTCGCGGTTTAATAACACATCCCTCAAGCATCCCTTTTGGACACAGTGGAGGCCCACCGTGATGCCATCTACCCCCACTCTGGACGAAGATCAGCAAGCAAGGTCACCAATCCAGCATGGGAGGCGGTGGGAGAGGTGGTCAGCACCAATGCCCTGCAAAAGAGGACAGCCACCCAGTGCCGCAACAGGATAAATGGTCTCATCCGTTCCGCCAGGGCAAGTCATTCTTCTCATCACTCTCAACTCACACACTCTCAAACCCATCACACATCCACAGGGATCTCACGCCTCAAGGGGCAACACCACTAACTGTCACACACACCCTCACATCTTCCTCAGGCTCATACCCTCTCAAGCTCGCGTCCTCATCCTGTCCATGGCTCCACTCACCACACAAACATTCCACGCAGTGCCATGTGTTCTGCTCACACACTCTCCATCTGTTTTCATGCAGGAGAAGCCTGCTCACAACAGCATGGAGGGGTCCCAGACCGGGTGTGGAGTGGCCCATATTAAGCCCCTCACTCACTTTGAGGAGTGTGCCACCGCACTGAATGGTGGGAAAATGGGCTGTGCCTGCGGCAAATGGTGAGGTCAGCAGTGAATACCCTCATGAGGATCCTGCACCACCTCATCCCTCCCTCAACACAACTGTGAATGCTCTCTCTCCTGCTTTTGACTCTGCAGCCATGCACTAATGATCTCTTTAGGTTTCATTTGGTTCACAGGGAGCTCTGCCAAGCAACAGACACCGTCAGTCAGCCAGTCCCTCAACTCCATCCAGGTCCTCATCTCCAGCCAAGAGGACACCTCCTCAATTGAAGAGCTGGAAATAAGCAGCCTGGAAGACCCGTCACAATTCTCACCCACACCCTCCACCAGCGCAGAGACACACACCTCAGTGGGACCTAGATCTAGAGCAGGCTTGGGTTCACAAATTGGTGGTCACCGCATGACACGTGTCCGCAGCAGGAGGAGGCAGGTTCAACTGAGCTCCCTGGCACTCAGAGGACTGCTGGGGAAGAGGCATCTGTGAGGTCTAAGTGAGATGATGAGACTCTGGGTTTGGCTATCCAACTCACTCTGGACAGTCAGCAGAAGGCAGGGGAACATCATGCAGAGCTGTTGGAAGCCTTGAACAGAGTGGCACATGAATCGGAGGAATGTGTCCGTCCTGCTCTTTGATGAAGTGGTGCCCACATGTCTGGGCATTGAGGTCTCCATGGGAAGGATGGCGGTCGCCATGGAGACCCTGGTCCAGCAGAACATGGAGATGCACACAGACTTGCACACCATCATGGGAGCCATGGGTGAGTTCCTGCAGTGGCAACACGAGAGGAAAACATCCCCCCCAGGTGCTCCTTTGCCTCAAGGAGTCAGGCTGGGGCCCTCGGGTACCCAAAGGGAGGAGGAACAAAGTTGGACACTCAGGAATCTCCAAGGCTGTCCTCTCCCTTCGAGTCCCCTTTGTCTGTGAGCCCCTCAACCTCATCCTCTGTCACTGCAGAGAGAGAAGCTGGCCCACGTAAGTACAGCCAAAGCAAGCCGAGACTCCCAAGGCCTTGGCTCTCCAGAGGACCCATGCCAAAGCCATCAGAGGCAACAGGACCAACCATTGTCCAGGCTGTCTCCACCCTTGCTGCGGAAGTCAGGGCAGCATCTAGAATTCTAAGGTGTTGAAAAGTTAAGAAATTCTGATCGCAGTTGGTTGTACGGGTGAACACATTTTGTCACTTTACAATCTGAAAATACATTCAATTTCACTGAATATTGTGTAATGGTGTCTTTCACCTTCATTGACAGGCTTCGCGAATCCTCCCACTACATTCCCCCCACCCCCAAAAAACTAGCAGTTAAGCTGCACACAGCTGGCCCACAAGTGATTCTGGAGGGAGAAGTGTGTGCGTGGCAGGGCCTTTCAGAACCTCGTATATCACTCTCCCACACACGCAGATCCTTCCCTCAGCACACTCATCTCAATGTCCCCAGTGTTTTCAATGCTGCCTGCTGGGATTCGTTTTCAGTTGACCATCTGAGCTGACCTGCATCTCTGCCCACCCACTGATCACACTCCCATGCAGCGCCTGATCTCGCCCACCATGACTCTCGTTTCACTTTCGGTTTAGACAGCATGGTGGTGATTCAGTTCTCCATTCGCTTCCCCGTCCTTTCCCCTCCCCCAGTCACCCATTTCCTATTCTACTTCACTGTTGGCCTCCCTGGCATAACCTTCCACCTCCCCACCATCACCTACTAGCCACCACCCTTTTCCTTCAGGGGTGTCCTGGTGAACGTGCACATTCCTTTCCTTCCTGAAAATCCCGCCCCTATCCACATTAACCGCCCCCCACGACCTCCTCCTTCCCACCCCCAGGGTCTGTGTCTGCTTCCAAGTCTCCACCAACCACCCTCACCATCCCTTCTACTGATACAGTCGCATCGTGACCCTCCCATCCTACCGCCTCACTCTGCCCTCGGTAATTCTCACCATTCCCTCTTACCACGCCCACCCTCAGTTCACTCCCCAGGAGGCAGTCCTGGACTCAATAGAGCCCTCCCTTGCACGTTCACCTGGATATCTCCCCCTTCCAGACTCCGTCCCCCCCTTGGGACTCCTTCCCCCCCACCCCCTGGAATCCCCCCCACCAGACTCCCCCACCGTTTAGTCCTTCCCCCCTTCCAGACTCCTTCCCCCACCCTTACTTCTTCCTCCAGCCAGACTTCTTCCTCCCCCGGACTCCTCCCTCCCCCCAGACTCCTTCCCCCCTCAGAACTCCTTCCCTTACACCTTCCTCCCCTGTTACACCTACCACCCCAGTTGCTGTCTTCTCCCACGATACCCTCTCACCCCCCAATCTCCCTCCCCCCACCCAGCCTCAGCCCCCCAACACCTTTGTTCCCCCCAACCTCTCCCCCAACGCCTTCGTTTCCCCACTAATCTAACCTCCCCCGACACCTTTCTTTCCCTCCCAACCTCACCACCCCCCCCCAACACCTACACTCCCCCCCTTCTCAACCTCACCACACCCCCTCCCTGACACACCTTCCTCTCCCAGTAGATCCTAAATCTTCCTCTCCCACCCCTTGGTACATCTTCCTCTCCCAAACACAGCTGGACCTTTTTCTCCGCCCCCTCGACCATCATCCACTGTGAGCAGACCCTCAATGGCGACTCTCTACCTTCCCTGAGCTGCTTCAAGGCAGAGCCATGTCCATGAGAATCCACCCAGTATGCCATGGACATTCCTCCAGGGTCCCGTTGCTGTTCGGCTCCAGCATCTTCTGCTCCTCAGATGTTCACGATGTGAGCAAGGCCCTGACGGTAATGCCTGACCTCTGCAGGTCACACTTGTCAAGACGTGTTCTGCACTGGCATGTTTTCCCACTGACATAGGTGGGTGATCCAGCGTGGGGGTGGGGTGATTCCAGTGGGATGGGCTTATAATGATATGCAGATATATTACAATGAGGTTTACGGAGTCTGATAGCGGGAAATGTGGCCCGCCATTGATGGGCAGAGCAAACGATTGCAAACCAGTTTCACAATGTTGTAAAACTGATTTTTGGCCTTCTCGCCATATTGTCCACTGATGCTGTCCCACGCCAACGGGCACGGACAATTCCACCCTAAATGTTACTTGGTTGGTAACTAATACATTAAACTACAAAAAACGTTCTTTCCCCATGAGCCAATTAACACAACCAAAAGCCCCATGCCATATGTAGACCTTAAAGTGCAGTCTCCACAGAAATGTACTGTTGTGATTAATGCCCCAAGTTCCTCCCAAATTCAACAGGATCTCTTCTCCCTGCCCCACCGGAGTGAATCTTCCAGTGTCCTTTTAAGCAAAGCCCTGTTTACTCAATCTTCTTAGCATACTTGAATGGACGTCCTATAGCAAGGCACACTCTGGCAGCTCCTTAGTCCTTAGTTCTTCACAAGCATCATTTCTTCGAACCAAGAATCCATTCTCACCAACACTCTGCTTGATGATTAATCTTAAAATAGTCCTTTATTCCTGTTTAGCATAGCAGAACCTGTTGTGGGTCTTCTTCTCCCTGGATCTCTCAGTCTGACTGCCTCTGAGAGTCTGTGAATCTGTACGCGGCAAGAACAGCTGGCTCCTCTTTTGTGTCCTGGTGTTAAAGCTTACACTTGACTTTCAATAAGTTTCATGTGAGCTGCTGTCCTCATGGCAACTATGTCACATGGGCTTGTCTCCAAGAAGATTTTGTAGGAGGTCACATCCCGCACTCCAACCTATTCCATTTTATCTTGAATTAAAGGAGACAGTTTAAAACATATGAACATATGAATTAGGAGCAGGAGTAGGCCACTCAGCCCCTCTAGCCTGCTCCGCCATTCAATAAGATCATGTTGATCCGACTGTAACCTCAATTCCACATTCCTGCCTACACCCGATAACCTTTCGCCTCCTTGCTTATCAATAATCTATCTAACCCTGCCTTAAAAATATTCAAAGATGCCGCTTCCACCCCCTTTTCAGGAAAAGAGTTTCAAAGACTCACAACCCTCGGAGAGAGAAAAGCTCTCCTCATCTCTGTCCTACATGGGTGGCCCCTTATTTTTAAACAGTGACCACTAGTTCTAGATTCTCCCACAAGAGGAAACATCCTTTCCACGTCCACCCTGTCAAGTCCCCTCAGGATCTTATATGTTTCAATAAAATCACCCCTTATTCTTCTAAACTCCAGTAGATACAAGCCCAGCCTGTCTAACCTTTCCTCATAAGACAACCTGCCCATTCCAGATATTGGTCTAGTAAACTTTCTCTGAACTGCTTCCAATGCATCTACTTCTTTCCTTAAATAAGGATCCTTATTTTAAAGTGCAGGTCTTATAGCTTGGAGGTAATAGGAATGCTAATCATTTGTGAAATTGGGAATTGCATTTGATAAGTTGATTAATTATTGCTCCTGTCTCCGCAGAGTCCCCCAAGACTGGGTGAGCAAAAATGCAGGGGGGCAAGCTTCTACTGCCTCATGTCATGGATAGCAGTGTGAGGGACAGCTGCGATGAAGTTCCTGGCCCAAGCAGGCCAACATTGAAGAGGATGTTTGACGTATCTAGTACAACCAGGGTAAGTGTTCTCCATCAGCAGCTCATCTTGTCCCATCTCACATTACCGTCAACATTTTCTTCAAACAAGACTTCATTGGTCCTCTCTGTGAACAGTATGTCAACTATACATGGGCAGTGTCAAACCATTCCTAACCTCTAAATTTTCATATGTTGATAGAAGAAGAAGGAGGACCAGATGACTGCCCAGAGAAAACAGCTCAGAAGCCTTCTTGCAAACCGGCTAGAGGATATGTGCGGCACTCCAGAGGTCATGATGCCAGACTCTCCCTCTAACTCATTAATGGAGGTAAAAAGGGAAAGTCCGCCACCAAGGGTGGCTGACCCTGAGTTGTGGGAAAGGCCACCCAGGGACATCCAGAGGCTTGAGGAACAGAACAAAGTCCCTGAGGCAGAGGGTTGAAAACCTAACCCGTGACCTGGAGAAGGCCACAAACAGAAGCCAACGCCTCCAGGACTGAATGGAGAAGATGCAGGTCCTCAACCTGTACTTGCAGGAGCAGCTAAGGAGCTGCTCACTGGGTAACATTTTTGTTTTCATAGCCTAAATGCTCATGAAAATTTTATGATTTTAAGATGCAGTGCAGCATCCACGCCGCTGTGAGATCTGCATAATGAGCCAACGTTTTTCACTTTGTGTCGCAGCATGAGAACCTCAGGGATCTAACCAGGCCATGGGTGTCTTTAGGCCAGCCACCTCCATCAATGCAGCAGCATGAGGATGCACCTCATCAACTGCCACTGAGCCACCCATCCATGAAGACACCCGGCTCTACACTCCCGTTAACGGACAGGTAATTTCTCTCACAGCATACCAAGTACCCCTACCAGACTCCAGAAAGCACCTCTGTGGCAGATGATCATCCGTATCTGTAGCATCTTTTCGTTCATTGTTCTTCCGTGTGCATAATTTCCAGACTTGAGGCTGGAAACTGACATGTGCTATTCCCCTACAGGTGCGACTGCAGGGCCGTGTCATCCTCACAGAGCATCAGTGGGCGAGTGTGACATGTTTGAGGATGAACTCCAAGTTTGTCAAGGCCCTGGCTTCCGCTCTAGGGGGTGCAGAGGTTCTGAAGTGCCGCTCTATTTATGGTAGACGGTGTGTGAACACCGCCGCACCTACCCCAGCGAAACACCCATGAAACTGAGCACCATCAAAGGTAAGTACGATGCAAACACTTACGGTTTTCTCCCATCACCTAGATGCCCAGACGGCTACAAACGTCATCCCTGTTCTAGCTGAACCCTCCATCTCCAGTTAGCAGCCTTCAGCTGTGACTTATTTTCTCCTTCTTTTCTCCCATCTGCAGCGTGCTACGCCCACCGCCTTGAGAAGGAAGGAGTGAGCGCGGAGGAGGTGGTCAAAGAGCAAGCCCGCATGAACAACTGCATCACGGAGAAGGTAGTGGGCCTTAACCAGGAGGAGAAGACAGCAGCACCAAGCCAGCCAACTGTTTAGTGTCCTGCGGGGATATACTTTTCTGAAAGCATTCTTTTTTTTTTCTTAATCAATTTTCATATTCTATGTGTAAATATAATAAATTATTTACAATGGTTCTGCAAAATAAAGAAACAGTGTATAAAAGCTTAATGACTCCTCTGCCTCAATATGTCTCAAGAGTCACAGCCCTCACTCAGCACCTTCACCCACACAAACACTGGAACGGAACCACCTTTGTGCGCTTATAATCGAATATAACCATCTTAATCGTGACATATTCACTATTTAAATAAAAGTAATCATAAATAAATATAAATTTTTGAATGGAATAATAAAGCAATAAATAAAATCGGCACCATTCAATGCGTACATTAGGGAACTGGGGAAATAACCCATTCAGATCAGTTCGTAACCGGCAGTGACCTTGCCTACTATGCCAGATGTAATGGTGCCGTGACCCATAGGCTCCGACTAGTTCTATGGGGCTGCAACCATCCATGACCAGTTCTACTGGCTCGGACACCTTCACTGCCAGCTGGGAACTGGCCGCAAAAGTCCAGTGTATACTGGTCACACCCGGTACCAGTGTTACTGGTTTGTCTCACTGGGATACTGTACACAGTCATGGAGTTGTGGTCTCACCAATACCCTGTATAACTGAAGCATAACCTCCCTATTTTTGCATTCAACTACCCTCGCAATACACAATAAACTTCTATTAGCTTTCCTAATTACTTGCTGTACCTGCACACTAACCTTTTGCAATTCATGCATCAGGACACCCAGATCCCTCTGCATCTCCATAACCATCCGGCAGTCATAAAACCCATCTCTAGTCCAGGGAGGCCATTTGCAGCATAGCTACCACTGCCTTGATGGGACCAATTAACAGCAAAGGCTAAGAATTGAACTTGGAACCTTGAAACTCAATAAAGTTGTGTGCTGTGTTCAATTGGGCATCTATCTTTAAATGGGTTAAATATTCTGTTCAAATAATGGACAGAAAATTTGTTGCAAATGCAAAAGTATCACCAATAGCAATTTCTACCTTTATAATAGGACTCAAAACAATAACTGGCAATTGTGTCAGAGTCAAGCCATTAAATAACTCTGCTGTTGATCCTATGGAGCATCATATGAAATGGAATCTGACCAGACAAGAGATAAAATGAAAACCATGGAGGTTTTTTTTATTCACTCATGGAAATGTGAACGTCACTGGCTAGGCCAGCATTTATTACCCATCACTAACTGCCCTTGGTCAGAGGGCATTTAAAGGTCAATCACATTGTTGTGGGTCTGGAGTCACACATAGGCCAGACCAAGTAAGGATGGCAGATTTCCTTCCCTAAAGGGCATTAGTGAGCCAGATGGGTTTTTTCCTGACAATCAACAATGGTTTCATGGTTATCATCAGACTTTTACTTCAGATTTTTATTGAATTCAAATTTCATCATCTGCCATGGTGGGTTTTTCAAACCCAGGTCCCCAGAGCATTACCCTGGGTCTCTAGAATACTAGTCCAGTGACAATACCACTACACCACCACCACCCCCCACCTCCCCCCCCCCCCCCCCCCCCATCACCTAGTTGGACACTTGAAATCAAAAGAGAAATTTATGAAACATCTCACACAAAATATGAACCTGTCCTTTCTAATTTGCTGACTGGCCTGCTCTGTATTTCCAATATTTCCTTCTTTGAAAATTCTTTATCAGATAAAACTTGGTATGGAAATGGATGTTCTAATGGGAGTTTTCCATAGAACTGAATAAGCCTAATCAACAAGGTAGCCTCCAGATAGCCAGGCCACTCTGGCACATTTGAAATTCTTGATCAAAAAATGAAAATATAAAGTCATCTGATTAGTACCTGGTTAAATGTCAGTTTAGCTCAGTACTCTTCCCACTACACTTGGAAGTTGTGGGTTTAACACCACTTCTGCACTTGATTTACAATATAAATTGGAAATTTCAAAGAATACTGAAGGAGTGCTGCATTGTCAGATGTGTTGTCTTCAGATGTAATGTTAAATTGAGGCATAACTGCCTGTTCAGTTGTATATAAACAATGTCATAGCACCACTTGCAGAAGACCGTGACAGTTAATTCTCCTGGTGTTATAATTTACAGGTCTACAATAAATATTCTTTTAGAGCCCAGCACTGATCAATCCCACCTTGTGTCTCTGTGGTGTTTCCTTGTGATATGAAAAGCACCTTTACTTCACAATATCTAGTTATGCAATGGTATGATACAGGGTTCATAACAATAAGCCCTTTGTTACGTGTACTATGATCTCACATGCTGATATATATGCTCTCCTGTCTTTAGGGATGGCAGACAGAAAGCACTTTAATTGTCGCTGCTTTCATATATTCAAACTCTCTTGGAGAATAGTGTGAAGTAGTTGAAGAACTCTCTGGCTGGTTAACAGTTTGCAAGGCTGCATCATGAATTTTCCTTCCACCACCATGACCATTACCATCTCTATACTAGTGATATGGTGGTTGATTCTGTACATTCTAGAAGAATTCCTTTAACCAACATAGGAAAACAGATTAAATGATTTTTCGTTTCATTCGTTACTGATGGAACTTGCTATCTGTTAATTGGCTGCAGGGTTTGCCTATCCAACAATGGTGACTGCACTTCAGAAATATTTAATAGGATGTGAACTGCTGTGGGATGTTCAATGGACATGATAAAGTGCTATACGATTGTAAGTTCATAGAATCACAGAATAATACAATTTGGGAAGAAACTGCACCGGTACAGGTGAGTCTGCACTGCTTCTTTCGAAGAGCAAGCCAGTTACCATTCTTCGATTCTTTCTTCATATCGCAGCAATTTTTTCTCCTTCAAGTATTTACTCACTTGCCTTTTGAAAGCTACTGTAGGAACTGTATCCACCACCCTACCAGATAGTGTATTTCAAATCCTAAACACTCATTGTGTAAAAGGTTTTTCTTCATGCTGCCTCATTGCTGGTCACCTTAAATCTGTGCTCTCTGGTTATTGACCATTCACCCATTGGAAACAGTTTCTATTATTTAATCTGTGTAGAATTTTATGTTCCAATGGGAGTCAGTGGCAGGTGGGCGGGGAATGTAAAATTCGGTGTAATGCCATGTGCATCTTTCCCAGGGCCTACTCGGCCACTACCAACCCTTTCACAATTTTGCAAATGGAGAGGAGACATTGGGTGATCCACCAGGCCTTGGGCCAATTGAGACACTTAAGTGGCCAATTAAAGGCCTCTTCCCACAGTTCCACCTCAGTTTCTGCCATGGCAGGTGGAGGACGGAGCCAAGTTTGAAACCCGCCATGTCTCACTTCTTGGGCTATTGTCAGGAAAGGGGGGAATCTCCTTTAAAGGTCCCCTGGGCCTATTAGAAGCTCCCCCCCAAGGTCTGGCCCCTGCCCTGGGTTTCCTCTCGCCCATGGCCTGTGCACCCTCACTGAAGCTTCCTAGCCTGGCCCTGCTGAAAACCAACCCCCGCCAACCCCACCCACTTCCTGATTGAGCTCAGGCAATGATTTTCATTTGCAACTTGGTGCATTCCCAGCACTGGGCAGCCTTCCCTGTGGCCCTCCTGGGAACAAAGAGCTGGCCATTCAGAAGGGGACAGAAATCTTGCCCTGAGACAATTAACACCCCTCTGAGCATTAAATGAATGCAGGGCAACCCACCAGCGCAGGGGCAGGCTCAAAACCGCCTTTTTCACCAGTGGGTGGGAGGTTGTGGGGGTGTGGGCAGGAACCAGGGCAAAATGTAAAACCCTGCTCTATCTAAACCCTTCATGATTTTAAACACCTGTATCAAATCTCCCCTTAGCCTTCTCTGCTCTAAGGAAAACAACTCCAGCTTTGCCAGTCTATATCCACATAATCATAATTGCTCATCTCTGGAACCGTTCTACCAAATCTCATCTGTATCCCCTCCAAAGCTTTCATGTCCTTCCTAAAATGTGATGTCCAATATTGGACACAATACTCAAGTTGGGTCCAACTAGCATTTCATATAATTTCCTGGCTTTTGTACGCTATGCCTCTATTTATAATGCCCAGGATCCCATGTACTTTATTAATTGTTTTGTTAACCTGTCTTGTCACCTTCAAAGATTTGCACGCAAACATCACAGTTGCTTCTTTCTTTCACAATGGCAAAATATATGCAAGCTTTTAAAGTTATTTAATCAAACTCCCTGATAGTACAGTGGGAACTCCAATGTAGGGTGGCCATAGTGGTGTTACAACTATAAAGTGGCCCTGGACTAGGAACAGCAAATCCTTCTTTGATTTTTATCCAGTTTCTCTTTAAAGAAAGTGCATATAAGTCAAGTGAGGACAGAATCAGTCTCAATTATAATTGTCCCCAAGCTGAATAGATCACTGATACTCCTGGAAAATAGCTATTTAGACAAAGTACCCATGCCTCTGGAACTGTACCCCAGTAATGGATAATGCCTTCAGGAGAGAAGGAAAGGTAAAAAGAGTGGGGAAGTTGTCTGATCACACACCATGCAAACCAGCACTCATCAAAGAAATACATTGTATAATATATGAATTGCAACTGTAGCTATTGTTTTTTAAAGTCAAATACACTTACCATTTTGAATACACAATGCTAGAGACTTGGTGAAGTTGAGTCATCTGTCCAACCCTAGCACAATATTTAGATTCTTTCTTATTATCTAAATGCTTGGCCTAAAAATTTGATTGTGCCCCAAAGGTTAGACCTATTAGGCCACACATTGCTGATCAGAAATCAGTTGTAGACAGCAGAAAATAGTTCAAAAAAGCCAAGTGTTAACTTGTAAATTAAAAGAATAAAACCTGCAACAAACCTATTTGAATCTTTTAAAGGACATTGCTGAAGGGTTCTTTCTGCCTGTTAGCATCATAAGTTGCTGATCAAGTTTACCACGTGGTGAGGGAAATGCTATGGTAACCTAATCTACCAAAGGTGCTATAAAAAGCACAAAACTCTTTTAATGAAGCTTTTAAATTCTTCCTGTGAAGGGCCTGGTGCCTACAAGAAGACTGATATAATATAGCAAGTGACACATTTCCAGTGCAGGATGAGTGAGCACCTAGTGCAATATTGGGACCTTGTGCGTCTGTTTTACAGAATCATAATTCTAAACATTGCATTTGGTTCATGACAGCAGAAAGGATTAAAGTGCGGTTCAATTAATACAAAAATGTTTAATGTTATTCATCATTGTTAAATAATAATCATGGTCAATTTTTTGTCACCATTAGGTTTCTGCTCAGTAACTCAGTCGCCTAGTTACCTAGTCACCAGGAGATGCTCCAAACACCAGAATGAAACAGTGCATTTGTTACAGTTGTTTCAGGTAAAATGTTAGCAGTCAAATCTAGGTTCAAAAATTGGTCTTTGAGGTACGTAAATCAAAACTAGTCAAAATGTAGATTTTTTTCTACATGAAGAGCTTTCTGATTAGGATCGGAAACATATGTGAATGAAACGTCTTGATGGAAGGTAATTAGAGCTACTAGTTCTGTTCTGATACAGAATATTGGAATTAACTATACCAGACATCTATTTTAAAATCATGCTCTAAACTACTACGTCTGGATATTAGCCACTATTGAAGAAGGAATAGTTCTGTTCTCTTTAATTGACACAAGGACAAAAAGTCAATTTTCCCACTTAATGTTTTAAAGACTCTAATCACAAGGCCTTTACAAAAATCCTAAAAAGCTTTTACCTGTTTTGGCAACTATTGAATCTAATTCAAAATAGAAGGCAAGTATCTTATTGGGCTAATATTTGTACAAATACTATTATGGAAATAGTGTCTGGTTGCAGGATTACAGGAACTGTAGTTCTAAGCTTGCACAATGTCAATTGATCTGCTGAAATGTAAATTTATACCAGACTAGGTTTGTGCGGTGCAGCAAAAATTTAAAACTTGTACTCTACTTTTATAGAAAATTAACTTCTGCATTTGACATATAGTATAGACATTCAGTCTGTTCTGTCAAATGTTCTCTCCATATAATTGTAATGAATAATTATTAATTAATATTGTCTACTGAAGAAACAATTACTGTACTTTTGGGACCAACCTTTAATCTTACAAATGATGGTCTTCCACACTATGGTGTATAAGTTCATCTTGGACAGTAATGTAAAATGAGTGATGGCAAATTGATGGCCCATCTTACACTCTTCCCATGCAACCGCAGAAGGTGCAACACCTGCCCCTTTACTTCCCCCCTCCTCACCATCCAAGGGCCCAAACACTCCTTTCAAGTGAAGCAGTGCTTCACTTGCACTTCCCTCAATTTAGTCTACTGCATTCACTCCTCCCAATGCGGTCTCCTCTACATTGCAGAGACCAAACGCAGACTGGGTGACCACTTTGCGGAACACCTTCGGTCTGTCTGCAAGCATGACCCAGACCTCCCTGTCGCTTGCCATGTCAACACACCACCCTGTTCTCATGCCCACATGTCCGTCCTTGGCTTGCTGCATTGTTCCAGTGAAGCTCAATGCAAACTGGAGGAACAGCTCCTCATCTTTCGACTAGGCACTTTACAGTCTTCTGGACTTAATATTGAGTTCAACAATTTCAGATCTTGAACTCTCTCCTCCATCCCCACCCCCTTTCCGATCCCCCTTTTTCCAATAATTTATAATTTTTTTACAACTATATTTTTTTCTTTTCCCTCCTATTTTTAAATTTATTTTGATCTATTGTTTCATTTCCACCTTTTAGCCCATTTCGATCCTTTCCCCCTACCCGCACTAGGGCCATCTGCCACTAGCTTGCTTCCCTTAATGTTCCCATTAGCACATCCTTTAGATAATATCACAACCGTCAACACCCCATTGTCCTTTTGCCTCTGACATCTTTGGCAGTCTTTTCTTGGCCTCCATCTATCACTGGCCCCCTATCGAGCTCTCCTGTCCCACTCCCTTCTACCACCTTATATCTCATTTCATTTCTATATGTCTTAGTTCTGATGAAGGGTCATACGGACTCGAAACGTCAATTGTATCCCTCTCTGCAGATGCTGTCAGACCTACTGAGTTTTTCCAGGTATTTTTGTTTTTGTTTTACACTCTGCCTGTGTTCCTTTATCAATGCTGGTTGTGACTTGGAGCGCTGAAAGGAACAGTGCTGGTGCCTCAGCTGTATACAATCTATATTAATGATTTAGACAAAGAGGTCGAGAGTAATGTACCTAATTTTGCTAGCAATATAAAGCTAGGTGGGAATGCAAACTGTGAGGAGGAGACAAAGAGGCTTCAAAGAGATATAGACAGGTTAAGTGAGTGGCTAACAAGATGGAAGATGGTGTTTAATGTGGGGAAGTGTAAGGTTATTCACTTTGGTCAAAAGAATACAAAAGCAAAATGTTTTTTAAAAGGCATGAAACTTGAATATGTTTGATGTTCAGAGATGCTTGGCTGTACTTGCACAAGGAACACAAAAAGTTATCATGCAGGTACAGCAAGCAATTAGGAAAGTGTCATGCCCAGTACAGGCATGAAGATGAAGATATTAAAAATATTAAAGCTGTATTTTTATAAAATGGGCACCACAATTTTTAAGATATCTGACAACACATCATGTGATTTTGGCAATATTGGCCTCCAGGCAAGATCTGAAACTCAAGCAAATGCCTCATTAAAATATGAACAATCTCAGCCACTTTGAAACTCTGCCAAAGGGCCGTGAAGGCTCGAAACGTTAACTGATTTCTTCTCCACCGATGCTGCCAGACCTGCTGAGTTTTTCCAGGTAATTCTGTTTTTGTTTTGAAACTCACAAGTGCTTTTGTTAAGGATGAACTGTAAACAACCAGGACTATGATACCAGCCAACTCTTCATCCTGCCTCACCATAGACAATAAAGACATTGAAACTTAATGAGTGTTAGACGAATATGAAATGAGTCTCATCAACTTTTCATTGTATTGCAATGGTCCCTCATCTCAAAACACTCAAAGTGTGAAAGGCCACAACAAAGGATGTGTATCAGCCCAACCCACTACCTTATTTGGGAAAGGTCTTTGGACTTGTATAGGTCACATGGTTAAGGCAGCTACATTTGTACCTGCTTTTAAAAGGTACAGCAGAAACTGTTTGGATCAGAAAAACGCCACGAAAGATTCCATCTGATAAAGCATCTGAAAAGCCATCAAACCAGGTGCAAGACAATGCAGCCAAGGTAAAAAACCTAAACTTCGAAAGAGGGAGAAGGAATCTGCCCACAACCTGCTCCACCTTCAAGTTCACCTGAGCTGACGTCCTGGCAATTCAACTACAAGAAACCTCGCAGATTACTGAGAATCCTCTGCTTTCACCCAATCTCACTTCAATTACAGCACCACTTCAGCTAAGAAACTACAGACCTGCTACGAAACAGGCTGGAATAATTTTAACTTGTCATTGTATTGTTTATTTCCTCATCTGTATCTGTTCCTATTGTGTGTGATAGTATGTGTGTGACATCATGTTAAAACCTCTGGGGCAGACTGTGATAATAAATAATCTTCTTTATTTAAAATTGCTGATGGAAATGATTTAAATTGGGACAAACCCCTCTGAGGGTAAGAACTCATACTAACCTCACTCATGTAAAAATCTTTGATCACAGACAATAACAAACACATCAACTCTGTCCATGACAAAAGCAAATGGCTTGTTGACCTTTATTGCAAAGGGATTGGAGTACCAGAATAAAGAAACTTGCTCCAGTTATACAGAGCTTTGGTGAGACCACACCTGGAATACTGTGTGCAGTTTTGGTCTCCATATTTAAGGAAGGATATACTTGCATTGGAGGCGGCACAGGGAAGGTTCACTACATTGGCCCCTGTGATGAGGGAGTTATCCTAGGATGAGGGACTGAGTAAATTGAGTCTATATTCTCTGGAATTTAGAAGAATGAGATGTGATCGAATTTAAACATTCAAGAATGTGAAAGGACTTGACAGGGTAGATACTGAGAGGTTGTTTCCACTGGCTGGGGAATCCAGAACAAGGGGACAAGGTTTCAGAATAAGGAGCCAATCATTTAAGGCTGAAATGAGGAGAAATTTCTTCACTTGTGAATCTTTGGAATCCCTCTCCCAGAGGGTTGTGGGTTTTCTTTTATTCATTCATGGAATGTGGGCGTCACTGGCTGGGCCAGCATTTTATTGCCCATCCCTAATTGCCATTGAGAAGGTGATAGTGAGCTGCCTTCTTTGAAGCACTGCAGTTCATGTAGTTAGGTACACCCACAGTGCTGTTAGAGTGGATGTTCCAGGATTTTGATCCAGTGATAGTGAAGGAATGGCGATGTATTTCCAAGTCAGGATGGTGTGTTGCTTTGAGAGGAATTTCCAGGTGGTGGTGTTCCTATGCACCTGCTGCCCTTGTCCTTTTAGATGATAGTGGTCGTGGGTTTGGAAGGTGCTGTCGAAGGAGTTCCTGCAATGCATTTTGTAGGTGTTACACACTGTTGCCACTGTGCATCGGTGGTGGAGGGAGTGAATGTTTGTGGATGGGTGCTAATCAAGAGGGCTGCTTTGTCCTGGATGGTTTCCAGCTCCTTAAGTGTTGTTGGAGCTGCACTCATCCAGGCAAGTGGAGAGCATTCCATCACATTCCTGACCTGTGCCTTGTAGATAGTGGCCAGGCTTTGGGAAGTCAGGAGATGAGTTACTCAATGCAGGATTCCTAGCCTCTGACTTGCTTTTGTAGCCACAGCATTTATATGGCTAGTCCAGGTCTGGTCAATGGTAACCCCCAGGATGTTGATAGTGATGCTCCATCATTTAATATACTTAAGGCTGAATTAGACAAATTTTTGGTCTGTCAGGGAATCAAGGAATATGGGGAGCTGGGAAAGTGGAGTTGAAGCCCAAGATTAGCCATGATCATATTGAATGCCAGAGCAGGCATCAACAGGCAGTATGGTCTTCACCTGCTCCTATTTCTTATATTCTTATGAAGTCAAGAGACTTTATATAGGTCTTTGTGTCAGCGAGATTGCATGTCAAAGTGGTTTCAATAAGTTTTAATGTATGAACAAAGGAAATGGGGCAGAAGCTCACTGATCATTAAGTTAAGTCCTGAGATGGAAAAGGTGCAGCCTAGGGCTTTAGTAATCTTACAGGAGAACTAGGATAGAGGCAGGTGATTTTGTGGAGATGAAAAATGGAATAGATAAAGTGGAAAATGTGTGGCTTGAGGTTGAGCAGTTTGGCACTTATCTGCACCTCCTGGGGCAGAATTTTGCCCTTGGCGGACAGGCTCAGCAGGGGTGGGCGGGGGCGGCCGGGAAGCCGAATGCTGCCCACGATTGAGTCCAGAAGGCGATTTCACACTGTCGGGCCAATTAAGGCCTGCCCAGGGTGAAAGGTGGCAGGGGAGCTCTGAGATGGGGGCGGGCGGGGGCGGGTGGGGATGGGGGCATGATGCCCACTGGGTCCAATGACGACCCAGTAGCCAACTCAAAAGCGGCCCAGGCAGCCACTGGAAGGTTACCATGGAAGGATGTCTCCTATTCTTTCACTATGGATTCTAGTGCGGTTGGGCACAGCAGGTGGGAGGGCAGTTGGCGGGGCAGTCGGCCCCGCGTTTCTGCGATGAGCCTCAGAGCCCTCCTGGAGGAAGTGGCTGCCAGAAGGGATACCTTTGTCCCCAGAGACAGGAAGTGAAGGCCACTGCGCCTCACCAAGAAGGCATGGGATGAAGTGGCATCCAAGGTGAGCAGCCACGACGTGGTGCGGCGCACATGGGTGCAGTGCCGGAAGAGCTTCAATGATCTGCTGTGAACAGGAAGGGTGATTATCATGTTGGCATGGGTCAGTTTGAAGAACAGTTAAGGGCTGGCCATCCCCCCTTGGACCTCAGGGGTGTTAGAGTGTGAGCAGCAACTGTCAATGACACCAGAATTGGCTGGGGGGGTGAGTCCTGGCTGCTTGGACTGAGTGCCTTGCGGCTCAAGGGCGACGAATCAGATGTGCCCCACGACGTGTTTCTCAGGTGAGGTTGGCCAGGCTGCAATGGTGCTGCAGTGGGCTAATCAATGCTCCTCTATCCTTCCAGGAGAAGACATACTTTAACAATATTGCGAGGTCATAGACTGGTAGGGGACACCCACACCTCTTCATCCTCACCTGCTATGAGCAGGAGGCCCTGGAGCTCAAGAGGCGGCATGCACCTCGATCAACTGGCTGCGGTGAGGTTGGGGTGTCAGACAAAGGTAAGAGTGCAGTGCACAGAGGTGACAATGTCGGATATTACAACCTTTCTAGTGTAGTCTCTATATTCATGTAAGCCTCAAACCTGGAGTCCCCATTGATAATGGAAAGACGAGGGCACCATGGTGCAGATCTCCGTTGTCTCACCAGTGCCTGGCATGCACAGTGACAGTGTCATGGCTTAAACTAATGACATGTCCTTCTTCTCCCTTTTAGGTTCACCAGCAGGCACTCGCACTGAGGACCCTGAAGGGCCACTCCTGACTCCGGAGGACCACCATGCTCACCAACACACCTGTGTCA
The DNA here is from genome assembly GCF_964194155.1 of Cetorhinus maximus. NCBI lineage: Eukaryota > Metazoa > Chordata > Chondrichthyes > Lamniformes > Cetorhinidae > Cetorhinus > Cetorhinus maximus. The sequence continues at coordinate 49,631,354 of NC_135898.1, forward strand.
CACCTGCTCTGTCAAGCAGGCACCAGCACAGATACTAGTACCTCAGTGGGCATAAGATCACCGTCTAGTATCTCAGTGCACATCGGTGAAGGCACTTCACACTCACTTGAGGTGCAGGCGGAGACAGAGATTGCCCAGGGCGCTGGCAGTCAGAGGACTGCTGGAGACCAGAACAATGCTCAGTCGATGGCTGACGATGGGCCTCTGGAGTCGTCCATTAGGCGGCAGATGCTGGATGTCTAGCGGGGTGTGCGGGAGGATCTGGCGGAGATATATGAGGGTATGCATGCCATGATCTCCGTTATGGAGGAGTCCCTGCCGAGCATGACCATTGTGTTGACCCTCATGGCCGAGCGCAATGCCTCCTCCATGGAGAGAGTGGCGACTCTCATGGAGAGGCTGCTCCAGGGACACAATCAGGGGTCCCTGGGGATGCACTCGGACCTGCAAGCTCACACACTGGCAATGACCTCAGCTGGTCAGTGTCCGTGTGGGAGATGGATTGGGCACCCAGTATCCCAGCTAGGTGCCCGTCCATCAATGGTGAGCAGGAAGGTCCAAAGTGACCTCATATTGGTGCACAAGCTGCCTGTTGTCTCTGCGGGCTCCTCTCAGGGCACTCCGGATGACGGCAGCAGCTCCTCCGCCCCTCTGCCAGTGACTATGGCATCTGATGAGGCTGCGGCGACTGGGGAGATGCCAGCCGCGGCACTGGCCGCTTCATCCCAGGCAGGGCTGTCACAGGCTCCACAGGCCAGAGGTCATCAAAGCCAACAAGACAGCAGAGTGAGCAGGCTGTCTCCAATGCCAGTGCCAGCGAGGCGGGAACACCTAGATGTAGCACTCACAAACGTAAATGTAAAGCACCTTAAGCACAAGACAGGCTCATCACAGGTGATATTTTGTTCCCCAATTTTGCTTTAACTTTCTTAATGATGTGATAAACAACAGCAGTTAATGTTCAGTTCAGCGATGTGTCACATGCAAAATTAAATGAGATTTTATTTTGTGCTATTGGCCTCTGTCTGCTTCATTTGTCCTGTAGGTGCAGGGAAGAGCATTATGTAATGATGGACGTGTGTCTCCTGAAACTTTATTGCACAGGCACAGAGTGTATGTTGGTGGCCAAGGAAATGGTCCCATCAGGGATCAAGTATGGAGCCTGCAGCCCTGGCATGTGGTGGAGGTTGTTATTTGGTAGGCTAGCTGAAGGAGTGTTGGATCAAAGCGTCCCAGGTGCCCCTGCCTCCCTGGAGGCTACCCAGGTCAGCTTCCGTGCCTCAGCGTTCTCCTCACCATCACTGTCCTCGGACTCACTACTGGACTCATCATCAATAGCCTGTGCAGTTGCGTTTTCCACTGTGTCCCCCCTTGCCAGTGTCAGTTTGTGCAGAGAGCAGCATGCAACCACTATCAATGCAGTGCACCCCCTGAACGGTCCAAGCATCGGAAGCACATCTTCAGAAGGCCAATGGTCCTCTCTATCACTGCCCTTGTGGAGCTATGGCTCCTATTGTACCACTGCTCAACCTCTGTTCTTGGATGGTGGAGAGGCATCATGAGCCACCTTTTGAGGGGATAGCCCTTGTCACCCAGCAGCCATCCATCCAGCGGGGCTGGAGCACTGAAGAGCTTCGGCATCTGGGAGTGTCTCAGGATGTAAGTGTCATGGGTGTTGCCAGGATACCTTGCACAGACTTGCTAAATCTGCATCCTGTGATCACACACTATCTGCACATTCATGGAGTGGAAGCCCTTCCTGTTGATGAAGGCACCGGGCTCACCCGCTGGTGCCTTGATAGCCACATGTGTACAGTCTATTGCACCCTGGATGCGGGGGAACCCAGCAATTGCTGCTAACCCTCTGGCTCACTCAGCCTCGTCCACGCGGAAATTAATGAAAGTCAACGCACACCTGAACAGAGCTTCTGTCACCAGTTTGACACAACTGTGGACAGCTGATTGGGAGACTCCACACAGATCCCCACTGAGCCGTGGAAAGAACCAGAGGCGTAGAAGTTGAGAGCCACTGTGACCTTCAGCACCACTGGCATGGAGTGTCCACCCACACAGTCGGAGCTGATCTCAGGCTCGATCTTCTGACAGATGGAGGTTCACTGTCTCCCTTGAGAGGTGGAGCCTCCTTCGGCATTGCACCTCAGACATATTGAGGTAGCGGCATCGCTGCCTGTAAACACTGTAAACACTGCTGTCTTCTGTGGCCCCTTCCAACTTGGACTGCCAGCTGGCCCTGCCCCCCTTGTGCCGGTGCCTCTCCTCCCACAGGTCTCTCCCGTGGAAGCTGCATTAGGACACCTGGCCTCCTCTTCCTTCTGCCTGTCTCTTCCTGCTCAGAGGAGGTGCCTCCAGCAGAGACCACAATCCCCTTTACCAGGGTTATGGAAGGCTGTCTGATACCTAGAAGGGTCCACATAGTCTGAATCACCCGGGGCCTGGAAGGCAACGATGAGTCCTGAAGTGAATCTGAGAAATGATGAGAATGCAGCTCTGAAGGGAGATGAAGCTGTCAAGTTCACATAAGCAACCAGCAGCACACGATCTCCAAAACTCCTCACATTGACAATGCTGCTGACCCTTATTAACCTGCCCGTGGATGAGCTTTTGCAAATTGTGGCCTGCCCGCCTGCCCATTTTGCTTGTTGGATGGCAGAAAAATCACACTGGCTACATAAACTCGGAAACAATTAGTGTGTCAAGGGCCTTAACTGGCCTCATAATTAATGGCGGACGCACCACTGTCTCCCTCATGCGCCCGCCAAGCGAAATATTGTGTGAGTGCACGTTGACGCAAGATGCTTGGCTGACGTCAATGCGTGTCATTTCATGCTCGAGCGGGTCAGGTGCACGCCCACCTGCTGAACAAAAAATCCTGCCCCTGATATAGCAACAAGGGAAGTAATGGAGTAAAGGCAGCAGCATAATAGGTACTGGTAGAAGCCTAAGGAAATAGCTTCAACTCTTGCTGCTTTAAAGCAGAGGTAACTTTGGCTTGTTTGCAGCTTAATGTTGGTCAGGCAATAAGACATTAGCTAGAATTTTTACCTTGGTGGGCGGGGAGGCCCCACTGGCTCAGCGGCAGGCGGGCAGCCGAACTCCACCGCCAAAACGGGGCTCGCCGCCATTTTGTGTGGGCGGGCTAATTAAGGCCCGTCCAGCAGGCTGCCCAACAGGAAGCACTATGCGCTTCCTGTGCAGGGGGGGAGGGATTCCCCATCTGTCAAAGTGCGTTCTTTCACGCATGCGCGCAGAAGAGCGCACATCTCCCTGAGGCTAAGTGCTGTCTCAGGGAGATCGCTGACAGTATAAAAATCTTTAAAAATAGTAAAATATTAAAATTATTAACATGTCCCCCTCACATGAGATGGGACATGTTAATAAGAAGCACATAAACTTAATCGAAGTTTTTAAAAACGGACATGAAACCTCATCCCGCCAGTGGATGAGGTTTCATGTATTGTCAGAAGCCCGCTGGGGCTCCTGGCCTGCCCGCCAGCCTTAAGGTTGGACGGGCAGGGCATTTAACAAGCTTAATTATCCTGTCAATGGCCTTAAATCGCTGTCCGCCCGCCTTCCTCAATATTTAAATGGACCAGGATGACGTCAGGGTTCCTCCGTCAACAGGAAGGGATTCCACTCCATGAATGTACAGATAGTGTGTGATCACAGGATGCTGATTCAGCAAGTCTGTGCAAAGTACCCAGGCAGCTCCCATGACGCCTACATCCTCAGACACTCCCAGGTTCCAGGGCACTCCAGTGCTCCAGCCCAGTTTGATGGATGGCTGCTGGGTGGCAAGGGCTATCCCCTCATGACACCTCTCCACCATCCAAGAACAGAAGCTGAGCAGTGGTAAAATAGGAACCACGCCTCCACAAGGGCTGTGGTGAAGAAAACCATCTGTCTTCTCAAGATGTGCTTCCGATGCCTGGATTGCTCAGAGGGGGCACATTCCAGTACCCCCCAGATCGTGTGTCGCTGATAGTGGTTGCATGCTGCGCTCTGCACAATCTTGCGCTGGGAAGGGGGGAATGCAGTGGACAATGAAGATGTCAGCTACAGTGGCTACAGCTGCACACGATGAGTCCAGCAGTGAGTCCGAGGATGACCATGCACAGGGAAATGATGAGGGGGTAGATGCTGACCTGGGCATACTCCAGGGAGGCAGGGACACCTGGGAGGCTTTAATACAACGAACCTTCAGCTAGCACACCACAGATGGACCTCCAGGACAAGCCTGGGCTGCAGGCTCCATACTCGATACCTAAGTGCCAAATCTTCCAGGTTAGGAACAGTAACTAAGGGCCTTGTTAATAAAGCTGAATGTCTCACAAAGCACTCCTAACATTTTTGGAAACCATACACATGCAGAAGAAAAGAGGCACCCTCAGCCATGGTCACATGTCTGACTTTAATATCACAGGTAAAGAAACTTAATGAAGCAAAATGACAAGGGTGTTTCAGTTCAAAGCAAATCATAAAGACCTCGTCTTGGGCCAACACAAAAGCACTAGTGATAAACCCGTGGTGTGCCAAAGGTGCCTTATGTTTATGTTTCCGGGTGCTACGTCTTTGTGCTGCCCCATCACTGGGAGTGGAATCTGAGACAGCCTGCTGACTCTGCTGTCCTGTTGGCCTCAATGACCTTGGTGGTTGTCCTCTGGCCCGTGGAGCCTGTGCTGGGATCTGCCTGTTCCACAGCTGGCATCTCTCCAGTCATCACAGCCTCACTGGATGCAACTGTCACTGGGAGAGGGGCGGAGGAGCTGCCGCCCTCATCCGGAGCACCGTGAGAGGTGCCTGCAGAGATGACAGGTCACTAAGGGCCTCCCTGCTCACCGTGGATGGGTGGGCACCGAGCTGGGATACTTGCTGCCCACACCATCTCCCACACTGGCATTGACCAGCTGAGGTCAATGCCGATGTGAGAGCTTGCTGGTCAGAGCGCATCCCCAGGAAGCCCTGACGGGTCTCCTGGAGGAGCCTCTCCACGAGAGTCACCACTCTCTCCATGGAGGACGCATGGTGCCCGGACATGTGGCTCACTGCTTCGGTGAGCATCCGCGTAGACTTCTCCACCACGGAGACCAAGCCAAGCATAGCCTCATGTATCTCCCCCAGATGCTCCCGCACATCCGGCCGCATTTCCTGCACCTACTGTGTTGCAGACGACTCCAGAGGCACATCATCAGGCACCAACTGAGCATGTGCCTGGATCCCTGCAGTCCTCTGGCTGCTGGTGCCATGGGCACTCTCTGTCTCTGCCAGCTCTTCCAGCGACTGTGAAGTGCCCTCACCACTGTGACCTGGGACACTAGCCGATGTTCTAACTCCCACCGAGGTGCTAGTATCTGCGCTGGTGCCTGCCTGGCAGAGATAGTTGTGACGCTGGTGAGACTTCAGGGCCCTCAGGTGTGAGAGGGGGCCTCTGCTGCTCTTCCTCCTGACCCTGCTCTGCTGATGCTGAAAGGAAGAACAAGGACATTGGATCAGTTAATGTGGAGACAATGACAATGTGCATCCCTATCCCCCGGATCATTATGCGCTCATCCTTCCATAAGCAACAGTCAAGCCATGTTGCAAAATTGAATCACTTAACATTCAGCAGTGCTATGGCTGTTGGGAGAACAATGCTGATCTCACTGCTGGGCATACATTCCTGGCCGTGGCACCCCAGCCTCACTGACACCAGTGGACCTGGGCACATGGCGCCTCTCCAAATCCAGGGCCTCCTGCTCAAACCGGCTGAGAAAGGCTAACTGCACCTAGCCGCCACCAGTCCTCGCCCGCTCTGCAGCATTATGAGCATTCTCCTCCTGAAAATGAGAGAAGAGCATTGATTTGTGCAAATTGTACATGGACTCTCTTCGCGCACGGCCCACCCCAACCTATGCACGGGACATATGCACGGGAGTCATAAAATACGCTGGGCGGGCCTTAATTGGCCCCCCCATGTAAAATGGTGGCGCGGACCCGATCACGAGATCACCCGTACCCACTCCAGCTCCGCCCCCTGCTGCCATCCAGAAAATTCTGCCCATAATGTTTTTATTGCAACAGGGACAATCAGCACTAAGAAAGGACAATGCCAAAGAGTTGCATAGGAGAATCATAACAGTGTGTCTGAATGGTCAAAAATGATGAGGATGGACAGTGAGCTACAGTCACAATGAACAGGATATTGATTGTGGATTTGACTAGAGCCATTTAAATGCTGTGGTCAAGATGGGAGCTAGACTGGACAGTTAGTAAAAGGAGAGTTGGGAAGGCTGAAGTATTGTTGTGAATAATGCACTCCAGGATGTTGGAAAGAAAAGGAAGGGAGACTAGTGATAGTTGAAGCAAATGGAAAGTTAACTATCTTGAGAATAGGAGTGATAATAGTGATTTTGAAGTACCCAGGGATAGGAAGTGTACTAAATGTGGAGGATAAGGGGAGGAGAAATGACAGAATATAGTTTGGAGGAAAGTAGGGAGCACTGTCAGTTGAGGGGCATGTACAAGTGAGGCAGGAACAAAAGGCAACAGAGCCAATTGTGCTCCGGCTTCAGTTTTGGACACAACAACATCCATGAAGCCTTTTATATTTTTGTTCTGTGATAATGAAGCCAGACCAGATGATTGGCAGCAGTAAAGAAATATTTGTAATTGCTTCTGGTGTTCAAGTTGAAGTGAGAAAAAAAACAGGGAGAATTAACAAGTCATGCCACGTATGCCTTGGTAAGTGAATAATCTTAAATTTTAGGTATGAAAACAGACATCTTATTTATAGAGTCACTTTAATTGAACATCATGAATAATCACAAATACCAATCATAGGCAATTGTTCAAGATAATTTATTACAATCCAAAAAATGATGTATCCCGGCTTTCTTTGCACTATTTTGGGGATGTATTGGTAAAATATTATAGAGTCAGGTGTTCAGTTAGGTAAAAAACACAATGCCGCTCGCAAAATATGTCGCTGTTCGTAGAGATGAACCAAAAAAGAACCAAGAAAAGAGATAGACAATAATTAAAGTAAACTATAATCGAAATACATGTTAATTATCTGTCTGCACTAGGTCACAATTGCTACTTCGGTGTCTAGTGCACCTACAGAATTGAACAAGAAACAGTATTGTCTGCAAATATTACAAGTACCAGTTTGCATTCTCAAGTACTGGAAATACGAAATACACGTTTCAAGAAATTGTGAGAAACTGTTATTTCTTTGAAACTAACTGAACATTTTACATTTCAGAGTGTAGCTATTTTATCTGTAACCAGTTTGCCCCAACTTTCCATCTTCAGGTTCAGAAGACTTATAATTTGGACACTGACAGTAAGTAAATCATTCATTAATATTCAAACAAGATCCTGTTCTTCATGATGGACATGCTGAAGCTGTTATTAGAGTTAATATTTGATGTTGGGTGCAAATAAGTTCCATAAAATTGATTAGAATTTGAAAATTATGACACAAATAAGCCAGGGAATATTGGAAGGGCTGGAGGGAACATGGAAAAACCTAGGGCTGAATCATCCCATATTGGCACTAAGTGCAGTAGCGGACGTGAAAAACATTTTACCCATGGGCGGCAATGGCAGGTTTTCATGCCGTATTGTCTGCTTCCTACCTCATTAATTATGTAGCCACAGGAAACACGCAGACTTGCTGGCGGGCGGCCTCTGAATCGCCTGCCATGCTGTTACCTCACCATTTCCTCACGTCGGGCACCTTATCTAAATAACAGCCACATACACACATCTCAATGCTTGCAACCCAGGATTGCTGCAGTGAAAGCCAAGAAGAGTTCAGTGACCCATCATTGGAATGCCTTTTGGAGGCCCGCTGTGATGTCCTCCACCTCCGCTCTGGCCGCAGCAGGCCCAGCAATCTCACCACTCTGGCTTGGGAGGTGGTGGCAGTGGTGGTCAATGCCAACACTGCACAGAAGAGGTTGAACATCCAGCGCAGAAAGAGGATGAATGATCTCATCCATGCTGCCAGGGTAAGACAACAACCTTATCATTCTAGACTCACACACTCACAAGTCCATCACATATTCACTAGCATCTCACTCACTGCCAGCTCAAGGGACATCGCCACTCACTCTCTCACATCTCCATCTGACCTCATCTCCTCTGCAGACTGCCTCCACAGCCCTCACCATCTTGAGGCCGCTTGCACAGATCAAAATGTGCCCCCCTTCCCCAGTGCAGTAATCGCCCTGCAGCCTCTTTCTTTGCCTGAGGCCACTTCTCCCGCTTCCCCCAAACAAGACCTAGCCCTGCAGCCATTTAAAAGTCACCCCCGGCCTTACAGCTAGTCTGGTAGGTCGAGACCTGCCTGTGAGCACCCCTGAAAGTGACGTGGTGGTGCCCGTGAAGCCTGGTGCTGATGACCGCGAGTGCTACCTGAAGCAAGGTAGGCAAACAAGCCTCGAAGTCCCGAGTGAAGTGCAGCTCGCCTGGTGCACTTCGCTTATGTAAAGTTGTGAAACACGTTGGCATGCAATCACGCCGACGTGCCAGGATGATCCAGTGTGGAAGGATGATTCTGGTGAGCAGGGCTTATAATGAGATGCTAAAATATTGAAATTAGGTTCCCTATGTGTGGCGGTGGGAAATGCAGCCCGCCATTGACGGGGGGAGCAGATGATCCTAAACTGGATCCACGACAGTGTAAAACCAATTTTTGGCCTTCTTGCCATTTTGTCCACTCACGCCCGCCATGATGCCCACGGCCAATGAGACCAATTGATTCCATCCTTAGAAACTGAGACCAAACATACTGCATTGTTAAATCTATAAATTAACATTTAGCTTGATGTTAGTTTGGTTCAGTTGTAACATTCTTATCTCTAAACCAGTAGATTGTTGGTTGTGCCTTCAGAGGAAACTCTGCATTATCAAATGAACTGAGACCCTCATTGCCTGTTACATACGATTTAGGAGCAGGAGTAGGCAATTTGGCCCCTCGAACCTGCTCTGCCATTCAATAAGATCATGGCTGATCTGATTGTGGCCTCAACTCCACATTCTGCTTACCTTCGATAACCTTTGATTTCCATGTTAGTCAAGAATCTGTTCTGGTGGTCCAGAGGATGCTAAAGATGTTAAATATCTCATGCCATTATTTGAAGATCAAGGAGTCCGTCCTCACAGAATTCACCCCAACCTTGCTCCCTCATTCAAGACTACCAAAAAACAGATTAACTGGTTACACATGTTTGTTATTTGTGGGACTTCACTGTGTGCAAAATAATTGCTGTAATCATCAATAGAACAGTTACTCCACTTCAAAGTAATACGTTGTATATGAAACACTTTGAAACATTTCTAAGAGATGTGATAAGGCACTATATAGATTGCTTGCTTTCTTTGTGAAACCAAGACTCTGCTAAAGAAATCTATTTATATTGTATCACATGAGACCTATGGCACTTATACACTAGCAGCTAGTAACCTTATGATATCCTGGTTTCAACCACAACTTTATCATGTACGCTAACAAAGTAAACATGAGAACAGTCAAGTGCTTTTAAAGAGGAAGTAAAATTATGCTCAAGCAAAATAAGGGACAATAGCATGCTCTCTATCGAGAAATGTTTAAGCTGAGGCTTTGTTTCTTATATTTACGTTTTTGTCACTAATAAACCAACAGGCTTACTTAAAGATCCCCTCTTTCAAATTGCTGTTACTGGTTTAAAATAATCAGTGTAAAACTACAGTTTCCAATCTGGGTAAAAGGACATAGGAAAAGAATGCTTAAAATCTAATTAAATGTTTCACTTCAATAAGCAATGAAAAATTTGCACTGATGTCATTGTTCCTGTAAAGAAGTCAAACAACTCCATCTCTGAAGATACAATTAGACTATTAGAAAAGCAGATTCAACAGATGGCAGATGATGTTGTTGCTGACATGAACAAAGATCTGATGGCATAAACCAAAGAGCTCTTAGGATGAGCAAAATGGGAAGGATATGAAATGGGCTGGAGATAAATAAAGACATTAACCACCCTCTTTCCCAAAATTGGTTCCTCCTGCTGGGTACAGTTCCATAGTTACCGACTGCCATCTGCTTGTTTTTCCAGACACCATTCGTTGCCATGAGCACACGCATTCAAGCAACATCCAATTTCCGGGTTAAAAAAAGGGCATTATTCTCTTTTAAATAAACATTCTTTGGAGAAAAGAGTATTCCCACTGAAGGAGCTTACATCTGATCAACCATAAAAGCAAAAAACTGCGGATGCTGGAAATCCAAAACAAAAACAAAAATACCTGGAAAAACTCAGCAGGTCTGGCAGCATCTGTGGAGAGGAGCACAGTTAACGTTTCGAGTCCGAATGACCCTTCAACAGAACAGACCATAAAGTTTGATTATAATCTACTGAACAGTATCCATGTTATTTCTAGGGTAAACACCAGGCCAATGGCATAATGGAATCTCTGCATTATAGCATTGTTCAAAATCAAGACAAGGGAGGATTTACAGGTCCCAAATAAGTCTGCTAGATGTATAACCGCAAATATATTTTTTTTAAATTAAGAGATTAAAGTAACTGCTAAGAAAGAAGTTGATCTAACTGAATTGCTCGAACAACTGAAGGCTGCAGTGAGTCACATAGTAGTGTGTTACCTGGTGGGGATCATGGACATTTTCTCAATTGATTTTTTGAGGGGAGAAGCAGAAATAAACTTTCTCCCAAGAGAGGGCATTTCAATTTTAGTAATATGCCAGTCTTCAGCCAATTCAATTCACTCCACGTGATATCAAGAAACTGCTGAAGGCACTGCAAAGGCTATGGGGCCTGACAACATTCTGCAATAGTACTGAAGACCTGTGCTCCAGAACTAACCCTGAACCAAACTGTTTCAGTACAGCTACAACACTGGAATCTACCTGGAAACTTGCCCAGGTATGTCCTGTCCACAAAAAGTGGGACAAATACAACCCAGTCAATTACCACCCCATCAGTCTGCTCTCCATCATCAAAGTGATGGAAGGTGTCATCGACACTACTATCAAACAACACTTGCATAACAATAACCTGCTCACTGATGCACAGCCTGGTTCCATCAGGGCCATTCAGCTCCTGACCTCATTACAGCCTTAGTCTATATGGACTAAAGAGCTGAACTCAAGGGTGACTGCCCTTGACATCTAGGCAGCATTTGACCAAGTATGGCACCAAAGACGTTAGCAAATCTGAAGCCAATTAGAATTAAGGGAAACATAAACAAAAATACCTGGAAAAACTCAGTAGGTCTGACAGCATTTGCGGAGAGGAACACAGTTACGTTTCGAGTCCGTATGACTCTTCAACAGAACTAAGGAAAAATAGATGAGGTGAAATATAAGGTGGGGGGTGGGGGGGTGGGGGGGGGGTGGTAGGGTGGGGGGGGGGTGGGGACAGATAGAGCGGGATAGAGGGCTAGTGATAGGTGGAGATAACCAAAAGATGTCATAGACAAAAGGACAAAGCAGTGTTGAAGCTGGTGATATTATCTAAGGAATGTGATAATTAAGGTACAGATAGCCCTAGTGCGGGTGGGGTGGGGGGAAGGGATCGAAATAGGCTAAAAGGCAGAGATAAAACAATGGATGGAAATACATTTAAAAATAATGGAAATAGGTGGGAAAAGAAAAATCTATATAAATTATTGGAAAAAAGGGGGATCGGAAAGGGGGTGGGGATGAAGGCGAGAGTTCATGATCTAAAATTGTTGAACTCAATATTAAGTCCATTAGGCTGTAAAGTGCCTAGTCAGAAGATGAGGTGCTGTTCCTCCAGTTTGCGATGAGCTTCACTGGAAGAATGCAGCAGGCCAAGGATGGACATGTGGGCATGAGACGAGGGTGGAGTGTTGAAATGGCAAGTGACAGGGAGGTCTGGGTCACGCTTGCGGACAAACCGAAGGTGTTCCACAAAGCGGTCACCCAGTCAGTGTTTGGTCTCTCCAATGTAGAGGAAACCGCATTGGGAGCAGCAAATGCAGTAGACTAAATTGAGAGAAGTGCAAGTGAAATGCTGCTTCACTTGAAAGGAGTGTTTGGGCCCTTGGACAGTGGGGAGAGGGGAAGTAAAGGGGCAGGTGTTGCACCTTCTGCGGTTGCATGGGAAGGTACCGTGGGAGGGGGTTGAGGTGTAGGGGGTGATGGAGGAGTGGACCAGGGTGTCCCAGAGGGAACAATCCCTGTGGAATGCCACCGAAGGTGGGGGGAAGGGAAGATATGTTTTGTGGTGGCATCATGCTGGAGTTGGCGGAAATGGCAGAGGATGATCCTTTGAATGCAAGAGGCTGGTGGGGTGATAAGTGAGGACAAGGGGGACCCTATCATGGTTCTGGGAAGGAGAGAAAGGTGTGAGGGCGGATGCGTGGGAGATGGGCTGGACACCGTTGAGGGCCCTGTCAACCACCGCGGGTGGAAAACCACGGTTAAGGAAGAAGGAAGAAATGTCAGAGGAACTGTTTTTGAAAGTGGCATCATCAGAACAGATACGATGGAGGCGAAGGAACTGAGAGAATGGGATGGAGTCCTTACAGGAAGCGGAGTGTGAGGAGCTGTAGTCAAGGTAGCTGTGGGAATCGGTAGCTTGTAATGAATATTGGTGGACATTCTATCACCAGAAATTGAGACTGAGAGGTCAAGGAAGGGAAGGGAAGTGTCAGAGATGGACCATGTGAAAATGATGGAGGGGTGGAAATTGGAAGCAAAATTAATAAATTTTTCCAGGTCCAGATGAGAGCATGAAGGAGCACTGAAGCAATCATTGATGTACCGGAGAAAGAGTTGTGGGAGGGGGCCTGAGTAGGACTGGAACAAGGAATATTCCACATACCCCATAAAGAGACAGGCATAACTGGGGCCCATGCAGATACCCATAGCCACACCTTTTATTTGGAGGAAGTGAGACGAGTTTAAGGAGAAATTGTTCAGAGTGAGAACAAGTTCAGCCAGACGGGTGGATGGGGATTGTTCGGGCCTCTGTTCGAGGAAGAAACGGAGAACGATCAGGCCATCCCGGTGGGGAATGGAGGTGTAGAGGGATTGGACGTCCATGGTGAAGAGGAGGCGTTTGGGGCCAGGGAGCTGGAAATTGTTGATATGACGTAGGGTGTCAGAGGAATCACAGATGTAAGTGGGAAGGGACTTGACAGGGGGAGAGAGAATGGAGTCAAGATAACAAGAAATGAGTTCCGTGGGGCAGGAACAGGCTGACACGATCGGTCTGCCGGGACAATCCTGTTTGTGGATTTTGGGTAGGAGGTAGAAGCGGGTCGTCCGAGGTTGGGAGACTATGAGGTTGGAAGCTGTGGGCGGAAGATCTCCAGAGGAGATGAGGTCAGTGACGGTCCTGGAAACAATGGCTTGATGTTCAGTGGTGGGGTCATGGTCCAGGGGGAGGTAGGAGGAAGTGTCTGTGAGCTGACGCTCAGCCTATGCGAGGTAGAGGTTAGTGCGCCAGACAACAACAGCACCACCCTTGTCAGCAGGTTTGATGACAATGCCAGGGTTGGACCTGAGAGAACGGAGTGCAGCAAGTTCAGAGAGAGACGGGTTAGAGTGGGTGAGAGAAGCAGAGAAATTGAGATGACTGATGTCACACCAACAGTTCTCAATGAAAAGATCAAGAGAAGGTAAGAATCCAGAGGGAGGGGTCCAGGTGGAGGGAGAATATTGGAGGCGGGTAAAAGGATCCATTGTACGGGGGTGGACTTCTGCCCAAAGAAGTGAGCACGGAGACGAAGGTGGCGGAAGAAGAGTTCAGCATCGTGCCAAGCCCGAAATTCATTGAGGGCACAAGGGTATGAAACGAAGTCCTTTGCTGAGCACTGAATGTTCAGCATCAGAGAGGGGAAGGTCAGGGGATATGGTGAATACATGGCCAGGGCTGGAATTGGAAGACGGGATGGGGACAGAGGGACAGGCAGGGGTGGAGGGTCCTGGATGGGCGTTGGTGTTGATGAGTTGTTGGAGCTTGCGTTCCTTTGCACCGGAAAGAAAGACAAAGTTTCTCGTTGAGGCGTTGGATGAGGCGAAGAATAAAATTAAACTGGGGGCACGGACAGCTTAGAAATAGAGTGCAGCAGTGCTGCTGGAGGGAGAGGTCAAGTGTGTTCATATGGCGGCACATGGCACTGAGTGTGGATCTCAGGATGCGGCGAGAACAGCAGTCCGAAGAGCATTGTATGTCCTGGAGATACCTATAATCCTGGGTGGGTTCGAAACATGAGGGATGGAACTTCAGTTGAAATCCACGTGGGGTAAGTCGGAGACGGAGACAGTCATTGAGGAAGGAAATATGGCTGTGAAAGTGAGTTTTTGTAAAGACCTTGTCAAACACCAGGAGAGAAATGGAAAGCAATGAAGGTGAACAAGGCAAAAGAGAGAGACGGAAATCCTGTCAGAGAGAAGAGCAGTACTTCTTCAAGGTAGGCAATCCTTGAAGAGAAGTGGCAGTCAATTAATTTTGCTTTTATCTGAGAATTAAGGGAATACTCTCCATTGGTTGGAGTCATACCTAGCACAAAGGAAGATGGTTATGATTGTTGGAGGTCACTCATCTCAGTCCCAGGACATCGTTGCATGAGTTCCTCAGGGTAGTGTCCTAAGCCCAAGCACCTTCAGTTGCTTCATCAACGATCTTCCCTCCATCATAAAATCATAAGTGGGGATGTTCGCTGATGATTGCACAATGTGCAGCACCATTTGTGACTCTCAGATACTGGAGCAGTCCATGTCCAAATACAGCAAGACCAGGACAATATCCAGGCTTGAGCTGATAAGTGGCAAGTTACATTCATGCCACACAAGTGACCATCTTCAACGTGAGAGAATCTAACCATTTCCCCTTGACATTCAATGGCATTACCATTGCTGAATCCTCCACTATCAACATCCTAGGGGTTACCATTGAACAGAAACCTAACTGGACTAGCCATATAAATACTGTAGCTACAAGAGTAGGTCAGAGTCTGGGAATTCTGTGGCGAGTAACTTGCCTCCTGACTCCCCAAAGCCTGTCCACCACCTACAATGTAGAAGTCAGGAGTGTGATGGAATATGTTCCATTTGTCTGAATGATGCAGCTCCAATGTGCAAGAACGTTTGACACCATCCAGGACAAAGCAGCCCATTTGATGGGCGCCCCATCTAACTTAAACATTCACTCCCTCCACCACTGGCACACATTGGCGGCAGTGTGTGCCACAAACAAGATTCACCGCAGCAGCATCTTCCAAACCTGCAACCTCTACCGCCTAGAAGCAGCAGATGCATGGGAACATTACAACTTGCAAGTTCCCCTCCACCCCACACAGCCTCCTGAGGGGGTGGGGAACGATACCACCGTTCTTACATTGTCACTGGGTCAAAATTCTGGAACTCTCTTCCTAACAAAACTGTGGGTGTATCTATACATCATAGACTTCAACGTTTCAAGAAGGAGGCTCACCATCATCGCCTTCTCAAGGGCAACTAAGCATGGGCAATAAATGCTGGCATGGCCAGAATGTCCACATCTTGTGAAAGAATAAAAAAAGTTAACATATTTTTGATAACCTGCTGAAGAGTGTAACACGTATATTCTCCCTATACTTGTCGCTTGGGCCACTAGATAACAATGAAGAACAGGAACCCTGGGTGAAGGTTCCATTCCATGGACTGAAGGACACTGAAGCTAAAAATAGCACCCTCACTGCGTTTACAAATCGGAGTGTCGCTGTCTAGATCATTCAGTATCATTACAAATGTGGTGCGTTTATCCAGTGGGTTAGCACATCATTTTTCAAATCTAATATTTAAGACAGGAAGAAGTTTCTGAAAATTTAAATTGAACACCAGAACATTTATTGAAATACGGGTGTAAAATAAAGTACATTCTAAAAGTCTGGAGAAACTCCCACACACAAATGTAAAAACATTGCAGGTTTCTTTGCCATAAACTGTACAGGTTTAAACGAAGTCAATTTGGGGCCGTTTCCTTCGCTCTCGTCAACTTCCAAAGTGCATTCTGCAATGTCCGCTTTGCAGCAACCCTTACGGGTTGTAGTTTAGCAGCTGGTGAGAGGCTGTAGAGGAGGAGCTGCAGTCCGCACAGTGCTGGAGATAGAGCTTATTCACAAGTGGCCATGTTAGAAAACTGCAGCGCCGAGCAGTGCGGGGCTGGGACATCGCTACCGTCCTGGGACCCTTCACAAGTCGGTGCTGGTCACCGACGAAGGGGAATCTGTTTACTATCGGCATTCTCACACCTTTCTTAGCCTTTAATCGGACGGCTCAAAAAGTAACCGTGGCATTTTTCTCTCTCTATTAAAAAGCAGGTTAAAGGAAGTGAGCAAAAAAAAACCAGAAGGTAGATTAAAGAGCTGGCATAAGGATTCCAGTGTTCTTTTTCTGTGATTGTAGCCATCAGGCGCTTCTTGGATGAAGACTCTGGACTGAAGTTGGCTGATGGCCGGCGGGGGGACGGAAGTGTG